>NC_029780.3:70909971-70945405 GCF_000817695.3 Arachis duranensis | reverse complement strand
GTGCCAGTTTGGGCGTTTAACTCCCATTCTTGTGCCAGTTCCAGCGTTTAACGCTGGGAATTCTGAGGGTGACTTTGAACGCCGGTTTGGGCCATCAAATCTTGAGCAAAGTATGGACTATCATATATTGCTGGAAAGCCCAGGATGTCTACTTTCCAACGCCGTTGAGAGCGCGCTAATTGGGCTTCTGTAGCTCCAGAAAATCCACTTCGAGTGCAGGGAGGTCAGAATCCAACAGCATCTGCAGTCCTTTTTAGTCTCTGAATCAGATTTTTGCTCAGGTCCCTCAATTTCAGCCAGAAAATATCTGAAATCACAGAAAAACACACAAACTCATAGTAAAGTCCAGAAAAGTGAATTTTAACTAAAAACTAATAAAAATTTATTAAAAACTAACTAGATCATACTAAAAACATACTAAAAACAATGCCAAAAAGCGTACAAATTATCCGCTCATCAAGGCTCTACAGGCTCAGGAGCCACTTTGTTCACTAGCTGTGCAGCATAGGGGGTTTCCAAGTCCATATGGAAAAGGGTGATGAGGAGCATCGGGATGAAGCCATGATAACAGAAACTTGTAAGGAGAATCATAATCAAAATAAGGGCTATTTACAGGATGCTGAAACGGGTGATCACATAATTCATATAGACATACAACAGGATTTGTGGCTAAAACATAGTTACTCTAAAATATTGAGTCCTCGTATATATAGGGCTGCTCAAGTTTGTAAAAAAGGTCGCCCGTGGGAAGGAAAAGGGTTAGAATTGGGGAGTACTTAGTAAGAGCGAGGTAGCTAGTTTAATTCATTATCCCTGTTGTTACTTCCAAACAATAGAACATTACTAAAGATGTAAATAAACATTAATAGAAAAAGCAAAAAAAATCGGCAGACAGTTGAAGAACGAAACTCTCACGCGATCTAGAATTTTCACAAATAAATTCCCGTTGTAAGTATAGCTTCTAGACCGACAAGAATCCCTTTCTTACAAACGTTTGGTTGTCACAAGTAGCAAACCCAATAAAATTTATAAATCGAAGTATTCAAACCTCGGGTCATCTTCTAAAGGAATTGCAGGGAAGTATGTTTTATTATTGGTTATGGAAAACAGAGTTTTTGGGTTTTGAAAAGGTTTTGAACAAGAGAAATGGGTTGCAGGAATTAATAAATTACAAACTAAGAAATATCTTGGCAAAGTATGAAAACTGGAAGTCCTATCCTAGTTATCCTTATCAATGGTGATGAGAATTATATTTTTGCTCCCACTAAGTCAACCTCTAACTATGAAGGTAAGTTAAGTGGACAAATCAATTTAACATCTAAAGTCCTAGTCAACTCCTGAGGAAAGACTAGAGTTATAGGAATCTAAATTAATCAGCAAAGATAGTAATTATCAATCACGATGAGTTTGACAACTCAAGAGTTATTAATTAATCAACCAAAGACAAAAGGGAAAATAAATCATAAATAGAGCAAAATAATCATGCGTCTGAAATACCTCAATGTGTATTAATTAAGAAAATCATAACATGAATGGTTCATAAGCCAATTTGGCAACATAAATAATTAACAAATATGAGAAGTCAAAATAAAGAAATATTGAACCTGATTTGAAGATGAGATAATCCTAAAATTAAGAGAAATTCTAAATCCTAAATCCTAGTCATAATACCTAAGAGAGAGGAGAGAGCCTCTCTCTCTAAAACTACATCTAAATTATGAAAAGTGAAATATGAGTCTGATGTCTTGAGTCTCTGCATGTTCCTTGACTTTAAATCTGTGTTTCTGGGCCGAACTCTGGGTTAAAATGTGGCCCAAAACTGTCTCCAGCGTATTCTGTAATTTTTGCAGATCGCGCAGGTCACGCGTATGCGTCAGTCACGTGTACGCGTCATTCAGCGATTTCCTCTCCATGCGTGCGCGTCAGGCACGCGCTCGTGTCGTTTGCGCGAACTCCAATCTACGAGTACGCATCAAGCACGCGTATGCATCACTGTAATTTTGTCCAATTTGCGCGCACATGTCAACCATGCATGCGCGTTGCTGTTTCGCTGGTTGTCTCCTTTATTTATTGTGCTCCTTCCCTTTTTGCAAGCTTCCTCTCAATTCTCTAAGCCATTCCTGCCCTATGAAGCCTGAAACACTTAACACACAGATCACGGCATCGAATGGTATAGAGGAGAATTAAAATACATAATTAAAAGATCTCTAAGAAGCAAGTTTTCAATCATAGAACTAAACTAGGAAGGAATTGTAAAATCATGCAAATCATATGAATAATTGGGTGAAAAGCTTGATAAAACCACACAATTAAACACAATATAAACCATAAAATAGTGGTTTATTAACCTCCCCACACTTAACATTATCATGTCCTCATGCTAAGCTCAAGGAGACAAAATATATGAGTAGGAAAAAGCAGGACTCATGCAATGCAACTTATGAATGTGAATGCAACTACATGCTAAAACGATTCTACCTACTTGGTGAAAAAGTAAATAAATCTTTCAAGAACAAATATAAAATGGATTTCACTAATTCAAATCACAAAATAAAGTACAAATAACTTGCAAGAAGAAAATAGCTCATGAAAGTAGGGAATAAGGAATCGAGCATCGAACCCTCACCGGAAGTGTATACACTCTAATTGCTCAGGTGTTTAAGGATCGATTCTCTCAATTCTCTACTAATCTTGCTTTCTAAGACTTGCTTTTCTTCTACCAATCAACAAAGAATTAATGCACATATACACATATCAAGAGGTCTTTTAAGGGTTGTAATGGGGTTAGGATCAAGGTAGGATTGTATTTGGCCAAGTGGACTAAAATCTGAATCCTTAATTAACCTAAACTTCCTACCTAACTTAGAACAATCCATTTAATTAAAATGCAAAATCTAACTTCCCATTAACTGTGTTTTCCACATATTCATGCATTCTAAATTTGAGTACAGTACATATGCATTGATACCAACACTTATTTTGGGGCATTTTGTCTCCTTTTTATTATTTGCTCTCTTTTCTCTTTTCTTTTTCACTTTTTTTATTTTTCTTTTCTCATTTTTTTCTTTTATTCTTCTCAATGCATATGATTAAAGTATTGAATGCAATAATATGTGCTCAACTATTATTTTGCGCATTTTCACAAAAATATACAACACCCAATTACTCAAACCAAATATTTTCAAACCCAACTTTCCCACACTTAAATCATGAGCACTTTTGCTAGTCTAAGCTAACCAAGGATTGAAATTAAGGATATTATTATTTTCCACTTATATTTAGTAATGAGCTAAAGCAAAGAACAAATGGGTAAAATAGGCTCAAATTGGTTTGCAAAGGATAATGAAAAGGTAAGGCCATATGGGTATGTAAGCTTAGTGAAACAAGGCCTCAATCATATAAGTGCATGCATACATCAAACAATGGAAATATAGAATTAAGAAAGACAAATATTACAATTTTAGAGAGAACAACACACAAAAATAAAATATATTGGTTGTTAAAATGCAACAAATCAAATAGGCTCAAAATCTCACTGGTTTTATGTGTTCGAGCTCTAAACCATGTTCTAATATAATATTTCTTCAGACAAGTTTAAAAAAATTTTTAATTCAAATTAATGAAATGCTCTAAAAAGTTTCTTGAAAAAGAATTCATCACTTCAACCAGGTAATGGTAATATATGCACAAAATCAAACAAACATGCAATCAGACATGCAAATGCAATAATGAAAAATAAAAATTGGTGTTGAGAAGAAGGTGACTAACCCATGGAGATCGATATCGACCTCCCCACACTTAAATATTGCACCGTCCTCGGTGCATGCAAAGCTATGCAGGTGGGTGGGGGTTGTGGTTCCTCAGCCGGTGCTCGTTGTAGAGTCTTTCTCTTTACCCTTCCTGGTGGCCATCCTGAAAAGGGAGAAGAAAAAGGGACATGAAGTCAAAGGGAGAGAGCAAGGGAGAGGGCAGGACGAGTGATAATCATGCCAAAATAAAGAAGAATGTCGTTAACACATGGTCACGACTCCATGAAATTAGGACATCAATGGAAACATAGCATGATAAATTGTGGCAATTAAATGCAAGATGTTTATTGGCATGTGGACAAAGGCATGAGTAGCATAAATCAAGCATTAAAAGCCCTAAAATATTATTAGTCAAAAGAAACTAACAATAATGTTTGTACTGACAATTATAATTAATTAATAAAATATAAAAAGGGTTTTGTGAAAAGCAAGCATTTAGAGTAGTAAAATAAAAGAAATCTAAAAATAGTGCACAATGCCATACGGGCATTTTCATAAACACATAGCATGCATGGGAAATAAGTGGTGGAAAGTATTAAATTGAACATGCAGACAACCCTAAAAAAAGTAATATATAATTGTCAAACAATTCCTAATAATCCACAAGCAAAATATAGAAAATAATGACCCAAATAAATTTCTAACACCAATGAAAATAATGAAATGAATGAAAGTATGCAAATAAATTAAATGAAATAGAATGGAAGTGAAGAGGGATGAGAAGTTAAAGAGATGAAGAAGGAAAAAGTAAGAAAGAAGGAAGAAAGAAGTATAAAGGAGAGAAGAAACGAGTAAGAATGTAGAAACGGGGCGCGACGCGCGCACGCAGAGCACGCGTGCGTGTGAAAACCGCATTAACCATGTGACGCATAAGCGTCGCCCACGCGTACGCGTGGGTGGTCAGAATTTAAAAATGGCGCGCACGCAGCAGTTACGCGTACACGTGGGTGATTTTGTGCCTTGGGCACAGTGCCCGCACCAGGCCAGCACAACTTTCGGCCAATATATCGTTTACGTCGAATTCGCAAGGCACGCGTGCGCGTCGTTAATGCGTACGCGTGGGTGGCTGATTTTTCAAACGGCACGGACGTGTCAGGGACGCATCCGCATGGGCATGTTTGTGCCTAAAGCACGCCTCCAGCCGCGCTCCCGCGTAACTCTCTGTAAGGTTTATCGTCGCATGTGACGCATGCGCGTGGTGCACGCGCACGCGTGGGATGCGCTTCTTTTTTTTTTCTTTTTTTTAATAGATGTAAAAATTCAGAATACAGTATGCAGAATGCAATGCTAATATGAATGTTATGCATGATTCCATGTCCAATCAAAACTCAAAAACAAACAAAACAGACTATAATTAAAACTGAAAAAGGAATGATCATACCATGGTGGGTTGTCTCCCACCTAGCACTTTTAGTTAAAGTCCTTAAGTTGGACATTCTGGTGAGCTTTTTGTCATGGCGGCTTGTGCTTGAACTCATCTTGAAACTTCCACCAATGCTTGGTCTTCCAAAAAGCTCTATCCATACTAAGTAAATTCCTCAAGCTTTGATGGAGTTCTTCACAAGCTTTGAGCTCCCAAAATTGATCCTCATATATTCATGGATCCCAATCTTGTTTCTACACCCGTCTTCAAGTTGATTATCATGACTCTATCTGGGTAGTTCAGGTTTAGAATTCTCACTGAAGCGTCCAAACAACTTCCTACACCCATTCAATTGAGATCTACACTAACCTTTGCGTTTAAACTTAAAGCTTCCAACCATAATGAACCTTGCAGGACAATTCTTACCACTGACCATCTTCCTCTTACTCTTTAATGCCACAAAGAGCTCTAAGTTGACCATCCGTCTCCAGTAGCCCATATTCAAGTGGAATTAGAAAGCTAAGGGATATGAATTTTACCCACTTGAATGTTGTGAAGGATGATGGCAACTTAGGGGGAGGGGTCTCCAATAACTTTGGCAAGGTAATTGCAGGCTTTACTCCCGTGAGTGCTTTCTTGACACTTTTCATCTATTTGCAAGCATCTTCAATATCAACCTCTTCCTCTTGGTAGATTTCTTCCAATTCAATCTCTTCTTCATTATTCACCAAAGGCATGGGAGGTTGTGCTTCCTCTTCTTTCATCTCCATGTCAAGTCCAATGGGAGAGGATTCAAATGTAGATAAGAATTCATTAATGATTGAATCCATCTCTTGATCATCCCCTTCAAAGTCTTCAACCATGATATGCCTTGGAGGTTGTACACCCTCTTTAACATCAAATTCAAACTCCTTAGAAGGGGGCTCTGTGACTTGAGTTTCCCATGGAGGTTCTGCATCTCCTAAGTATTCAACCACTTCCTCCTCTTCAATGGCAGGCATAGCTTCTTCCAAATGTTCCAATACCAAATCGTGCTACTCACTGTCCACAGGAGTTTCTAACTTCTCCTTCATGCCACGTTCTTCAGTAGATTCTCCACATGAAGCCATGGGGTTCCTTGAATGGCCGAACGTCGGGAAGGTAACCGATTTATCGCTTGATCCAGTTGGTGAAGGGTTGCATGAAATTCTTCCACTGTTTCCTTAAGACGATCACTTGATTCTTGTTGCGCTCGGCTATTATAAGTAGGATCATGGTGCTCTTGGATTGATGGATATGGAGATAGTGTATATTGAGGTGGTGGTTCTTGGGAGTAATTGGGGTGGAATTTGGGTGGTTCTATATATGGTTCATACGGTTTATAAGGTGGTTGGTATGGTGGATATGGGTTAGGGTCATATGGAGGTGAATGGTTGTAGGGGGCTTGTGAGTATGGTGGTCCAAGGCTATGTTGATGAGGGGGTTCATAGGCGTATGGTGGTGGTTGTTGATAATCAAAAGAGCGCTCACCATAGCCATTGCCTTGATATGCATCACAGAACGGTTGTTGATAGTCCATTGGAGGTGGTTGTTGCCATGAGGGTTGATCAAATCCTTGTGGCTCCTCCCATTTTTGATTGTTCCAACCTTGATGCATGTTTTCACTGTAGTCTCCTCTTCCTGCAACATAGTTGTAACTAGACTCATAGCCAAAGGGGTGAGAGTTCATAGTAGTAGGAGAAAAATAAAAACAAAAACTAACAAAAAGAAAATATTTTGAAAAAGATATGATTTTTGAAAAAAAGATAAGATAAGATTTTGAAAAAGATATGATTTTTGAAAAAAAGATAAGATAATATTTTGAAAAATTTTAAAATAAAAATCTGAAAAAAAAATTTTAAAAATATTTACAATAACTAATAATAAGGCACACATTTGCAATTCCCACGGCAACGGCGCCATTTTGAAAAACGAAACTCTCGCGCGATCTAGAATTTTCACAAATAAATTCCTGTTGTAAGTATAGCTTCTAGACCGACAAGAATCCCTTTCTTACAAATGTTTGGTTGTCATAAGTAACAAACCCAATAAAATTTATAAACCGAAGTATTCAAACATCGGGTCGTCTTCTCAAGGAATTGCAGGGAAGTATGTTTTACTATTGGTTATGGAAAACAGTGTTTTTGGGTTTTGAAAAGGTTTTGAACAAGAGAAATGGATTGCAGGAATTAATAAATTATTTAATTTAACACCTAAAGTCCTAGTCAACTCCTTAAGGAAAGACTAGAGTTATAGGAATCTAAATCAACTAGCAAAGATAGTAATTATCAATCACGATGAGTTTGACAACTCAAGAGTTACCAATTAATCAACCAAAGCCAAAAGGGAAAATAAATCATAAATAGAGCAAAAAAATTATGAGTTTGAAATACCTCAATGTGTATTAATTAAGAAAATAACATGAATGGTTCATAAGCCAATTTGGCAACATAAATAATTAACAAATAAGAGAAGTCAAAATAAAGGAATATTGAACCTGATATGAAGATGAGATAATCCTAAAATTAAGAGAAATTCTAAATCCAAAATCCTAATCATAATACCTAAGAGAGAGGAGAGAGCCTCTCTCTCTAAAACTACATCTAAATTATGAAAAGTGAAATATGAGTCTGATGTCTTGAGTCTCTGCATGTCCCTTGACTTTAATCTATGTTTCTGGGCCGAACTCTGGGTCAAAATATGGCCCGAAACTGTCTCCAGTGTATTCTGTAATTTCTGCAGATCGCACAGGTCACGCGTACGCGTCAGTCACGCGTACACGTCATTCAGCCATTTTCTTTCCACGCGTGCATGTCAGGCACGCGCTCGTGTCGTTTGCGCGAACTCCAATCCACACGTACGCGTCAAGCACGTGTGCCGCTGTGATTTTGTCCAATTTGCGTGCACGCGTCAGCCATGCGTGCGCGTTGCTGTTTCACTGGTTGTCTCCTTTATTTCTTGTCCTCATTCCCTTTTTGCAAGCTTCCCCTCCATTTTCTAAGCCATTCCTGTCCTATGAAGCCTGAAACACTTAACACACAGATCACGGCATCGAATGGTATAGAGGAGAATTAAAATACATAATTAAAAGATCTCTAAGAAGCAAGTTTTCAATCATAGAACTAAACTAGGAAGGAATTGTAAAATCATGCAAATCATATGAATAAGTGGGGGAAAAGCTTGATAAAACCACTCAATTAAACACAATATAAACCATAAAATAGTGGTTTATCAACAGTAAATAGAAAAATACGGAGAACATAATTCAAACAGAGAATGCATAATAGAAAATGATGATCGCACATATGTAGGCAGCCTCTTCGTCCCGGTAAGGCTTTTGAGTTGGCATACGCATACCCCAAATGTAAGTAGCCTCTTTGTCCTACAGGGGACCAAATCAACTATAGGTATCCTAGTTTTCTTAAAAGAATAGAACATAAAGATGCTCTACTAGTAGGATCGGTCCTTTGACCAGTATCCCTGGAACGCAACGATGGTCGCACCACTATAGATCTACCTACCCCAAATAGAAAATAATCTGGCAATAACTTTTCTTTATCCACCTTTAAGAGCTTATCACATTTTATTATCTCTTCTCTTTCATTATCTCCTTAACTTCTTCTTACTTACATAAAAGTGTTTTATGAAGGGATTTATGAGATTCAGAGCATAAAACCGCCTTCCTAAGAATTTTAGAAAAATTATCATTTTATCCTTCTATTATTATATTATTTTTTAATATTATTAATAAAATAATATTATTTAACATATTGTTATATTCATTTAATAACATTTTATTCTTAAACTTTTTAAAATTGCACTTTGGCCCTTAAATTATGCTTTGGTCCCAAATTTTTATTTAAATATATTTTAACCTCCAAACTTTTTCATATTTATATTTTCACCCCAAATACATTTTCAGCTGTTGGTGGTTTCTTGACATCTAAGAAAACCGAACCAACACTCATGATTTCTTCATAAATTTTCACTTTATCTTGAACAAGTTTTTCAATCTTTTCGGTAACCAATTTTTCTCAACTTTCAATATCATTTTCAGCCACCAAACCATCTCAAATTCATCTTGATACAAGCTTGAAAATAGCTCCAAACATGGCTGAAATATTCCGGTTTTCCAGCAGCACCTTGGAACGGAATTGTTTAGCTTAATAATCACCAAGTTTCATAAAAAATCAAGCAATTAAACATTCAATTTCAAGCTTCAAACTTCATTTTAATATTCACACATCAAGAGCACAATTAAACAATTTTAAATTAGCCAACCCTTACCTCTTGTTGCTGTCCTTAAATCGATTGTACACACAAAGCTTCCTAGCTTACGTTTCACCTAGTTTTCAATCAAAACAAACCTCTAAACCATGATATACACAAGAACTGAACCATCATCAACAGTGTTAGAAGAATTTTACACCTTAATCTTGCTGAAAAAGAAGCTTTCTTGGTTTACAAGTCACCTAGATAAGAGATCTAAAGAGAAATCTTCAAAAACAACTAGTTTAGCATACATCATCATGGCCGAAACTTTCATGGAGAGGGAGCAGTCATCATACTTTGATTTGTTTCATGAAAATTAATATGGATATGAAGAGAAGAAAGAGAAAAACACTTTAATTTGTTTGGAATTTTTTATTGGAGTTTTAAATCTCAAGAAAACCGAGTTTGAAGGCTAGTTGTTCACGGATGTTTTTCATGGTTTCTCTCATGGAGTTTGGTCAAGGAGGAAGGAGAAAGAAGTTGGTGGTATTAAGCATAGGATGGCCATGGCTTTTAAGGGTGCTTAGTAACCAAAATAAACTGTTAAAATATTATTAAGGAGAAAATTACTAAAGCTAGATGTATTGAGACACAAGTAGTAACACATCTAAAGGTAAACATATGAGCTACTAGTATAAATGACACTAGTAACATGATAATCATGCGAATAAAAGATCTATAATGAAGTATTAGCGTAGCTAAGTTCATCAGAAAGTGTCGGCATTAGTTCATGTCGGTAGATTTTAAGCGCAATTATTATATGATTATAAATTTATCTCTGTTTTCACTCAAGCGGATAAAATAATAATATTATTATAATAATAATAATATATATTTTTCTTGAGATTCAGGTCCGGCTCACGAATTGAGTCCAACCACATATGTCAAAATTTTGAAATTCCTAGCCGAACTGGCCTGAAAACCAAATTCCTTGTGACTTAGTCATCGAGCTTATCTCAGTAGAGGTGTGTGCTTCATGATGATGTAGTAGAGGTGCCTACATTACTGAACTTCTAGAAAACTCCATTTTAGGAAATAGTCTCATTTTTCTAAAAAATTGGTTGTTACATGGACAAGAAGTAAAACTCAAATTGCAATCATGGAGGAGCATAAGTCATTGGTGTAGTTTGAGCTACCATAGAGAATGTCAGTGCTATTGCAATCTGTTGCAGAGATTGCTACCACTATTGAAGATGTTATAGAGAACGACGCCACCGCTGTTGGAAAGTAAGGCCAACACTACTGGAAAGTGAGAAAATAGGAAGCAATGGATAACAAGCTTGTGATTGTGAAGGGAGAGATGTGAGAGATGAAAAGATGTTCAAAGAAAAAAGTTGAAAGAGGTTGAAAGAAGGGAGCTTAGAGAGGCTGAGAGAAGCCAGCTAAGAGAGACCTAAGAGCATTGAGAGTGAGAGAAAGAGAGCAAGAGAGTTGGACGAGCGAGTTAATGCCTCAGCTTTAGTCGAGCTAAAAGAGAAAAGAAAGGAGAAATCTGGAACCTTAATTCTAATGTTTATACATTAACAAATTTACATAAAATATTCCTTTTAAAAAATAAAGTGTTGGCCCACTGAACCAACCCGTCCTACCCCCACCAAAGCCTGTAGGTTAGCAGTTCAGGTTTTGTGAATTCAAAATCTTAGTATGACCTGTCTTTTTGGTGGTTTAACGAGTTGACCTAGCAAGTTCGACCTATTTTGACACCCTAACAACTAGCACTCGAACTCTTGTCTTTGAATATAATCCTTGCTCATCTTTATCATACTTGCCATAGAAATCTCATACTCGCATACCACTATCGATATCGATACCATAGAACTAGTGTAGAGAACTCTTGTCTAATGCATTATATTCAATTTTAATTCAATCATGGAACTAATACAATGGGTCATCATTCGATACATTATAGTCAAGATCCGAAGACCTTCCACAACCTCAAGTGATATTGGCTTTGTCTCTTATCTTTCTTTTCAACATAATTATGGCCATATGTTCTCATACGCGTGTTCAAACAATTTCCTAGTTTTGGGAGACACACTATAATGGATTTATATTGGCTACGGGGATGGTTCGTCATTTTTCAACATCTATATCATAATAGTATACTAACTATCAATCAATCCACTTTTCATAGGGTTATACACAATTGGGCATTATAACCTCAACTTTTCAATCCTTACAATATCATCAACCAAGCCACAAACTTCTCAACCTACAATCCCAAACTAACCTTAAGTAACAAACTACAATAAATCTTTCATTTTTAAAACATGTCCGATACGAATTGAGACTCGTACGTCCTCAAAGTCACTAATCAGGTTTATCGGGTTTGACTACGTTTCCAAACTCAGAATCATGTAATTCAAACTCTATGTCCACATGTTTGTTATGATATAATCTTACTAACTAATTTAGTTTTGTAGGTTGCAGAGCTTAATTCCTCAATTTTACCTTGTTATCCATTGTACAGAAAATACAGCCATAAATTCTTGTTTTGTAAAGATCTCCATGAATCATAGGAAACTCCTTTGGCTCTAATATTTTTGGTCCCATGGGTTTTTTCATCACTATATAATTTTGTAGGAAAAAGAGCAAAACTGTAAAGTGATCAAGTAAGTAGTTAATCCGTACTAAATTTGTAACTTCTATCATGTGTAAACCAACAACCTTGATTCAAGAATGATTTGACTTAATTTCTCCTTTTACTAACCTTTTCACTTTACTAATAACTATTTTACTTTAAAGGAGTTCATTCCAATTTTATAAACATTTTATAAGTTGTTGCGCCAGTGACGTGGTGGAAACTGGCAAGTTAAGAAATTATTAATAGAAATACATTGCAAGTACAGTCCTTAACCAGCCGAAAATCCGCTTATCAATTTAAAAAGGGTTGTCACAAAGATTAAAATTAAAACACTGGGAGTATGAATCCCAGGTCGTCTCCCAACGAGTTGCAAAGAGATGTGCTATTTTATCAATCAGGTGTTTTCAAAAATGGTTGAGTTGATAAACAAGAAATTAAAATAGAGAATTTAATTAATTTTAAATAAAAGCCTTGACTGGGAGTAGATTGGTTGGAAGCCCTATTCTTGTTGAAGTACTCTCAAGATTAATTGATAATTGAAGGTTGCTCTATTTAGTTACCCCTTACTAGGTAAGGGAGAGTCAAACACGTTGGAATGCTGTTTCTGTTCACAAGTCTCAATCCGCTCATTGAAAAGGATTAGTGTCTGTGAATAGAGGGCATTCTAACAATGAACCCAATTATAATTATCCTTTCAAGCATCCCAACTCAAGGGTTCCTTTCAATCAACTCCCCATCAAGTTAGGGAACTACTCGCTCATTGTGAATGTAGAACTCATAACATATAAAAAGGAATTAAAGGAAGACATGATAAATAAAAGATGAAAATGGATTAAATAAAAATATTATTCTATATTAATAACTTGTGAAAACAATCCAATGTCAACTCTAGAGAGAATAATGATATGGAAGAATAAGTAAAAAGTAAATAGCAAAGTATAATGACTAGTACCGGAGGTGGCCTCTTCTCGAAAGCTAAAAAGCAAAATCTTCCAAAAATCCTAATTATGAATGTCAAGTGATAAAAACCTAGGGGAGGAGCCAATTCAGATCTAAAACTAAAAATTATGTGGAATGAATTGTTCTCTCTGTTTCTGCATGTTCCCTGGCTCTAGTCTGTGTTTCTGAGCCGAAAACTGGGTTGAAATCCGGCCCAGAAACTCTGCCAGTGACTTCTGAAATTCTGTAGATCGCGCACGCCACGCGGTCGCGTCATTCATGCGGACGCGTCATTCGGCGTTTTGCTTTCTCATGCGGGCGCGTCGTCCATGCCTCCGCGTCACTTATGCTTTTCCAATCCGCGCGGTCGTGTGAGCCATGCGGCCGCGTCACTGCGATTTCCTCTTTTTCGCGCGGTCGCATGAGCCATGCGGCCGCGTCAGTTCTCGCTGGTCATCTCCTTAATTTCTTGTATTCCTTCCATTTTTGCAAACTTCCTTTCCAATCTCTAATTCATTCATGCCATATAAAGCCTGAAACACTTAACACACAGATCACGGCATCGAATGGGATAAAGGAGAATTAAAATACCTAATTAAAAGTCTCTAGGAAGTAAGTTTTCAATCATGTAGTAATTTTAGGAAGGAAATATAAATGCATGCTAATTATATGAATAAGTGGGTAAAGATCATGATAAAACCACACAATTAAACACATTATAAACCATAAAATAGTGGTTTATCACCCAGCAAGGCAGTCTCACTCCAAAATTTTTATGTAATTCTAAAATGATCACATCCCTCTCAAATTTGGCATTACATAACTAGACTCAAGAGTGGCGGGATTTGGGTGTGTAAGCCATGCTAATAGGGAGTGGTTGAGGGATTATTTGGGAAGGGTTCCTGGCTCTAACGTCTTAAGGTCTAGCGACTGCCTGGTGATGAGCGGATATTTTATATGCTTTTTGGCATCATTTTCAAATAGTTTTCATTATGTTTTGTTTTAAGTTTTATTATATTTTCATAGGTTTTAGTGAAAATTTCATATTTTTGGATTCTACTTTGAGTTTGTAAGTTTTATGGCGATTTCAGGTATTTTCTGGCTGAAATTGAGGAGCTTGAGCAAAAGTCTGATTCAGAGACAGAGAAAGGACTGCAGATGCTGTCAAGATCTGACCTCCATGAACTTGAAGGAGCATTTCTGGAGATACAGAAGTCCAAATGGTGCGCTCTTAACGGCTGTGAAAAGCTAACATCCAGGGCTTTCTAGAAATATTTAATAGTCTATACTTTTCTTTGGAAATGAAGGCCTAAAACTGGCGTTCAACGCCAGTCACCAGCCTCATTCCTAGCATCCAACGCCCAATGGGGAGTAGCTGGCATCCAAACACCCAAACGAGAGTCCAAGGTTCATGTTCAATGCCTAAGTAGGGTACTAGCTCGTGGATTTCACTCAAGCTCAGCCCAAACACTCACCAAGTGGGCCTAGAAAGTGGATTTTTGCACTGCAAGACTAGTTTATCTTATTTTTTGTAATTCTTAGTTAGCAGACTAGTATATATAGAACAAAGATCACCCTTGTTAGAGATCTTTGCCCATCCGAAACTTTCACTAGGTTAAGGTTAGGAGCTCTGCTGATTCTCATGAATTAATAATATCACTATTCTACTTCAATCTATACTTGATTCTATTCTAAGATGTATCTTCTTTCTTCATCCTAATGGATTGGGAGTGTAACTTGACCGTCATCCTAATTCCACATGGGTTCTTGCAAGTCCTTGATAGGATAGTACTAAACCACCAGCTTGATTATACATCTCTTAGACGGCTAATCCACGGCTTCGTTGGGTACTTCTCGAGACATCAGTGCAGCCGAGGTGCGGGGTGATTAGGGCCTTTATGGTATAGACTAGAACCAAAGGAGCAGCATTTTCTAATTCGGAAGATCCGACCTTGTCTGTGGCATTTTGAGTAGGATCACCAAGGGAATGGACTGCTAGAGCTTTACCCTCATTCAGATCGGATGACCGCTGACCCGGCGTTTGATCTGAAGCAGAGGAGATTAATGACCGCTAACCGGGCGTTAATCATATACAGCCTGACATGGAATGAGTCAATCAGAAATTGGAGCAGATGGTGAGAAAAGTTGATCCAGAAGAAAGAAGTATCTTCGAAGCCTCAAACGTTCTCATACCATAGATTTCACACCTATCCAGTAATGTTTTATTTATTTATCTGTTTTATCCATTTTCTCATGACAACTATATGTTCTATCCGCCTAACTAAGATCTGCAAGGTAACCATTGCTTGCTCAAACCAACAATCTCTGTGGGATCGACCCTCACTCACTTGAGGTATTACTTGGACGATCCGGTATACTTGTCAGTCTATTTGTGCAAAACGTGCGGAGTTAGTTTCATGCACCAAGTTTTTGGCGCTGTTGTTGGGATTGTTCGGATTTGACAAACTATCGGATTATCTTGTTACTTAGATTAGGCACTTTTTACTATTTTTTTTGTGTCTTTTGTTCTTGTTCTTGTTAAAATTTCGAACTTTCATGTTTCTTTTTCCAAAAAATCTTCAAAAAGTGTGTCTTTTGTTTGAATCTAGTGTCAGTTCTTAAGTTTGGTGTCCTTTGTGTGTTCTTTATTTCTTAAATTTTCGAAATGTCCCTAAGTGTTCTTTCTTGGTATTCAAGTTGTTCTTGTTTCTTTTCTTGTTTTGATTTTAAAATTTTTAAGTTTGGTGTCTTTTGGTGTTTTTCTTTTAATTTTTGAAAAAATTAGTGTCTTTGATTTAAAAATTTTAAGTTTGGTGTCTTTTGGTTGTTTTTCTCTTTCTTCATTAATTCAAAAAATTAAAAATATCTTTTTTATCTTTATTCAAATTTTCGAAATTCTTACCTTCTTTTCTTATATTGAATTAATTTTTTTTAAGATTGGTGTTTTTTTGTTAGTAAAGTCAAATTTCAAATTTTAAATCTTATCTTTTTATATCTTCATCAAATCTGTATCTTATCTTTTTTTTCTTTCTTTAATATTCAAAATTTAAAAAAATCTTATCTTATTTCAAAATCAATTTTTAAAACTCAATTTCAAAATTAAAATTTAAAATTTTAACCTTATCTTTTCAAATCTTTTTCAAATCTTCACCATATCTTATCTTTCCAAACTTATTTTCAAATCTTTATCTTATCTTGTTTCAATTTCAAAATTCAAAATAAAATCTTTTTCAAACCTTTTCAATTTTATCTTATCTTTTCTAATTTTAAAATTTCAAAACTTTTTTAAATCAAATATTTTTCAGATCTTCTATCTTATCTTATTTTCAAATCTTTCTTAATTAGTTACTTTTTTCTCTTCCTTCTTTTTTCAAAACTTCCTAACTAATTCCTCTCTCTTCTATTTTCGAAAATTTCTAACGTCTTTCTCTCTCTTTGTTTCAAAAATCATCTCTCAATTTTCAAATCTTTTTGGTTAATAAGCTTTTAATTTCATTCTTGTTTTTCAAAATCAAATAAATAAATAAAATAAAAACAAAAAAATTTTAATTCTAGTTTTTCCTTTTACTCCTTAATTTCTGAATTCTTCTACCCATTTCATTCAAATTTTTCGTCTCACTCCTCTACTTTCATTCTTCTTTTTTCTTCACATCTCACATGGAGTTCTCTATCCTTTGACATAGAGCTCCCATTCTCTTTCTTTCTTGTTTTCTTTTCTTGTTTATGAGCAGGAACAGAAATAAAGAACCTCTCTTTGATCCAGATCCTGAACCTAAGAGGAACTTAAGGAAGCATTTACAAGAAGTTAAAGCATAACACTCCGGAAGAGATCTCACAGAACATTTCGAAGAAGAAACAGAAAATACAAGCATGGCAGCCGAACAGAACAATGGAGGAGATATAAGGAAGGTTCTTGGTGACTTCACTACACCCACTTTTGACTTCTATGAAAGAAGTATCTCCACACCTGCCATTAGAGCAAATAACTTTGAGCTTAACCCTCAGTTAGTCTCTCTAATGCAACAGAGTTGCAAATTTCATGGACTTCCACTAGAAGATCCACATTAATTTTTATATGAATTCTTGCAAATCTGTGATACTGTTAAGACCAATGGATTGGATCCTGAGGTCTACAGGCTTATGCTTTTCCAATTTGCTGTCAGAGACAAAGCTAGGATATTGTTAGATTCTCAACCCAAGGAAAGCCTAGACTCTTCAGAAAAGTTGGTCAATGCTTTCTTGACCAACTTCTTTCCACCTCAGAAAATGAGCAAGCTCAGGGTAGAAGTTCAAACTTTCAGAATAAAAGAGGCTGAATCTCTCTATGAAGCTTGGGAAAGATACAAGCAACTGATCAGGAGATGTCCTCCTGACATGCTCTCATAATGGTCTATCCTAGGTATTTTCTATGATGGTCTATCTGAGATATCCATGATGTCCTAGGATCATTCTGCTGGTGGATCACTCCACTTGAAGAAAACGCCTGAAGAGGCACAGAAACTCATTGAAATGGTTACAAACAACCAATTTATGTACACTTCCGAGAGAAACCCTATGAATAATGGGGTAGCTCAGAAGAAAGGAGTCTTGGAAGTTAGCACTCTGAATGCCATATTGGCTCAAAACAAGATCTTGACTCAACAAGTCAATATGATCTCTCAGCATTTGACTGGAATGCAAGCTGCAACTAGCAGCACTCAAGACACCTCCTATGATGGAGATGCCTATGATCCAAATCAACCCATGATGGAAGAGGAGAATTACATGGGAGAAACCTATAGAAACACTTACAACTTCTCATGGAGGAATCATCTTAACATCTCATGGAAGGATCAACAGAAGCCTCAACAAGGCTTCAACAATAATCAAGGTTGAAGAACCCAGAATTGGTTCAACAACAGACTACCATTCCTATCTTACTAGCAAAAGATGGAGACTTCTAAGCAGAGCCTTTCGGACTTAGCAACCATAGTCTCTAAACTCCCTAAGACCACTCACAGTTTCATAACAGAAACTAGGTCCTCCATCAGAAATCTAGAGGTACAAGTTGGTCAGTTGAGCAAGAGAATTCCTGAGACCCTTTGATAAACCCCAATTTTGTTGTTTATCTTTATCTTGTGTAGAATTTGGAGGGTTTTATCAATATTTTTCACACTTATTTATATAGATTGCATGGTTTTGTGTTTCCTTCCTAATTTTGCTTCATGATTTAAAACATGCTTCTTTAACCCTAAAAAAGGCTAAATTTTAATCCTCTTCTATTACCATTCGATGCGGTGATGTGTTTGTTAAGTGGATTCAGGATCTATAAGGCAAAAATGGCCTAGAAGATGGAAAGGAAGCATGCACAAGGGGAAGGGACATAAGGAATAAAGCTTTGGAGGATCGGCGGTGACGCGTGGCCGCATGTATCTAGAACTGGCACGCAAAAGCTAGCGCATTCACGTGGTGATGCGAAATCCCACCGACGCATACGCATGACCGACATGTACGCGTTGCCGAGGAGTTCATATGACGTGCACGTGTGGCTGTTGCGCACGCTTGATGCCCAGCACATGACCTCATTAATGAAATCGTGGCTGGCAATTTCTTAGAGGCTCCAGGCCCAAATCCAACTTGATTCTGGATGGAAAAGACCCAGGGAACTAAGGGGGAAAGGGGGACTCACTCATTCACACCATACACATAATTTTAGCTAGTTTTAGGTTCTTGTTTTTCTAGGGAGGGAAACTCTTACTTCTTTCTAGATTTAGTTTGTTTTGATTTTCCTTTGTTGAATTTCTGAATTGGTTCTTGTTAATTCTAGTTTCAGTTACTTAATTTGAGTTCTCTAGTTATAATTTTGTTTACAGCTTGTGTTGAATTTGTGTTCTCTTATCATTTTCTCCCTTTTTTTTCACATCTTATGAACTTTGTAGATTTTGAATTTCTATTAATGCATTAATGTTTTCTATAATTGATAGTGTTATTTTAGTTGTTCTCTATTGATAATTGTTACTAGGTACCTGTAATTTCCAATTAGTTTTGCAATTTGAACATGTCTTTTGTTAATGCATACCATGTGTTTGATGAAATGTTTCCTTTGATTATAGAGTAGTTTTCTATACTCTTGGACTAGGCTAAGGGAATTGGTAGACCTTGAGTCATTGAGTCTAATAGATTTGGTGGTTTGAGAATCCTTAGTGGTTAAATTGATACCCATTGACACTAATCTACTACTAAGCCAATTAGTAGTTGGATTAGAACTTATGAGTTGAAATTGATCAAGCCATTTGACGTACTTCACTTGTAGAAGTAGACTTAATGAGCTTGGTTCCTCATAATTGTCAATACATGGTTATTAGACAAGGATGGTGATCCCAATTCCTATGCCTAGCCAAGAGTTCCCTCTTATAATTCATATTTGAAATCCAAAAATCCCAATTGATTTATTCTTGTTATATTTAGTTTAGTTGTTCACTTAGTCTTAGAATAGAAGTAGCTTGCATGTTATCTTGTTAGATTGCATTTACTTACACCTTTCTTTAATTGCTTGATTTAGTTTCTTGCCCTTTAAGATTTCTTGCGTGTTAAGTTTAATAGTTTAAATTCTTGCTTATGACTCCTAACCCTGGAATTCTAACCAATGTTGATGCACATGTTTTCCCATTCTCTTTAGGACAACCCGACACTAATACTCTCGGTTACTTTCTATTGGGGTTGACTTTGTGACAACCATATCAAAATTTGATCGATAGGATTATATGTTGGTCTAGGACTATACTATGACAATGACAATGATTTTCTATTGATGAAATTCTAGACCGACCATAATCTCATCATCAAATTTTTGGCGCCGTTGCCAGAGAATAGTTGCAACGTGTGCTATGATATTGGTTATGTGAATATGTAAATATTATAGATAGTTTACTTGCTTTCATTACTTTGTTTTTAGTTTAGATTTTCTTTAATGCATGAGCTATGACTTCTAAGTTGAGTGACTCGGTCTCAACCGAATCCTAGCTTAACCGAGTTTGACCCCAAAATTGAAAGAACCTTTCTACATACTCGGCAAGCTAGGAGGTGGTTGGATTACACGGCTAGCGCTTCGGCCTCTCTTGATGAACCTTCCAAAATACTAGACGGAACTGAGAGTGATCTAGAGTCCACATTCAACGAAGGAACTTCCTATTCCTCTGTTGGCACTACTGATATATCCTTGCATACTATAGGTGAAAATCGCATGGCGGAGCCATGTAGGATTACCTTGCATGAAAAATGTGCACCGGATCTCTTCATCTGTTGCAAGCTACCTATCCGAATCTTGATCCTAATTTTGAGCTAAAGAATAGTCTAATTAACTTGCTTCCTAAGTACCATGGACTATTGAGCCAAGACCCCATTAGGCATTTGAGAGACTTTCAAGTAGCTTTCTCTACGGCTCGAAGGCATGGTGTCGATGAGATTGCTATCATTATTTTTTCTTTTCCCTTCTCTCTTGAGGGGCAAGCAAAAGAATGGGTCTACTCCCAACCTGATGAAGTGGTGACTGAATGGGACCTATTGAGAAGAGAGTTCTTAGATAAATTCTTTCCTCTAGAGAAGAGTGACTACATCCGGAAGGAAATTTCCGGTTTAATGCAAAGAGACTAAGGGACACTCTATGAATATTGGACTCGATTTAAGAGGTTGTTGGAATCTTGTCCACATCATGGGTTAGATACTCATTTGCTCATTAGCTATTTCACTAAAGGTCTTTGTGCATCGGATAATAGATTGCTCACCGCCTCTAGTGGTGCTTCTCTTTCTAAGAACAAAACAGTGGCGGAAGCATGGAGTTTGATCAATGATGTCGCCAAGGCTACCCAACATGTGAGAGTGAGGAATAATCCTCCGAAGAGTGTGGTAGAAGCACCTTCTTCCGAATCGGCTTTGACTAAAGTGCTTGGAGAAATGACCATTCTCCTCAAGGAGATTCACCAAGGACAAAAGGCATCTCAATCATTCCAAGCCATCCAAGCCCCACCTCAAATCCTCCAACTTGAAGGACCTCCTAAAGTGTGTGGTTTATGCTCTAGTACCGCACATTACACCGACCAATGCCATCAAGTACAAGAGGATTACACTCTTGCGGTAGTCAACAACTACAACAACTGTCCACCCTATCAATCTCAAGGCGAAAATAATTACTCCCATGGTAATAGCTCTAATCAAGGGTGGAGGGACAATGCTCAAGGAAATAACCACAATCAAAGATGGAACCAAGGCAACTCAGCTTCTCAATACCACAACGACCACCAATCTTCTTCCCAATACCACAATAATAACCACCAAGCCAACTAAAACCACCATAATCAATCATACCAACACTCACAAAAAAACCAAAACAACCACCATAAATACCAAGCACCTCACCAAAGACAATAAACCAATCAACCTTCTTTCTCTTCCATAAACAAGGGTGATGACTCTCACCGTGCAATCTACCAAGAGCAAGAGAGACTTAGGTCTATGATAGAGAAAAATGAAGAGAATACTAGGACTCTTAATGCACAAGTTGGCACTATGAGTGCTCAACTGTCCTCCATAACCGAGATTCTCTCAAGGTTGACCATACCCCCTACCAACAATACCAACACCAACTAAGCCTCTAGCTCATCTAGCGTTCCTTCCCAACCTATCCCAAACCCAAAGGGTAGCATCAATGCAATCACCTTGAGGAGTGGTACAACGTTTGAGGAAGTTGAACCTAAGAACATCAAGTTGGTGGAAGATGTTCCCAATGTAGAAGTTGGTGAAACAATGGAAATAGATGAAGATGAAAAGGAGGAAGAAGTTGCAACGGAAGAAGAAGAGCAATTGAGGGCCAAGGAACCGAAGAGGAAGAACAACCTAGAGGAACAAATTCCTATACCTTTTGCTACGTTAGCCAAGAAGGCCAAGAAGCATGAGGAGCTTGATCCCAACATAGTGTAAATCTTCAAGAATGTGAAGGTAACTATTCCACTCTTTGATACCGTACACCAAGTCCCAAAATATGCTAAGTTCCTTAAGGATGTGTGCACTCACAAAGAGAAGATTGGTGGATTAGGGATGAATCTATTAGGTAATTTTGTTTCTTCTATGATGGATGATTTTTCTGAAAAATATACTGATCCCGGTCCTTGCTTGATATCTTGTATGATTGGTGAGATTCAACTTAAGGATTGCATGTGCGACCTAGGGTCGTGTGTGAGCATTATGCCACTCTTGATTTATGAGAAGTTGAACCTTGCACCGTTGAGACGATCCGGAGCTAAGTTTTTGCTTGCGGATAAGAGTATAATTTCAGTTGTGGGTATTGCTGAGAATGTATTGGTGAGAATTCAGGACTTAATCTTTCCAGTGGATTTCCATATCTTAGAAACACCTCCCATTGATTCGGATAGACCATCCTCTATCTTACTTGGGAGGCCATTCTTGAATACATCCCAGTTTAAATTAGATGCATTTTGGGGGATTACTCATTTGAAGTCAAGGGGAAGGTAGTGAAGTTCGAATTGGAGGAAACCGTGAGGCAACCTCTAGAGGTTCATCCAATTTTTGGTTGTGACGTTGTTGAAGATGATGTAATTGAAGAACAATTTGGGAGTGATAATGAGATAAGTGTCAATAGAGACTTGAGTATAAGAGGGCTTAGCAAGGAAAAGGGGAATGATCTACGACTTCCATATTCTCATGGAAACAAGGCACCCAATCATGGTTCGATTGACAAGTGGAAGCATCTTCCCTTGAAGAACACTCTTACCAAGGCTAACAAGAAGGACAAGATGGATGTCCTTGAGGATGTTCCAAAGAGGTGATTGCAAGCTCATGACCGTCCAACTTAAGAACGTTAAAGAAAAGTGCTAGGTGGGAGACATCCCACCATGGTATGATCCTCCTTGTATATAGTTTCTTGCATATAGTTTTGGAATCTTTGTTTGATTTTGTTAGTTTATCTAAGTGAGCTTGATTTTGTTTAATTTTGTTGAGTTGATAGAGTCTTCATAGGGATTTCATTGATCTTGGTTTGGTTAAATTGGCAATTTTGAAGAAAAATGCTTGATTTTGAGTATTGCCTGAAATTCTAAGTGTTTTTGAAGTACCTAACTTGTATGAATGCCAAGATTGTGCTATAATTGTCTCCCTCATGTTGTTTAAAAAAAAGGGTGTTCCACGCGTAAGCATGGACAACGTGTACGCATCGATTTCAATGGCACAACTCTTGGTACAAAAACCAAAGAGTTGTCATTGAACTGTGCGAATTTTATGCTAAGAGCATAATCCATGCCATGCGTGCGGGTCTGTGATGCGTACGCGTCAATGGTCATTCTCACAAACCCAAGCGTGAGCGTGGACGACACGTATGCATCGTTTTCTGATGTTGCAACTCTTGGTACAAAAACCAAAGAGTTGCACTGGAGTGGTGCTGCTTTTGTGCGAAAAGCACATTTTGGCCCCATGCGTGCGCGTCAGACACGCACGCGTACGCGTCCTCTCTCTTTTTGCTAGCCACGCGTCGGCATGGATGACGATCACGCGTCATGCCCCCATTTCCTGCTTCCCATGCGTACTCGTCGGTGAAGCGCGCGTCGCATGTCTGACGTGGCTAACACGGCATGCTGCCATGTTCCCTCCTTTTCTATTTCTTTCTTCTACTCTTTCTTCCTTTCTTCTTCCTTCTCCTTACCACCCGTTCTCCACCCACAACCACCGGCGATCTACCACCGGTGACCACCACTTCTGGTGGTTCCACATTCTCTCTCTCCTCTCTTCTTCTCCTTCTTCTGCTCCTACTCTCACTTACACTCAACCTCACCTTCTTCCTTCTTTCAAGGTCTTATTTCTCTTTCTCCTCTTTTGTTCATTTTTAAAATTTTTCTTCACTATTGCATTTAATTACTCTACACTCTTTGTTCTTCCTTGCATTTTAACTTTATTGTTTGTTTGTTTGTTTGTTCACTCTTGTTTTTTTTCTTTCCTTTTGTTTTCTTGTATGGGTGTTGAATCTCATTTACTTTTTGAATTGGCGGATTATTTGTATCTCTTGGATTTTTTATGCTGTGGTAGATAACATTCTATTTTGGGGGCATATTTCCCTTGGATTCATCAAACTCGCTTGTTATTAACACTTTGCACACCAAGTGTTTGTGAAAAAGAGCCAATGACATCTTTGTTCATTATTGACCTTTTTTCTTTTAAATTAGAGCCTCTTTTTCACAACACTTTCAATACATGAGCATTGAGCGTCATTTCCATGATTTTTCATCATCAATTGCTCATTGTTTGTGGTTTGATATGCTTGTAGCATCATGCAAGAATGAGTGGTTCAATGCTCTCTAACCCCACATTCTTCAAATTCTAGACTTCATTGTCTTGGAGTTAGTTGGGCTAACAGTTTTTCTATGACTTCCACCATCATTGCATGTGTTTGTCATTGTTGTTATCGATGCTTGAGTTTATTCTTCTCATGCTCTATATTTGCATGCTTCTTTCACTCTTGCATCTCATGCTAGTGATGTGCCTCCTTGATTATTTTGTTGTCTTACTTGTATGTAGTAGCTACCATCTTTTTAAGACACTCCACTCCTTTGCGGTATTAATCTTCACTTGCATTGTATTAAATCCGGTTTTTGTCTCTCTGAGCTTAATATTTTTCTCTTTTCTTCCTTTTTAGGATGGCCACTAAAAAGGAAAGGAAACAACCTCCAAAAAGCCATCTACAAGGAGAGCAACTCAAAGAACAACCGTCAAGGCACAAACTTCCTCGAAGACCAAGCCACTTGCTAAGCGGTTGAAGAACCCTAGCCGCATTGATGAGGTAGAAAGGAAGTTCCCACAAGATTCACCAACCCACCTACGGCAGAAACCGACCCTCTGGAGTCCACTTCCGATCATGGCAAAGAAATAATCTAAAGGTGAACATGGTGATGTCCTTGTTTCACCACCCTATGGCTATTGCGAGTGACACTCCCGGAACCACTCTGTTCATCATTGATAGCACGGAGGACCGTGCAAATTTCTAAGTATGGGGAGATCGTTTACCAACTTTCGTAGGTAACAACCCTTCTTTTTAGCACCCAAATATTAATATTCTTTTGTCAATTAGAATAATTTGCATTGCATGGCAAGTTTTTGCATTTAAGCACTTTTTGCATGGTAGTTGTTTGTAAATATATCTAGAGTTATGCTTGATAAGTGATTAGGTGTGCATGAACTAGATGAATTATTTTTTCCATCCAATCACTTCTTGCTAGGACTACTTATTTAGGGTGATGATTTCTTCTCCAAAAAACTATTTTTAGGGCACCCTACCAATTTGAAATTTTTTCTTTTGTGTTGAACTTACTTGAAGGAATTAATTTTTGAACAGGTTCTTGAGCTAAGAACACACAAGCATGTGAGTTTTGAGCTTAATTGCATGGCTACATCATATAACCACTTATTTTCATTCTTGTGTGCATTGTTCTCTTTCTATGATTGCAATCCTTGATTTGTTTGATTCTATATTTCCATTATTCTGTGTATGAATTCATTTATATGACCGAGGCTGTTATTTCAATAGCTCACTTACCTAAATAGCCTTGACCCTTTTATCCACATTTGTTAACCAATTTTGAGCCTATGATAAACCCCCTTTATTCTTTAATTTAGCACATCAATACCCCTAAGTGAAAAATAATAAATGCCCTCTGATTTAGATCTTTGATTAGCTTAGGTGAGTGAGGGTGTATGTCATTTAAGTGGGAGGGAAGGTTGGGAACATTGGTAGAGGTAAAAGTGTGTTTTTGTATTTTTATTGAAAATATTGGGAATCAGGTACACACTCATGTATTGAATGTTTAAACCATATGCATTGACACCGTTGTATATAATTCATCAAAAAAAAGAGAAAAATCAAAGAAAAACATATATATAGAAAAAGAAATAGAAAAATAAAAAGAAAGAAAAATATATGGAAAAAAAGAAAGCAATAAAAAGGGGACAAAATATCCCAAGGCGAAGCCAATAATAACCAATGCATATGGGTTGTGAATTGAAAGAGAATGCATAAGTGTGTGAAAAGTGAATAAATGGGTAGTCAGGTTATGTATTAGAATTGTATAGGTTGTTATATGTGTTTGGTGAGAGCTTAGACTAATCAAAGATGCAAATTTCAAGATCACCTGGCCATATATGCATCCTTACCCTTACCCTAGCCCCATTACAACCTAAAGATAAGCCCTCATGATAAATGTATGCATGCACCAAATAATTGTTGATGGTTAGATGAAAAAAATCTTGGAAAGCATGATTAGATGAGAATTTAGTGATCAACCCTATACACTTAAGCGACTAGAGTGGATACACTTCCGGTGAGGGTTCGATGCTCAACTCCTTGTTTCCTGCTTTCACAAGCTTTCGTCTTGCAAGTTGTTACACTCCATTCTAATATTTGAATTGGTAGAGTTCATGAATCATCTAACCACCTTGGCCCTGTGTATTCATATATTTTTTGGGAGGTTGATTTACTTTTAACCAAGTAGATAGAAGCATTTGCATTAGTTGCATCCATGTAGGTAAATTACATTTCGTAAACCTCATTCTCCTATGTTCTTTGGTCTTTTGATTTTTAGCATGAGCACATGCTTAGTTTATGTATGGGGAGGTTTGATAAACCCCAATTTTGTGGTTTATCTTTTTCAGAATTTGTGGGGAGGTTTGATAAACCCCAATTTTGTGGGGAGGTTTGCATGGTCTTGTGTTTCCTTCCTAATTTTGCTTCATCATTTAAAACATGCTTCTTTAATCCTAAAAATGCCAAATTTTAATCCTTTTCAATTATCATTTGATGCTATGATGTGTTTGTTAAGTGGATTTAGGATCTATAGGGCAAGAATAGCCTAAAAGATGGAAAAGAAGCATGCACAAGTGAAAGGGACATGAGGAATGAAGCTTTGGAGGATCGGTGGTGACGCACACACGTTGCCGCATATAGTTAGGACTGGTGCGCAAAACCTGGCACATTCGCGTGGTGATGCAAAATCCCACCGAAGCATATGCGTGGCCGATGAGTTCATATGACACACACGCGTGGCCAATGCGCACGCAATGAAATCATGGCTGGCAATTTTTGAGAGACTCCAGGCCTAAATCCAACTTGATTATGCATGGAAAAGACCCAAGGAACTAAGGGGGAGAGGGGGACTCACTCATTCACACCATACACATAATTTTAGCTAGTTTTAGGTTCTTTATTTTCTAGGGAGGCAAACTCTTAGTTCTCTCTAGATTTAGTTTGTTTTGATCTTCCTTTGTTGAATTTCTAAATTGGATCTTATTAATTCTAGTTTCAGTTACTTAACTTGAGTTCTCTAGTTATAATTTTGTTTATATCTTGTGTTGAATTTATGTTTTCTTATCATTTTTCCCCTTTTCTTCTCATCTTATGAACTTTGTGGATTTTGAATTTCTACTATTGCATTGATGTTTTTCTATAATTGATAGTGTTATTTTAGTTGTTCTCTATTTATAATTGTTAGCGGGTACTTGTAATTTCCAATTAGTTTTGCAATTTGAACATGTCTTTTGTTAATTCATACCGTGTGTTTGATGAAATGTTTCCTTTGATTATCGAGTAGTTTTCTATACTCTTGGCCTAGGCTAAGGGAATTGGGTGACCTTGAGTTACTGAGTCTAATTGATTTGGTGGTTTGAGAACCCTTAGTGGCCAAATTGATACCCATTGATACTAATCCACTACTAAGCCAATTAGTAATTGGATTAGGACTTATGAGTTGAAATTGATCAAGCTATTTGACTTACTTCACTTGTAGAAGTAGACTTAATGAGCTTGGTTCCTCATAATTGTCAATACATGGTTATTAGACAAGGATGTTGATCCCAATTCATATGCCTAGCCAAGAGTTCCTTTTTATAATTCATATTTGAAACCCAAAAATCCCAATTGCTTGATTCTTGTTATAGTTAGTTTAGTTGTTCACTTAGTCTTAGAATAGAAGTAGCTTTGTATGTTATCTTGTTAGATTGCATTTACTTACACCTTACTTTAATTGCTTGATTTAGTTTCTTGCCCTTTAAGATTTTTTTGCATGTTAATTTTAATAGTTGAAATTCTTGTTTATGACTCCCAACCCCGAAATTTTAACCAATGTTAATGCACATGTTTGCCCATTCCCTTGAGGACGGCCCGAGACTAATACTCTCAATTACTTTTTGTTGGGGTTGACTATGTGACAACCATATCAAAATTTGATCGATGGGATTATATGTGGGTCTAGGACTAAACTATGACAATGAAAATGATTTTCTATTGATGAAATTCTAGACCGACCATAATATCATCATCACCCCTCCTAACACTCTTCCTAGTAACACTGAAGTAAACCCAAGAGAAAAGTGCAAGGCCATCACTGTAGAAGTGGAGGTCAAATCTGAAGGGGATAATGTAAGGTCCCATATCGGTTTGGGCGGGTAAGGAAGCATGCCTTATAAGGGTGTGGATACCCGTCCCTAGCATGACGCATTTTGACGAGTGAGTGTGGGAGGTTTCAGCTATCATCCATATCGTCAAAGGCAAAACCGTGAGGCCTTGTGTGCCAAAGTGGACAATATCGTGCTAGTGGGTGATCTGCACTGTTACAGATGGTATCAGAGCTGGAGCCTGGATCGATGTGCCAGCGATGGCGCTAGGCTCCCTTAGGGGGGTAGATTGTAAGGTCCCACATCGGTTGGGGAGGGGAACGAAGCATGCCTTATAAGGTTGTGGATACTTCTCCCTAGCATGACGCGTTATGAAGAGTGAGTGTGGAGGGCTTCGGCTATCATCCCTTTCATCAAAGATAAAATCGTGAGGCCTTATGTGCCGAAGCGGACAATATCGTGCTAGAGGGTGGTCTGGGCTGTTACAAATGGTATCAGAGCCGGAGCCCAGACCGATGTGCTAGCAAAGGCGCTGGGCTCCATTAGGGGGGTGGATTATGAAGTCCCACATCGGTTGGGGAGGAGAACGAAGCATGCCTTATAAGGGTTCGGATACCTCTCCCTAGGATGACGCGTTTTGGCGAGTAAGTGTAAGGGGCTTTGGCTATCATCCCTATCGTCAAAGGTAAAACCGTGAGGCCTTGTGTGCCAAAGCGGCCAATATCATGATAGATGGTGGTCTGAGCTGTTACAGATGGTATCAGAGTCGGAGCCCAAATCGATGTGCCAGCAAGGGCGTTGGGTTCTCTTAGGGGGTGGATTGTAAGGTCCCACATCGGTTGGGAAGGGGAACGAAACATACCTTATAAGGGTGCGGATACCTCTCCCTAGCATGATGCATTTTGACGAGTGAGTGTGGGGAGCTTCGGCTATCATCCCTATCGTCAAAGGCAGAACCGTGAGGCCTTGTGTGCCAAAGCGGACAATATCGTGCTAGCGGATGGTCTGGGCTATTACAGATAATCTGGCATTGAACGCTAGTAAGGAAGTCCTTACTAGACGTTCAACGCCCAAAGAGAAACTATTATTGGTGTTGAATGCCAGTAAGGAAGTCCTTACCCGGTGTTCAACGCCCAAAGAAGCACCTTCACTGGCATTGAACGCCAGTAAGGAAAGCCTTACTAGGCGTTCAACGCCCAAAGAGGTACAAAAGCTGGCATTGAATGCCAGTAATAGGGTAACTAGGCGTTCAACACCCACTAAAGACTTCCCTATTGAAGAACTAAAGGCAACTAAGGCTCATAAGAAGAGTATAGAAGTTCCCTAGAATGCACTATTATAATTCATGGATTATGAGGATCACTCCTCTTCTGATGAGGAAGAAGAAACTAGGGCAGAGCAAGTTGCTCGATACCCAGGACTTCTCATGAAGCTGAATGCCAAGTTGTTTAGCACAGAACCATTGGAGGAAGAACCTCCAGTCCTCACCAAGGAACTCAATGCCTTGGTTCAACAGAAACTACCTCAGAAGCTGTCGGATCCTGGACACTTCTTGATTCCTTGCACCATAGGCACCATTTTCTTTGAAAAGGCTCTGTTTGACCTAAGGTCAAGCATAAATGTAAGCTCCCACATCGGTTGGGGAGGGGAATGAAGCATGCCTTATAAGGGTGTGGATACCTCTCCCTAGCATGACGTGTTATGAAGAGTGATTGTGGGGGGCTCTGGCTATAATCCTTATCGTCAAAGGCAAAACTGTGAGGCCTTGTGTGCCAAAGAGGACAATATCGTGCAAGTGGATGGTCTGGACCGTTACAGATGGTATCAGAGCCGGGGTCTGGATCGATGTGCCAGCAAGGGCGCTAGGCTCCCTTAGGGGGTAGATTGTAAGCTCCCACATCGGTTGGGGAGGGGAACGAAGCATGCCTTATAAGGGTGTGGATACCTCTCCCTAGCATGACGCATTTTTACGAGTGAGTGTGGGGGGGATTTGGCTTTCATCCCTATCGTCAAAGACAAAACCATGAGGCCTTGTGTGCCAAAATGGACAATATCGTGCTAGCAAGTGGTCTGGACTGTTACAGATGGTATCAGAGCCGGAGACCAGATTGATGTGCCAGCGAGAGCGCTGGGCTTCCTTAAAGGGTGGATTGTAAGGTCCCACATCAGTTGGGGAGGGGAACGAAGCATGCCTTATAAGGGTGTGGATACCTTTCCCTTGCATGACGCGTTTTGACGAGTGAGTGTGGGGGGTTTCAGCGATCATACCTATTGTTGAAGGCAAAACCGTGAGGCCTTGTGTGCTAAAGCGGACAATATCGTACTAGTGGATGGTCTGGGCTGTTACAGGTTGTATCATAGCTGGAGCCCGGATCGATGTGCCAGCAAGGGCGCTGGGCTCCCTTAGGGGGTGGATTGTAAGGTCCTACATCAGTTGGGGAGGGGAACAAAGCATGCCTTATAAGGGTGTGGATACCTCTCCCTAGCATGACGCGTTTTTACGAGTGAATGTGGGGGGATTCGGCTTTCATCCTTATCGTCAAAGACAAAACCGTGAGGCCTTGTGTGCCAAAGCGGACAATATCGTGCTAGTGGGTGGTCTAAGCCGTTACAGATGGTATCAGAGCCGGGATCCAGATCGATGTGCTAGTGAGGGAGCTGGGCTCCCTTAGGGGGTAGATTGTAAGGTCCTACATCGGTTGGGAAGGGGAACGAAGCATGCCTTATAAGAGTGTAGATACCTCTCCCTAACACGACGCGTTTTGACTAGTGAGTGTGGGGGGATTCGGCTATCATCCCTATCATCAAAGACAAAACCGTGAGGCCTTGTGTGTCAAAGCAGAGAATATCATGCTAGCAGGTGGTCTGGGCTGTTACAGATGGTATCAGAGCCGGAGCCCGGATAGATGCGCCAGCGAGAGCACTGGGCTCACTTAGGGGTGTGGATTGTAAGATCCCACATCACATGGGGAGGGTAACGAAGCATACCTTATAAGGGTGTGGATACCTCTCCCGAGCATGACGCGTTTTGACGAGTGAGTGTGGGGGGTTTCGGCTATCATCGCTATCGTCAAAGGCATAATCGTGAGGCCTTGTGTGCCAAAGCGGACAATATCGTGCTAGCGGGTTGATGAGCGGATAATTTATACGCTTTTTGGCATTGTTTTTTAAATAGTTTTTAGTAGGATCTAGCTACTTTTTAGTATATTTTTATTAATTTTCAAACAAAATTCATATTTCTGGACTTTACTATGAGTTTGTGTGTTTTTTTTTATTTCATGTATTTTTTGGCTGAAATTGAGGGACCTGAGCAAAAATCTTATTTAGAGGCTAAAAAAGGACTGCTGATGGTGTTGGATTCTGACCTCCCTGCACTCGAAATAGAATTTTTGGAGCTACAGAAATTTAAATGGCGCACTCTCAATTGCATTGGAAAGTAGACATCCAGGGCTTTCCAGCATTATATAATAGTCGATACTTTGCCCAAGTTTAGTTGACGCAAACTAGCATTCAACGCCAGCTTTCTTCCCTATTCTGGCGTTAAATGCCAGAAACAAGTTGCAAGCTAGAGTCAAACGCCAGAAACAAGTTACAAACTGGCGTTTAACTCCAAAGAAGGCCTCTACACGTGAAAGCATCAATGCTCAGCCCAAGCACACACACCAAGTGGGCCCGGAAGTGGATTTCTGCATCATTTACTTATTTCTGTAACCCTAGTAACTAGTTTAGTATAAATAGAACTTTTTACTATTGTACTCACATCTTGGATGTTGGGATCTTTTGATCATCTTTTGATCTCTGGATCACGTTTTGGGGGCTGGCCATTCAGCCATGCCTGGACCTTCATCACTTATGTATTTTCAACAGTGGAGTTTCTACACACCATAGATTAATGTGTGGAGCTCTGCTATTCCTCGAGTATTAATGCAAAGTACTATTGTTCTTCTATTCAATTCAAGAGGAAGAACTAGCCGCCATCACTAAGGTGGACCCGTTCTTTGATTTCCTTGTTCTTATTTTTCTGTTTTTCGAATTTGATGCTTTATGTTTGTCTATATTTGTGTCTTCATTATATGATCATCAGTGTCTAGTGTTTATGTCTTAAAGCTATGAATAATTCCATGAATCCTTCACCTCTCTTAAATGAAAAATGTGCCTAATTACAAAAGAACAAGAAGTACTTGGATTTCAAATTTTATCTTGAAATTAGTTTAATTATTTAGATGTGGTGGCAATACTTTTTGTTTTTCTGAATGAATGCTTGAACAGTGCATACTTTTTATAGTGAAGTTTATGAATGTTAAAATTGTTGGCTCTTGAAAGAATGATGAACAAAGAGAAATGTTATTGATAATCTGAAAAATCATGAAATTGATTCTTGAAGCAAGAAAAAACAGTGGAAAAAATTATGGCAAAAAAAAAGAAAAAGAAAAAGAAAAAGCAAGCAGAAAAAGCCGATAGCCCTTTGAACCAAAAGGCAAGGGTAAAAAGGATCCAAGGTTTTGAGCATTAATGAATAGGAGGGCCTAAGGAAATAAAATACAGGCCTAAGCGGCTAAATCAACCTGTCCCTAACCATATGCTTGTGCCATGAAGGTCCAAGTGAAAAGCTTGAGACTGAGTGGTTAAAGTCGTGATCCAAAGCAAAAAGAGTGTTTTTAAGAACTTTGGACACCTCTAACTGGGGACTTTAGCAAAGCTGAGTCACAATCTGAAAAGGTTCACCCAGTTATGTGTCTGTGGCATTTATGTATCCGATGGTAATACTGGAAAACAAAGTGCTTAGGACCACGACCAAGACTCATAAAGTAGCTGTGTTCAAGAATCAACATACTGAACTAGGAGAATCAATAACACTATCCAAAATTCTGAGTTCCTATAGATGCCAATCATTCTAAATTTCAAAGGATAAGGTGAGATGCCAAAATTGTTCAGAAGCAAAAAGCTACTAGCCCCGCTCATCTAATTAGGACTAAGTTTCATTGATATTGTGAGATTCATTGTATATTCTCTTCTTTTTATCCTATTTTATTTTCAGTTGCTTGGGGACAACCAACAATTTAAGTTTGGTATTGTGATGAGCGGATAATTTATACGCTTTTTGGCATTGTTTTTAGACAGTTTTTAGTACGATCTAGCTACTTTTTAGTATATTTTTATTAGTTTTTAAGCAAAATTCACATTTCTGGACTTTACTATGAGTTTGTGTGTTTTTTTTGTGATTTCAGGTATTTTCTGGCTGCAATTGAGGGACTTGAGCAAAAATCTAATTTAGAGGCTGAAAAAGGACTGCTGATGCTGTTGGATTCTGACCTCCCTGCACTCGAAATGGAATTTTTGGAGCTACAGAAATTCAAATGGCTCGCTCTCCATTGCGTTCGAAAGTAGACATCCAGGGCTTTCCAGAAATATATAATAGTCTATACTTTGCCCAAGTTTAGATGATGCAAACTGGCGTTCAACGCCAGCTTTCTGCCCTATTCTGGCGTTAAACGCCAGAAACAAGTTGGAAGCTAGAGTCAAATGCCAGAAACAAGTTACAAATTCGCATTTAACTCCAAAGAAGGCCTCTACATGTGAAAGCTTCAATGCTCAGCTCAAGCACACACCAAGTGGGCCCGGAAGTAGATTTTTGCATCATTTACTTATTTTTGTAACCCTAGTAACTAGTTTAGTATAAATAGAACTTTTTACCATTGTACTCACATCTTGGATGCTGGGATCTTTTGATCATCTTTTGACCTCTGGATCACGTTTTGGGGGCTGGCCATTTGGCCATGCCTGGACCTTCATCACTTATGTATTTTCAACGGTGGAGTTTCTACACATCATAGATTAAGGTGTGGAGCTCTGCTGTTTCTCGAATATTAATGCAAAGTACTATTGTTCTTCTATTCAATTCAAGCTTATTCTTATTCTAAGATGTTCACTCGCACTTTAACATTATGAATGTGATAATCCGTGACACTCATCACCACTCTCAATTTATGAACGTGTGCCTGACAACCACTTCTGTTCTACTTGCAAAAGCTAGAGTGTGTATCTATTGGGTTTCTAATCAACGATTAACATCGACTCCCCTCTAACAGTGGGGCATCTGAATTTGAGATTAGAACCTTCATGGTATAGGCTAGAATCAATTGGCAGCATTCCTGAGATCCAGAAAGTCTAAACCTTGTCTGTGGTATTCCGAGTAGTATCTGGGAAGGGATTACTGTGACGAGCTTCAAACTCGCGATTGTAGGGCATAGTGACAGACGCAAAAGGATAGTAAATCCTATTCCTACATGATCGAGAACCAATAGCTAATTAGCCATACGATATCTATGCATGGTATTTTTCATTCGAGATGAGAAATCTGACAGTTGATTAGCCGTACAGAAACCGTAGAGGACCATTTTCACTGAGGGGACGGGAAGTAGCCATTGACAACGGTGACACCCAACATACAGCTTGCCATAGAAAGGAGTATGAAGGATTAAATGAAGGCAGTAGGAAAGCAGAGATTCAAAAGGAATAACGCATCTCCATACGCTTATCTGAAATTCCCACCAATGAACTACATAAGTATCTCTATCTTTATTTTATGTTTATTTATCTTTTAATTACCAAAACTCTATAACCATTTGAATCCGCCTGACTGAGATTTACAAGATGACCATAGATTGCTTCAAGCCGACAATCTCCGTGGGATCGACCCTTACTCACGTAAGGTTTATTACTTGGACGACCCAGTGCACTTGCTGGTTAGTTGTGCGAAGTTGTGAAAAAGAGTTGAGATTACAATTGTGCGTACCAAGTTGTTGGAGCCATTGAGATCACAATTTTGTGCACTCTTCATCCTTAGGGATAATGAAATAATCACATGTATAAGGTGCTTGATGTGAGCAGAAATTGGTGAATTAAAAATGATTAAAATATATACGTTGCAAGTATAGTTCTTAACTCACCAGAAATCCACTTATCAATTTAGAAAGGTGTCACAGGAATTTAAAATTAAAATACTGGGAGTATGAATCCTAGGTG
>NC_029780.3:70909559-70909799 GCF_000817695.3 Arachis duranensis | reverse complement strand
TATGTCATTTACTCATCTCTGTACACCCTAGGCTACTAGTTCTCTATAAGTAGGACCTTTTACTATTGTATTTGAATCTTTGGATCATTTTTAGATCTTTTGATCACATTGGGAGGCTGGCCTCACGGCCATGCCTAGACCTTGTTCTTATGTATTTTCAACGGTGGAGTTTCTACACACCATAGATTAAGGTGTGGAGCTCTGCTGTACCTCGAGTATTAATGCAATTGCTATTGTTCT
>NC_029780.3:70891032-70909245 GCF_000817695.3 Arachis duranensis | reverse complement strand
TTGCTTAAGCTTGCCATGGAAAGGAGTAAGAAGGATTGGATGAAGACAGTAGGAAAGCAGAGAGACGGAAGGGACCAAGCATCTTCATACGCTTATCTGAAATTCCCACCAATGAATTACATAAGTATCTCTATCTTTATCTTTATGTTTTATTCGTATATCACCCATATCCATTTGAGTTTGCCTGACTAAGATTTACAAGGTGACCATAGCTTGCTTCATACCAACAATCTCTGTGGGATCGACCCTTACTCGCGTAAGGTTTATTACTTGGACGACCCAGTACACTTGCTGGTTAGTTGTGCGAAGTTGTGTTTATGCCATGGTATTGAACACCAAGTTTTTGGATTCATTACCGGGGATTATTTGAATTGTGAAAAGTATTGATCACAATTTCACATACCACGTACCAAGTTGTTGGCACCATTGACATCACAATTTCGTGCACCAAGTTTTTGGTGCCGTTGCCGGGGATTGTTCGAGTTTGGACAACTGACGGTTCATCTTGTTGCTCAGATTAGGTAATTTTCTTCTTTTGTTTCAACCTTTATTTTATTTTCAAAAAAGTTTTCAAAAATCTTTTAAAATTTTTCTTCTTTTTCGTTTTTCCAAAAATAATTTTTGAAAAATCAAAAAAATTCATAAAATCAAAAAAATCAAAATTATTTTGTGTTTCTTGTTTGAGTCTAGTGTCAATTTTTAAGTTTGGTGTCAATTGCATGTTTTTAAAATTTGTGCATTTTTCAAAAGAATTCATGCATTGCATTCTTCATGATCTTCAAGTTGTTCTTGATAAGTCTCCTTGTTTGATCTTCATATTTTCTTGTTTTGTGTCTTTTCTTGTTTTTCATATGCATTTTTAGTTTGTTAGTGTCTAAGCATTAAAAACTTCTAAGTTTGGTGTCTTGCATGTTTTTCTTTTCTTGAAAATTTTTCAAAAATAAGTTTTTGATGTTCATCATGATCTTCATAGTGTTCTTGGTGTTCATCTTGACATTCATAGTGTTCTTGCATGCATCATTTGTTTTAATCCAAAATTTTTATGTGTTGAGTCATTTTGTGGTTTTTCTCTTTTCTCATTAAATTAAAAAAAATCAAAAATATATCTTTCCATTATTTCTCTCATAAATTTTGAAATCTTTGGGTTGACCTAGTCAAAAATTTTTAAAATAAGTTGTTTCTTGTTAGTCAAGTCAAGATTTCATTTTTAAAAATCTTATCTTTTAAAATCTTTTTCAAAAATCAAATCTTTTTCATTTTTATTTCATGTTTTTCGAAAAAATTTTAAAAATTGATTTTCAAAATCTTTTTCTTAACTTGATTTCATAATTTTCAAAATTATTACTAACAATTAATGTTTTGATTCAAAAATTTCAAGTTTGTTACTTTCTTGTTAAGAAAGATTCAAACTTTAAATTTTAGAATCATATTTTTTAGATTCTTGTTAGTCAACTCATTAACTTTAATTTTCAAAATCAAATCTTTCTAAATTTCTTTATCAAATCTTTTTCAAAATAAATTTCAATCATATATTTTCAAACATATCTTTTTCAACGCATATCTTTTGCAAAATCAATTTCAAAATCTTTTCTAACTTCTTATCTTCTCAAAATTGATTTTCAAATCTTTTTCAATTAACTAATTGACTTTTTGTTTGTTTTGCAAATTCTTATCTTTTTCAAAACCACCTAACTACTTTTCTCTCTCTAATTTTTGAAATTCACCTTCCTCTTTTTCAAAATTCTTTTAATTAACTAATTGTATCAAATTTTAATTTTATTTTACCTCTACTCTTAATTTTCAAACTCTAACAAAATTTTAAAATAAAAACAAAAATATTTTCCTTTTCCTTTTAATTATTTTCAAAAAATCCCCCCTCTCTCCTTCTATTTATTTATTTATTTACTAACACTTCTCTTCTACTCATAATTCAAACCCTGTTCTCTTCCTCTCTGTGTTCGAATTCTTCTCTTCTCCTTCTCCTATTCTTATCTTCTTCTCTTCCTCTTCTTTTTTGTTCTCTTCTTTTTCACATGAGCAGGAGCAAGGATAAGAACGTTCTTGTTGAAGCTGATCCGGAACCTAAAAGGACTCTGAAGAGGAAGCTAAGAGAAGTGGTGGATGAAATTGTGATCATCAATAATGGCTCCAAAGACTTGGTGCTCTCATACAAAATCACACTTTGTCACAACTCCGCACAACTAACCAGCAAGTGTACTGGGTCGTCCAAGTAATACCTTACGTGAGTAAGGGTCGATCCCACAGAGATTGTTGGTATGAAGCAAGCTATGGTCATCTTGTAAATCCCAGTCAGGCGGATTTAACTAATTTAAGAGAGTACTGGTTTTTCGAATAATAATAATAAATAAATAGAAAATAGTTACTCATATAACTCAATGGTGGGAATTTCAGATAGGTGCATGGAGATGCTGTGTTCCTTCTGAATCTCTGCTTTCCTACTGCTTTTATCTAATCTTTGTCACTCCTTTCTATGGCAAGCTGTATATAGGGCATCACCGTTGTCAATGGATACATCACATCCTCTCAGTGAAATTGGTCCAAATGCTCTGTCACAGTACGGCTAATCATCTGTCGGTTCTCGATCATGTTGGAATAGAATCCCTTGATTCTTTTGTGTTTGTCATCACACACAACAATCGCGATTTTGAAGCTCGTTACAGTCATTCAATCCCAGAATCCTACTCGGAATACCACAGACAAGGTTAGACTTTCCGGATTCCCATGAATGCCGCCATCAATTCTAGCTTATACCACGAATGGCCAGCCCCCATGAAAGACCGAATGTCAAAAGAACTAGATAGTCCAAGTCATCTAATACAAAGGTAAAAAGTTCTATTTATACTAAACTAGCTACTAGGGTTTACAGAAGTAAGTATTTGATGCATAAATCCACTTTCGGGGCCCACTTGGTGTGTGCTTGGGCTAAGCTTGATCTATCCACGAGCTGAGGCTTCTCTTGGAGTTGAACGCCAAGTTGTAACGTGTTTTGGGCATTCAACTCTGGTTCGTGACGTGTTTCTGGCGTTTGACTCCAGAATGCAGCATGGAACTGGCGTTGAGCGCTAGTTTACGTCGTCTAATTACGAATAAAGTATGGACTATTATATATTGCTGGAAAGCTCTGGATGTAAACTTTCCAACGCCATTGAGAATGCGCCATTTGGAGTTTTGTAGCTCCAAAAATTCATTTCGAGTGCAGGGAGGTCAGATTCCAACAGCATCAACAGTCCTTTGTCAGCCTTTTATCAAAGTTTTGCTCAGGTCCCTCAATTTTAGCCAGAAAATACCTGAAATCACAAAAAAACACACAAACTCATAGTAAAGTCTAGAAATGTAAATTTAGCATAAAAACTAATGAAAACATCCCTAAAAGTAACTAGATCATACTAAAAACTACCTAAAAACAATGCCAAAAAGCGTATAAATTATCCGCTCATCACAACACCAAACTTAAATTGTTGCTTGTCCCCAAGCAACTGAAGATCAATTAGGATAAAAAAAGAGAATATACTATAAATCCCAAAATATCAATGAATATTAATTCTAATTAGATGAGCGGGACTTGTAGCTTTTTGCTTCTGAACAGTTTTGGCATCTCACTTTTTCCATTGAAGTTTAGAATGATTGGCTTCTATAGGAACTTAGAATTTCAGATAGTGTTATTGATTCTCTTAGTTAGGTTTTTTTATTCTTGAACACAGCTACTTTTATGAGTCTTGGCCGTAGCCCTAAGCATTTTGTTTTCCAGTATTACCACTGGATACATAAATGCCATAGACACATGACTGGGTGAACCTTTTCAGATTGTGACTCAACTTTGCTAGAGTCCCCAGTTAGAGGTGTCCAGAGGTCTTAAGCACACTTTTTTCTTTGGATCACGACTTTAACCACTCAGTCTCAAGATTTTCACCTGGACCTGCATGCCACAAGCACATGGTTAGGGACAGCTTGATTTAGCCGCTTAGGCCTGGATTTTATTTCCTTGGGCCCTCCTATCCATTGATGCTCAAAGCCTTGGATCCTTTTTACCCTTGCCTTTTGGTTTTAAGGGCTATTGGCTTTTTCTGCTTGTTTTTTTCTTTTTCTTTCTATTTTTTTTGCCATTTTTTTTCACAAGCTTTTGCTTTTTCACTGCTTTTTCTTGCTTCAAGAATCAATTTTATGATTTTTCATATCATCAATAACATTTCTCTTTTTCATCATTCTTTCAAGATCCAACAATTTTAACATTCATAAACAACAAGATCAAAAATATGCATTGTTTAAGTATTCATTCAGAAGACAAAAAGTATTGTCACCACATCAACATAATTAAACTAAATTCAAGGACAATTTTCGAAATTTATGTATTTCTTGTTCTTTTGATTTAAAAACATTTTTCATTTAAGAGAGATGAAGGATTTATGGAATTTATTCATAACTTTAAGACATAGTTACTACATGCTAATGATCATGAGGTAGAGACATAAAACATAAACACACATAAAAAAACGGAAAAATAGAGAGATAAGAACAAGAAAGTTAAGGAATGAGTCCACCTTAGTGAGGGTGGCACTTTTGAAGGACTAATGGTGCTTTTTGAGATCCTTTATGTCTCTTCCTTGCTTCTGTTGCATGATCCCTAGTGATTTTGGTGTTCCTATCCTTAGTTGCTCCAAATAAATATGTGGAGGAACATGTATCCCCTGAGGTATCTCAGGGATTTCTTGATGAGGGAATTCCTCATGCTCTCTTGATGTGCAGTCAAATGCTCTATTACTGAGCTATGGACCCTTGAGATGAATCTCTCCATTTCCCATGACTCAGAAGTGAAAGCAATTGTCTTCCCTTTTCTATTCTCTTTTTTTTTTTTGAGGTTTCTCTGGCCTTAGGTGCCATCAATGGTTATGGAAAAGAAAAAAATCTATGCTTTTACCACACCAAACTTAGAATGTTGCTCGCCCTCGAGCAAAAGAAGAAAGAATAGAAGAAGGAGAAGAAGATATGGGGGAGAGGGAGAGATGTTTGTGTTTCGGCCATGTGGGTGGGTTTTGGTGTTAAGGATGGATGTGAGTGGTGAAGAAGAGAGAAGGTGAGTTGAGGCAGGTGGGGATCCTGTGGGGTCCACAGATCCTAAGGTGTCAAGGATTTACATCCCTGCACCAATGAGGCGTGTAAAATGCCCTCTGCATGCAATCCTGGCGTTTAACGCCAGATTGGTGCTTGTTTCTGGCGTTGAACGCCAGCTTTCCTCAATGTGCAATCCTGGCATTTAAACGCCAGATTGCTGCATGTTTCTGGTGTTCAGCACCAGATCCATGCTCTGTTCTGGCGTTGAACGCCAGCCAGATGCTCCTTACTGGCGTTTAAACGCCAGTAAGTCCTTCCTCCAAGGTGTCATTTTTCTTCTGCTGTTTTTGATTCTGTTTTTAATTTTAATATTTTTTTTGTGACTCCACATGATCATGAACCTAATAAAACATAAAAGAACAACAAAAAGAAAAATAAAATTAGATAAATAAAAATTGGGTTGCCTCCTAATAAGCGCTTCTTTAATGTCAATAGCTTGACAGTGAGCTCTCATGGAGCTTCACAGATGTTCAGAGCATTGTTGGGACCTCCCAACACCAAACTTAGAATTTGAATGTGGGGGTTCAACACCAAACTTAGAGTTTGGTTGTGGCCTCCTGACACCAAACTTAGAGTTTGACTGTGGGGGCTGTGTTTGACTCTGCATTGAGAGAAGTTGTTCATGCTTCCTCTCATTACCAAATAACTTGGCATTTAGCTTCATGATGGCTCCTAGATATTGAGCAACTTGCTTTCCAGTTACATCTTCATCCTCTTCAGAGGAAGAATACTCTTCGGAGCTCATGAATGGCAGAAAGAGGTTTAATGGGGATTTCTATGGTCTCTATATGAGCCTCAGATTCCTTTAGGTCCTCAATAGGGAACTCCTTCTTGCTTGAGAGACATCCCATGAGGTCTTCCTCCTTGGGATTCACGTCCTCTCCTTCCTCTCTAGGTTCGGCCTTGTTGAATATGTCAATGGCCTGGCACTCTCTTTTTAGATTCTCTTCAGTATTGCTTGGGAGAGTACTAGGAGGAGTTTCAGTGACTTTCTTACTCAGCTGGCCCACTTGTGCCTCCAAACTTCTAATGGAGGACCTTGTTTCGCTCATGAAACTTAAAGTGGCCTTAGACAGATCAAAGACTATGTTTGCTAAGTTAGAGGGGCTCTGCTCAGAATTCTCTGTCTGTTGCTGAGAAGATGATGAAAAAGGCTTGCTATTGCTAAACCTGTTTCTTCCACCATTATTAAAGCCTTGTTGAGGTTTTTGTTGATCCTTCCATGAGAAATTTGGATGGTTTCTCCATGAGGGGTTATAGGTGTTGCCAAAGGCATCCCCCATGTAATTTACCTCTGCCATTGCAGGGTTTTCAAGATCATAAGCTTCTTCTTTAGAAGGTGCCTCTTTAGTACTGTTGGATACATTTTGCCATCCATTCAGACTTTGAGAAATCATGTTGACTTGCTGAGTCAACATCTAGTTCTGAGCCAATATGGCATTCAGAGCATCAATTTCAAGAACTCCCTTCCTCTGAGGCGTCCCATTATTCACGGAATTCCTCTCAGAAGTGTACATGAATTGGTTATTTACAACCATTTCAATAAGTTCTTGAGCTTCTGTAGGCGTTTTCTTTAGGTGAATGGATCCACCTGCATAATGGTCCAGTGACATCTCAGAGAACTCAGATAGACCATAATAGAATATATCTATTATGGTCCATTCTGAAAATATGTCAGAAGGACACTTTTTGGTCATCTGCTTGTATCTTTCCCAAGCTTCATAGAGGGATTCACCATCTTTTTGCTTGAAAGTTTGAACATCCACTCTAAGCTTGCTCAGCTTTTCAGGAGGAAAGAATTTTCCCAAGAAGGTCATGACCAGCTTATCCCAAGAGTCCAAGCTATCTTTAGGTTGTGAGTCCAGCCATGTTCTAGCTTTGTCTCTTACAGCAAAAGGGAAAAGCATGAGCATGTAGACTTTAGGATCTACTCCATTAGTCTTAACAGTCTCACAGATCTGCAAGAACTCAGTTAAAAACTGGTAGGGATCTTCTGATGGAAGTCCATGAAACTTGCAATTCTGTTGCATCAGAGCAACTAGTTGAGGTTTCAGCTCAAAATTGTTTGCTCCAATGGCAGGAATTGAGATGCTTCTTCCATCAAACTAGTATAATCACCAAGCTTCCTCCTTGCATTATTATTTTCGGCTGCCATCTCCACTTCTTTTTCGAAAATTTCTATAAGGTTGTCTCTGGATTGTTTTAATTTAACTTCTCTTAGTTTCCTCTTCAGAGTCCTTTCAGGTTCAGGATCTACCTCAACAAGAATATTCTTGTCCTTGTTCCTGCTCATATGAAAAAGAAGGGAACAGAAAATAATAATAGGGATCCTCTTTGTCCAGATATAGACGTTCCTTTGTGTGAGTAGAAGAGAAGAAGAATAAGAATGAAGAAAGGGAAGAGAAAAATTCGAACATAGAGGAGAAGAGGGGGTTCGAATTTTAAGATGAAGAGAAGTGTTAGTAGATAATTAAAATAAATAGAAGGGGATGAGGGGGAGAGAGATTTGAAAATAATTTTGAAAAATGGGTTAGTAATTTCGAAAATAATTTTTGAAAAGGAGTTAATGATTTTCGAAAATTAATAGTGAAATAAAATTAAAATTAAAATTAAAATTTGAAACAATTAGTTAATTAAAAAGAATTCTGAAAAAGGGGAGAGATATTTTCGAAAATTAGAGAGGGAAGAGTAGTTAGATAGTTTTGAAAAAGATAAGAAACAAACAAAAAGTCAAATAGTTAGTTGAAAAAGATATTAAAATCAAATTTGAAAAGATAAAAAGATAAGAAGTTAGATAAGATATTTTGAAATCAAATTTTTGAAAAAGATAAAATTTTGAAAAAGATATGATAAAAAGATATGATTAAAAAGATATGGTTGAAAAAGATATAATTTTTAAAATTAAAATTAATTACTTAACTAACAAGAAATTAAAAGATAGGATTCTAGAATTTAAAGATTGAACCTTTCTTAACAAGAAAGTAACAAACTTCAAATTTTTGAATCAATCACATTAATTGTTAGTAAAGCTTCAAAAAATTTTTTTTTTGAAATAAAGATAAGAAAAAGATTTTTAAAATTCAATTTAAAAAAATTTCGAAAAATAGTAAAAAAAATGAAAAAGATTTTATTTTTGAAAAAGTTTTGAAAAGATAAGATTTTTAAAATTGAAAATTTGACTTGACTTACAAGAAACAACTAATTTTAAAAAATTTTTACTAAGTCAACTCAAATTTTCAAAAATTATGGGCAAATTAAGGAAAAGATATTTTTTGATTTTTTGAATTTTTAATGATGAAAGAGAAAAACAAGTAAAATGACCACAACATGAAAATTATGAATCAAAACACATGATGCATGCAAGAACACTATGAATGTCAAGATGAACACCAAAAACACTTTGAAGATCATGATGAACATCAAGAACATATTTTTGAAAATTTTTTTGATGCAAAGAAAACATGCAAGACACCAAACTTAGAAATCTTTAATGCTTAGACACTATGAATGCAAAAATGCACATGAAAAACAATAAACAACACAAAACAAGACAATTTAAAGATCAAATAAGAAGACTTACCAATAACAACTTGAAGATCATGAAGAACACTATGAATGCATGAATTTTCGAAAAATAATGCATAAATTTTTAAAAACATGCAATTGACACCAAACTTAAAAATTGACTCAAGACTCAAACAAGAATCACAAAATATTTTTTATTTTTATGATTTTATTATTTTTTTATATTTTTATTATCTTTTTTTCAAAAATATTCTTTAGGAAAACGAAAAAGAGAAAAAAAATTGAAAGATTTTTTTGAAAAAATTTTGAAATTAAAACAAAAAGAAAATTACCTGATCTGAGCAACAAGATGAACCGTCAGTTGTTCATACTCGAACAATCCCCGGCAATAGCGCCAAAAACTTGGTGGACGAAATTGTGATCATTAACAATGGCTCCAAAGACTTGGTGCTCTCATACATAAATCACACTTTGTCACAACTCCGCACAACTAACCAGCAAGTATACTGGGTCGTCCAAGTAATACCTTACGTGAGTAAGGGTCGATCCCACAGAGATTGTTGGTATGAAGCAAGCTATGGTCATCTTGTAAATCCCAGTCAAGCAGATTTAACTAATTTAAGAGATTATTGGTTTTTTGAATAATAATAATAAATAAATAGAAAATAGTTACTCATATAATTCAATGGTGGGAATTTCAGATAGGTGCATGGAGATGTTGTGTTCCTTCTGAATCTCTGCTTTCTTACTGCTTTTATCCAATCTTTATCACTCCTTTCTATGGCAAGCTGTATGTAGGCCATCACTGTTGTCAATGGCTACATCCCATCCTCTCAGTGAAATTGGTCCAAATGCTCTGTTACAGCACGGCTAATCATCTGTCGGTTCTCGATCATGTTGGAATAAAATCCCTTGATTCTTTTGCGTTTGTCATCACGCCCATCAATCGCGAGTTTGAAGCTCGTCACAGTCATTCAATCCCGGAATCCTACTCAGAATACCACAGACAAGGTTAGACTTTCCGGATTCCCATGAATGCCGCCATCAATTCTAGCTTATACCATGAAGATTTTGATTAAGGAATCCAAGAGATATGCGCCCGATCTAAGGTAGAACGGAAGTGGTTGTCAGTCACGCGTTCATAGGTGAGAATGATGATGAGTGTCACGGATCATCAAATTCATCATGTTGAAGTGCAACGAATATCTTAGAATAAGAACAAGCAGAATTGAATAGAAACTAGTAGTAATTGCATTGAAACTTGAGGTACAGCAGAGCTCCACACCCTTAATATATGGTGTGTAGAAACTCCACCGTTAAATATACATAAGTGATGAAGGTCCAGGCATGGCCAAATGGCCAGCCCCCATAAAAGACTGAATGGTCAAAAGAACTAGATAGTCCAAGTCGTCTAATACAAAGGTAAAAAGTTCTATTTATACTAAACTAGCTACTAGGGTTTACAGAAGTAAGTATTTGATGCATAAATCCACTTCCGGGGCCCACTTGGTGTGTGCTTGGACTGAGCTTGATCTATCCAGGAGCTGAGGCTTCTCCTGGAGTTGAACGCCAAGTTGTAACGTGTTTTGGGCGTTCAACTCTGGTTCGTGACGTGTTTCTGGCGTTTGACTCCAGAATGCAGCATGGAACTGGCGTTGAGCGCCAGTTTACGTCGTCTAATTACGAATAAAGTATAGACTATTATATATTGCTGAAAAGCTCTGGATGTCTACTTTCCAACGCCGTTGAGAGCGCGCCATTTGGAGTTCTGTAGCTCCTGAATATTAATTTCGAGTGCAGGGAGGTCAGATTCCAACAGTATCAGCGGTCCTTTGTCAGCCTTTTATCAGAGTTTTGCTCAGGTCCCTCAATTTCAGCCAGAAAAAAACTGAAATCACAGAAAAACACACAAACTCATAGTAAAGTCCAAAAATATGAATTTAGCATAAAAACTAATAAAAACATCCCTAAAAGTAACTAGATCATACTAAAAACTACCTAAAAACAATGCCAAAAAGCGTATAAATTATCCGCTCCTCAAGAAGCTAAAACACAACACTCTGAAGAGGACTTTACTGAAATTTTTGAAAAATAAGTAGAGATGGCCGAACCCAGTAACAACGGTGGAGGTGCAAGGAAGATGCTTGGTGACTTCACTGCACCAAATTCCAACTTCCATGGAAGAAGCATCTTAATCCCTACCATTGGAGCAAACAACTTTGAGCTAAAGCCTCAATTAGTTTCTCTGATGCAACAAAATTGCAAGTTTCATGGACTTCCATCAGAAGATCCTTTTCAGTTCTTAACTGAATTCTCACAAATCTGTGATACTGTTAAGACCAATAGAGTTGATCCCGGGGTCTACAAGCTTATGCTTTTCCCTTTTTCTGTAAGAGACAGAGCTAGAACATGGTTGGACTCTCAACCTAGAGATAGCCTGAACTCTTGGGATAAGTTGGTCACGGCTTTCTTGGCTAAGTTCTTTTCTCCTCAAAAGTTGAGCAAGCTTAGAGTGGATGTTCAAACCTTCAGGCAGAAAGAAGGTGAATCCCTCTATAAAGCTTGGGAAAGATACAAGCAACTGACCAAAAAGTGTCCTTCTGACATGCTTTCAGAATGGACCATCCTGGATATATTCTACGATGGCCTGTTTGAATTGTCTAAGATGTCATTGGACCATTCTGCATGTGGATCTATTCACCTGAAGAAAACACCTGCAGAAGCTTAGGAACTCATTGAAATGGTTGCAAATAACCAGTTCATGTACACCTCTGAAAGGAATCCTGTGAGTAATAAGACACCTCAGAGGAAAGGAGTTCTTGAAATCGATGCTCTAAATGCCATATTGGCTCAGAACAAAATGTTGACTAAGCAAGTCAATATAATTTCTCAGAGTCTGAATGGATTGTAAAATGCATCCAATAGTACTAAAGAAGCATCTTCTGAAGAAGAAGCTTATGATCCTGAGAACCTTGCAATGGCAGAAGTGAATTACATCAGTGAACCCTATGGAAACACCTATAATCCCTCATGGAGAAATCATCCAAATTTCTCATGGAAGGATCAACAAAAGCCTCAACAAGTCTTTAATAATGATGGAAGAAACAGGTTTAGCAATAGCAAGCCTTTTCCATCATCCTCTCAGCAACAGACAGAGAATTCTGAGCAGAGCCCTCTAGCTTAGCAAACATAGTCTCTGATCTATCTAAGGCCACTCTAAGTTTGATGAATGAAACAAGGTCCTCCGTTAGAAACTTGGAGGCACAAGTGTGCCAGCTGAGTAAAAGAGTCACTGAAACTTCTCTTAGTAGTCTCCCAAGCAATAAATAAGAGAATCCAAAAAGAGAGTGCAAGGTCATAACCTTACTTGGTGTGGCCGAACCTAGAGAGGAGGAGGAGGACGTGAATCCCAGTGAGGAAGATCTCATGGGACGTCCTCTGGACAAAAAGTAGTTCCCATTTGAAAAACCTAAGGAATCTGAGGCTCATCTATAGACCATAGAGATTCCTTTGAACCTACTTCTGCCATTCATGAGCTCTGATGACTATTTCTCCTCTGAAGAGGATGAAGATATTACTGAAGAGTAAGTTGCTAAGTACCTTGGAGTAATCATGAAGCTGAATACCAAGTTATTTGGCAATGAGACTTGGGTGGATGAACCCCCCTTGCTCACGAATGAACTGAATGACTTGGTTTGGCAGACATTACCTCAAAAAAAATAGGATCCTGGTAAATTCTTAATTCCTTATACCATAGGCACCATGACCTTTGAGAAGGCTCTGTGTGACCTGGGGTTAGGCATAAACTTAATGACACTCTCTGTAATATAGAAACTGGGAATCTTTGAGGTACAGGTTGCCAAATTCTCATTAGAGATGGCAGACAAATCCATGAAAAAGGCTTATGGAAAGGTAAAGGACGTGCTAGTAAAGGTCAAAGGCCTTTACATCCCTGCTGATTTCATAATCCTAGACACTGGGAAGGATGAGGATGAATCCATCATCCTTGGAAGACCCTTCCTAGCCACAGCAAAAGTTGTGATTGATGTAGACAGAGGAGAGTTAATCCTTCAATTGAATGAGGACTACCTTGTGTTTAAAACTCAAGGATCTCCCTCTGTAACCATAGAGAGAAAGCAAGAAAAGCTTTTCTCAATGTAGAGTCAAACAAAGCCCCCACAGTCAAACTCTAAGTTTGGTGTTGGGAGGCCACAACCAAACTCTAAGTTTGGTGTTGAACACCCACATTTAAACTCTAAGTTTGGTTTTGGGAGGTCCCAACAATGCTCTGAACATCTGTGAGGCTCCATGAGAGCCCACTGTCAAGCTTTTGACATTAAAGAAGAGCTTATTGGGAGGCAACCCAATTTTTATTTATCTATGTTATTTTCTTCTTCTTTTTTAGGTTGATGATCATGTGGAGTCACAAAAACAACTGCAAAAATTAAAGAAAAATATAAAACAGCATTAAAAATAGCACACCCTGGAGGAGAAACTTACTGGCATTTAAACACCAATAAGGGTAGCAGAATGGGCGTTTAACGCCCAGTCTGGCACCATTCTGGGCATTAAATGCCAGAAAGAAGCACCAGACTGGCGTTAAATGCCATAAAGAAGCAACAAGCTGGTGTTAAACGCTATAAAGAAGCAACAAGCTGGTGTTAAACGCCAGAAATAGGTTGCAGCATGCCGTTTAACGCCAGGAAAGGAATAAAAGCTAGCGTTTAACGCCAGAAACAAGCAGCAGTCTAGCGTTAAACGCCAGGATTGCACACTAAGGGCGTTTACATGCCTAAATGAAGCAGGGATGAGAAATCCTTGACACTTCAGGATCTATGGACCCTACAGGATCTCCACCTACCCCACCTCTATCTCTCTCTCTCCCCCTCACATATCTCAATAACACTCCACCCAAAGCACCACTCACCTATCAAATCCTATTCTCTTCCCTATATTCTCTTCACCAATCACCTCCATCATTATTCCCCAAAAACCCCACATACCTCACTTTTCAAATTCAAACACTTTTCCCTTCCAAACCCACCCAATTCCATTCGGCCACTCTCCCAATACCCATCTTCACTCCTTCATTTTCACACATCACAAACCCTCTCCTACCCTTTGGCCGAACCTATCTCTCCCTCCATCTCCTCTATTTTCTTCTTCTTCCCCTTCTTTCTTTCTTCTTTTACTCGAGGAAGAGCAAACCTTTTAAGTTTGGTGTGGTAAAAGCATTGCTTTTTGTTTTTTCATAACCATTTATGGCACCTAAGGTCGGAGAAACCTCTAGAAAGGTCCATCCAGACCACTTCTATGAAGTTGTGGCCAAGAAAAAGGTGATCCCTATGCAATTCAGCTGAAATTGTCATAGAGGAAGACATCCTCGTTGAAAAGGACAAGCCCATCACTAAGAAAATGATGGAGCAAACAAGAGAGCCCACTCATAGACCTCAATAAGAGCATGAGGAAATTCCTCATGAAATCTCTGAGATGCCTCAAGAGATGAATTTTCCTTCACACAACTATTGGGAGCAACTTAACACCGCTTTGGAAGGCTTGAGTTACAACATGGACCAACTAAGAGTGGAGCACCAAGAGCACTCCATCATTCTCCATGATATTAGAGAAGATCAAAGAGCTATGAGGGAGGAGCAACAAAGGCAAGGAAGAGACATAGAGGAGCTTAGGCATTCCATTGGATCTTCAAGAGGAAGAACTAGCCACCATCACTAAGGTGGACCCGTTCTTTGATTTCCTTGTTCTTATTTTTCTGTTTTTCGAATTTGATGCTTTATGTTTGTCTATGTTTGTGTCTTCATTACATGATCATTAGTGTCTAGTGTCTATGTCTTAAAGCTATGAATAATTCCATGAATCCTTCACCTCTCTTAAATGAAAAATGTGCCTAATTACAAAAGAACAAGAAGTACTTGGATTTCAAATTTTATCTTAAAATTAGTTTAATTATTTAGATGTGGTGGCAATACTTTTTATTTTTCTGAATGAATGCTTGAACAGTGCATATTTTTATAGTGAAGTTTATGAATGTTGAGAATGTTGGCTCTTGAAAGAATGATGAACAAAGAGAAATGTTATTGATAATCTGAAAAATCATGAAATTGATTCTTGAAGCAAGAAAAAGTAGTGAAAAAAATTATGTCAAAAAAAAGAAAAAGAAAAAGAAAAAGCAAGCAGAAAAACCCAATAGCCCTTTAAACCAAAAGGCAAGGGTAAAAAGGATCCAAGGCTTTGAGCATTAATGGATAGGAGGGCCTAAGGAAATAAAATCCAGGCCTAAGCGGCTAAATCAAGTTGTCCCTAACCATGTGCTTGTGTCATGAAGGTCCAAGTGAAAAGCTTGAGACAGAATGGTTAAAATCGTGATCCAAAGCAAAAAGAGTGTACTTAAAAGGTTCACCCAGTTATGTATCCGATGGTACTACTGGAAAACAAAGTGCTTAGAACCACGGCCAAGACTCATAAAGTAGTTGTGTTCAAGAATCAACATACTGAACTAGGAGAATCAATAACACTATCTAAAATTTTGAGTTCCTATAGATGCCAATCATTCTAGATTTCAAAGGATAAGGTGAGATGCCAAAACTGTTCAGAAGCAAAAAGCTACTAGCCCCGCTCATCTAATTAGGACTAAGTTTCATTGATATTGTGAGATTCATTGTATATTCTCTTCTTTTTATCCTATTTTATTTTCAGTTGCTTGGGGACAAGCAACAATTTAAGTTTGGTGTTGTGATGAGCGGATAATTTATACGTTTTTTGGCATTATTTTTAGATAGTTTTTAGTATGATCTAGCTACTTTTTAGTATATTTTTAATAGTTTTTAACCAAAATTCACATTTTTGGACTTTACTATGAGTTTGTGTGTTTTTTTGTGATTTCAGGTATTTTCTTGCTGAAATTGAGGGACCTGAGCAAAAATATGATTTAGAGGCTGAAAAAGGACTGCTGATGCTGTTGGATTCTGACCTCCCTACACTCGAAATGAAATTTTTGGAGCTATAGAAATTCAAATGACGCGGTCTCCATTGCGTTGGAAAGTAGACATCCAGGTATTTTCAGCAATATATAATAGTACATACTTTGCCCAAGTTTAGATGACGCAAACTGGCGTTCAACACCAGCTTTCTGCCCTATTCTGGCATTAAACGCCAGAAACAAGTTGCAAGCTAGAGTCAAATGCCAGAAACAAGTTACAAACTGGTGTTTAACTCCAAAGAAGGCCTCTACATGTGAAAGCTTCATTGCTCAACCCAAGCACACACCAAGTGGGCCCGAAAGTGGATTTCTGCATCATTTACTTATTTCTGTAACCCTAGTAACTAGTTCAGTATAAATAAAACTTTTTACTGTTGTACTCACATCTTGGATGCTGGGATCTTTTGATCATCTTTTGATCTTTGGATCACGTTTTGGGGGCTGGCCATTCGGCCATGCCTGGACCTTCATCACTTATGTATTTTCAACGGTGAAGTTTCTACACACCATAGATTAAGGTGTAGAGCTCTGCTGTTCCTTGAGTATTAATGCAAAGTACTATCGTTCTTCTATTCAATTCAAGCTTATTCTTATTCTAAGATTTTTACTCGCACTTCAACATGATGAATGTGATGATCCGTGACACTGACAAACCCCATTTTTAGGGTTTATCTTGTATTTATTTTAGGGGATTTTATCACCTTTCACCCACATTTATTCAATAAAATAGCATGGTTTTGTATATTCTCCTTTAATTGTGCTTAAGAGTGAAAACATGCTTTTTAGGACTCAAAATAGATAAATTTAATTCACCTTGACTCTATTAGATGCCTTGATATGTTTGTTAAGTGATTTAAGGTTTAGGAGGCAAAGATTGGATCAATGTTTGTTAAGTGATTTCAGATTTAGGAGGCAAAGATTGGATCAAGGGAATGAAGAAAAAGCATGTAAAGTTGGAGAACTCATGAAGAAATGATGGAACCAAAAAGCTGTCAAGCCTGACCTCTTTGCACTTGATTGACCATAACTTGAGCTACAGAGGTCCAAATGATGCGGTTCCAGTTGGGTTGGAAAGCTAACCTCTAGGGCTTCGAAATGATATAAATTTTGCCATATGTTGCTTCGCGTTCAGGGGCGCGCACGCGCACTTTGCGCGCGCGCGGATCTCATAGTTCTAGGTTTAATTCAAGTCTCCTTTTACTTCTACCTTCAAGTGGTGATTGCTACGCTTTGGTTCTTCTTTCTATCCCTATCCTCGTGTTGTAGTTTCTCTTATTTTGTTTCTAGGTTTTGTAATTGGGATATTCTTGTTCTTTTGTTTTCTTTCAATAATGCAATTTGAGGTAATTCATGATAATTGTGATTTCCTTGATTGTTGTTGTTAATTCTTTGTATTCAATTGTTGTTAGAATTCTTTCTTGTTGTGATTTACTATACTTTCCTTTTGTGCCTTCCAAGTGTTTGATGAAATGCTTGAGAGGATGTTAGAGTAGGATTTTATGTTCTTGGCTTGAGAAGGTAACTTAGGATTTCTTGAGTCACTAGTGTCCAATTGATTGCTAGTTGATAGCCATTAACTCTAGCCTTCATTAATCCAATTAGTGGAAAGCTAGGACTTATGGACTAGGATTGATATAACTCACTTGACTTTTCTTTGTTAATTGATTTAAGGATGACTAAGTGGGATTAATCCTTGCAACTACCATACTTGTGGCTAGTGATAATGATGAAGACCCTTGACAACCAAATCTTGCCAAGACCATTTTGTTAATAAAGTTTTCTTACCATTTACTATTCATGTTTCTCCTCTAAAACCCCAAATATAACTCACAACCAATAACAAAACACTTTATTGTAAATCCTAGGGAGAACGACCCGAGGTTTAAATACTTCGGTTTATAGATTTTAGGGGTTTGTTTTAGTGACAAACAACTTTTTGTATGAAAGGATTATTGCTTGGTTTAGAAACTATATGAGCCATATGAACCATACATGGAACCACCACCATTCCAACATAATTACTCTCAAGAACCACCTCAATGCACACCATCTCCATACCCTTACCAAGAAGAACCACCTTCCTACTATAAACCCTCTCTCAAAAATAATGAACCCTCTTGTCCACCTCAAGCCCCAATAGATGACTCTCTCACATTGCTACTTCAAGGACAAGCGGATATGCAAAGGAACACCCTAGAGTTTGTGACTAACTTGACCAAGGTAGTGTCTACCTTAGCCCACAAATTTTTGAACACTCAAGGTGCTTCCGTGGCCACATGTGAATAATCCATTGAAGATCATAGCATGAAGGAGGGATTGGAAAATCCGGGGGAAAATGAGGGAGGCCATTTTGTATTAGAACAATTGGAGGAGCTTATGGTTATTGAAGAAAAGGAAGAAGTGGTTGAAGATTTAAGAGACGTTGAGAGTCCATGGGAATGTAGCATCATGGGAAACTCTTCCAAGAAGCTTGACATTGATGTTGAGGAGGGTGCACAACCTCCAAAGCATATCATGGTTGAAGACTTTGAAGAGGTTGATCAAGAGATGGATTCAATTAT
>NC_029780.3:70886828-70888255 GCF_000817695.3 Arachis duranensis | reverse complement strand
TATTGGAAATATTGGGAATTGGGTACATACTCATGTATTGATCAAATGTAAAACCTTATGCATTGAGGTTTTTGTATATAGAAAGAAAAAAATGAGAAAAACAAAAGAAAAAGAAAAGAAAAAATAATATGGAAAAGGAAAAGAAAAAAAATAGAAAAAGAAAGGAAAAGAAGAAAAAGAAAGAAATAAAAAGGGGACAAAATGCCCCAAAACAAAGTGAAGCTCAATAAAGATCAATGCATAAGTGTTGTGAAATGGAAAGAAATTGCATGAGTATGTGAAAAAGTGAGAAATGGGTAGTTAGGTTAGCTTTGAAATTGTATAGGATGTCATAGGTTAGGTGGGAAGTTTAAGCTTATCAAAGATTCAATTTTCAAACTCACTTAACCAAATATGCATCCTACCTTGACCCTAGCCCCATTACAACCTAAAGAAAAGACCTCATGATAATTGTATGCGTGCATTGAATAATTGTTGATTGTTAGAAGATAAACAAATCTTGGAAAGCATGATTAGGGGAGAATTGAGAGAATCAAGCCCAAACACCAAGCGACTAGAGTGCAAACACTTCCGGTGAGGGTTCGATGCTCAATTCCTTGATTCCCGGCTTTCATGAGCGTTCTTCTTGCAAGTCTACTTGAACTCCATTTTGATATTCGAATTGGTAGGACTCATGAATCGTCATATGATCTTGGCCCTACTTGTGCATATATGTCTTGGAGATTGATTTATTTTTAACCAAGTAGGTAGAATCATTTTGCATTTAGTTGCATTCATATAGATAGATGCAAATAGTTTATTCACATTGAATAAATGTTGATACCCTTTGTTTCTCTCTTGGCTTAAGCATGAGGACATGCTTGGTTTAAGTGTGGGGAGGTTGACAAACCCCATTTTTAGGGTTTATCTTGTATTGATTTTAGGGGATTTTATCACCTTTCACCCACATTTATTCAATAAAATAGCATGGTTTTGTATATTCTCCTTTAATTGTGCTTAAGAGTGAAAACATGCTTTTTAGTACTCAAAATAGATAAATTTAATTCACCTTGACTCTATTAGATGCCTTGATATATTTGTTAAGTGATTTAAGGTTTAGGAGGCAAAGATTGGATCAAGGGAATGAAGAAAAAGCATGTAAAGTTGGAGAACTCATGAAGAAATGATGGAACCAAAAAACTGTCAAGCCTGACCTCTTCGCACTTGATTGACCATAACTTGAGCTACAGAGGTCCAAATGATGCGGTTCCAGTTGGGTTGGAAAGCTAACATCCGGGGCTTCGAAATGATATAAATTTTGCCATATGTTGCTTCACGTTCAGGGGCGCGCACGCGCAAAGTACGCGCACGCGCCGTTGCTGCCACCTGGTTCACTTAAAGCAAAACGTGGCCAGCGATTTTAGAAGCCTTGTGGGCCCAATCCAACT
>NC_029780.3:70865325-70886309 GCF_000817695.3 Arachis duranensis | reverse complement strand
CCAAGACCATTTTCTTAATAAAGTTTTCTTACCATTTACTATTCATGTTTCTCCTCTAAAACCCCAAATATAACTCACAACCAATAACAAAACACTTTATTGTAAATTCTAGGGAGAACGACCCGAGGTTTAAATACTTCGGTTTATAGATTTTAGGGGTTTGTTTTAGTGACAAACAACTTTTTGTATGAAAGGATTATTGCTTGGTTTAGAAACTATACTTTGACGAGATTTTATTTGAGAAATTCTATACCGTCAAAAATCCATTCGTCAGACACTCATCACCATTCTCAATTTATGAACGCGTGCCTGACAACCACTTCCGTTCTACTTGCAAAAGCTAGAGTGTATATCTCTTGGGTTTTTATTCAATGATTCACATCGACTCCCCTCTGACAACGGGGCATCTGAATCTGAGATTAGAACCTTTGTGGTATAGGCTAGAATCAATTGGCAGGATTCTTGAGATTCGAAAAGTCTAAACCTTATCTGTGGTATTCCGAGTAGGATCTGGGAAGGGATGGCTGTGACGAGCTTTAAACTCGCGACTGTAGGGCATAGTGACAGATGCAAATGGATAGTAAATCCTAGTCCTACGCGATCGAGAACCAATAGCTTATTAGCCATACGATATCTGTGCATGGTATTTTTCATCCGAGACGAGAAATCTGACAGTTGATTAGCCGTACAGAAACCATAGAGGACCATTTTCACTGAGAGGTCAGGAAGTAGCTATTGACAATGGTGACACCCAACATACAGCTTGCCATAGAAAGGAGTATGAAGGATTAAATAAAGGCAGTAGGAAAGCAGAGATTCAAAAGGAATAACACATCTCCATACGCTTATCTGAAATTCCTACCAATGAACTACATAAGTATCTCTATCTTTATTTTATGTTTATTTTTCTTTTAATTATCAAAACTCTATCACCATTTGAATCTGCCTGACTGAGATTTACAAGATGACCATAGTTTGCTTCAAGCCGACAATCTCCGTGGGATTGACCCTTACTCATGTAAGGTTTATTACTTGGATGACACAGTGCACTTGCTGGTTAGTTGTGCGAAGTTGTGAAAAAGAGTTGAGATTACAATTGTGCGTACCAAGTTGTTGGCGCCATTGAGATCACAATTTCGTGCACCACGGGTGATCTGGTCTATTACAATAAACCTTACGCCACTCTCTGTAATGGAGAAGTTGGGAATCTTTGAGGTACAAGCTGCAATAATCTCACTAGAGATGGCAGACAGGTCAATGAAAAAGGCCTATGGTCATGTAGAGGATGTCTTAGTAAAGGTTAAAAACCTTTACAGCAGATTTCATAATCTTGGATACTGGGGAGGAAGTGGATGAATCCGTCATCCTTGGAAGACCCTTCCTAGCCACTGCCAATGCCATCATTGATGTGACAAAGGGAGAGTTGATTTTACAGTTATAGGAGGACCACATCTTATTCAAGATGCCTAACCCTAACTCTCCCTCCGACAAAAGAGTGACAGTTGTGCAACACTTAGTGTTCCAACCCTCTCTCTTAGTGTATAATTATACAGAGCCCCCAGACACCAATTCTAAATTTGGTGTTGGGCAGCCATCATCAAACACTGAGAAAAAAGGTACTAAGAAGAAAGTACCTAAAGGCTAGAGGGATAAAAAGATCCCAACTGAAGGCCTCTCACCTGGCATGAGAGTTGTCTTCACCGACTACCCAGTCATTTCACACACTGTGAACAGGATGCAGTCTCTAGAGCATGTGGAGCTCATTCATGAGAGCACAGACAAGAAGTTTACTGTAAAGGGCAAAATTCTGAGCTCCTATCCATCTCCGTAAGGAGCTAACCATCAAGCTAGTGACGTTAAAGAAGCGCTTGTTGGGAGCAACCGAACCATAATAAAAGTTATTTCTATTTTTCATTTTATTTCAGTTATATCAGTTTAATTTTCATATTTGTTTCTTTAAGTTTGTGATCATGTGTAGTAGTTAGGACAGAAACAAAAACAGTGAGAACTGGAAATAGAACATGCTGGAGCAGGTACCTTGCTGGCGTTGAACGCTAGACAATGAGGGCAGAGTGGATGTTCAACGCCCATGAGGAGCAGCATTACTGGCGTTGAATGCCAGCCAAGGAGCATGAAGCTGGCGTTGAACGCCAGCCAAGGGGCAGAGACTGGGCGTTCAAACACGCCAACAGAGGCACAGCCCTGGCATTGAATACCAGGAAGAAGCACCCTAATGGCTGTTCAACGCCCTAAGAGGAGCATATAGCTGGTTTTGAACACCATTCAGGAGTAGCAGCTGGGCGTTCAACGCCCACAAGGGGGCAGGGAATTCGAATTCCCTAGCCTCCCAGGATCAGTGAGTTCCACAGAATCTCCATTTACCCCACCTTCTTCTCTCTCTTACTTTCACTCTTCCCCACACACTCTTCCCCATAAACCCTCAACCAATTACATCATATCTCTTTCCAAAACTATCACAACTCCCACCAACTCCCACCCACTTCAAATTCAAAATTTTGCACCCAATTCCCACCCATTCATTCGAACCTACCCTATTCCACCCCTATAAATACCCCTTCTTCCTACCCTTCATACACAAACCTCATACACTAAAGCCCCCACTTGGCCGAAATACTCTATCCCTCTATCTCCTCTATTCTCCTCTTCTTCTACTCTTTTCTTCTCATTTGTTCTTATTTTTCTCGAAAGCTTTTAAGTTTGGCGTTGGAAAAGCCTTGCTTTTTTCTTTTCATTCACACTTATGGCACCCAAAGTCAGAGAATCCTCTAGAAAGAGAAAAGGGAAAGCAGTTGCTTCCATTTTCAAACCTTGGGAAATGGAAAGATTTATCACCAAAGCTCATCAAGACCACTTCTATGAAGTAGTGACAAAGAATAAGGTGATTCCTGAAGTCCCCTTCAGGCTAAAAAAAATTAGTACCCGAGATCCGACGAGAAATTCAGAGGAGAGATTGGGAAGTCCTAACCAATCTTATTCCGGAAGTTGGAATCTTGATGTTACAAAGGTTCTATGCCAATGCATGGGTCACAAAAAACCATGACACAAGTGTGAACACAAGTCCCAAAAATTGGCATACCATGGTCCGAAGGCGACACTTGGATTTCAGCCCAGAAAGTGTAAGGTTGGCGCTCCATTTGCCAAGCAAGGAGACCCACACCCTTACACTAGGAGAGTCAATTTTGATCAAAGGCTGGACCAAGTCCTTTTAGACATTTGTGTGGAACGAGCTCAGTGGAAAAGGGATGCTCAAGGCAAGCCTATTCAACTAAGAAGGCTTGACCATAAGTTCATAGCAAGATGATTGTTGCCATTCATCCAACACTCTATCATCCCTACTAGCTATCAGTCAAAAGTGACCATTGACAGAACCATCATGATTCATTGCATCATGATTGGATGTGTGGTGGAGGTACATGAGGTGATACCTCAACTATACAAGAAAGCTAAAAAGCCTTCCACCTTAGCAAGGTTGGCTTTTCCCCACCTTATATGTCACTTATGCAATTCAGCTGGAATTGTCATAGAAGGATACATCCCCATTGAAGAGAACAAACCCATTACTAAAAGAAGGATGAAGCAACCTAGAGAGAGCCTACACATGCACCTCAACAAGAGCATGTGGAGCTGCCTCAACAAGAAATCTCTGAGATGCCTTAAGGAATGAATTTTCCTCCCCGAGGCTATTGGGACCAATTAAAAACTTCTCTTGGAGAATTAAGCTCCATCATGGATCAGTTGAGGATGGGACATCAAGAGCATTCCACCATCCTCTATGAAATAAGAGAAGATCAAAGGGCCATGAAAGAAGATCCAAGAGCCATGAGGGAAAAACAACAGAGATAGGGGGCATGACATAGAAGAAATCAAGCACTCCATTGGATTCTCCAAAAGGAGTAGTAGCCGCCATCACTAAAGTGGATTCGTTCCTTAATCCCATGTTGCCTATCTTATTTTTCTGTTTTCCATGTATTTTATTTTATTGTCTGTTTCTAGTGCATGATCATCTTTATTTTATGTCTTTAAGTTATGAAATATTCCATGCATTTCTCACCTTGCTTAAAAGAAAATTTTAATTGAAAAAGAATAGGGAAAAACATGGATTTCGAGTTATATATTACGAATAGATCAATTATTTGATGCAGTGACATTGCTCTTGATTTCTAAATGTATGAATAAACAGTGTATATTTGGTGCAGAATTTATAACCACAAACTAACCGGCAAGTGCACTGGGTCGTACCAAGTTGTACCTCAGGTGAGTGAGGGTCGATCCCACGAGGATTGATGGACTAAGCAACAATGGTTAAATGATTTACTTAGTTAGGCAAGCAGAAAATAGTGTTGGATGTTCAAAGAGCATTAAACAATAAATTCAGAAAATTGGAAGACAGGTATATAAATAGGTTGAGAATAAAATATAGAGAAAACAGTTAAGGTTTCAGAGATATCTATTTTCCTGATTGACTTTTCTTATTAAATTTATTTTACTCATGCAAGATTCAGTTCATGTCAAACTATATGTGACTAGACCCTAATTTCTTAGACCTTTCTAGTCTCCTCTAACTTTCAACAATCGCCAATTCCTTAGTCAATTACTTCCAATTAAAGGGTGAAGTTTAATTTCTAGTTTATATGCCACAAAAATTCTAATTACCCAGAAATAAGAAGATTATATGTCACGTATCCCGTTAAATCCAAGTAATTAAAATTTAGGAGAAATTATTTTCAAGCTGTAGTTCAAGTAAAGAGCTTTTCCAAGTTATACAAGAACTCAATTATAAAGAGGGTCATACTTCCGTTCCACCCAAATTCATAAGATAAAGAACGAAAACAATTCTTGAAATAAAAATTCAAAACATGAATTAAAATACAAAAATAATAGTACCAATCCATGCAATAGATAGAGCTCCTAACCTTAACAGTGGAGGTTTAGTTGCTCATGATTCAGAGAAGAAAACTAGGATTGAAAAATGGGCGAGGTGGAATGAAAAGTTAACTAATGTTGCGATCCCCTCAGGGAAGTTTCTTTTCCTTTTATATCTAATCCTAATAAATTTAAAATCTAGTTTCTAAAAACTAAAATAATATCTTTTCCTAATTTAAAGATAAAAATAAAGTTTTAAATTAGAATTAACAAAATAATCAGCAAGTCTTCAATTGATGGATGGGGACCACTTGCTTTGTAGGGTCCACGCTTAACTTGGGAAGTAACAGGAAGTGTTCCCTTGAATCCCCCATTCTACAGCCTCTAATATGTATTTCCTGGGCTGAAGACTGGGTCAAAAACAGCCAGAAATTGCCCTCTGCATTTTCTGCATTTTCTTTACGTGGCGCATGTCACACGTACGCGTCAGTCACGCGTACGCGTCGATGGTCTTCTTCGCGTGTCACGCGTACGTGTCAAGTACGCGCACGCGTCGCTGTGCAACTTCGCTTTTCACGCATACGCATCAGGCACATGCACACGTCAAGTACGCACACGCGTCGCTCCTCGCTGTCATCTCCTTTAATACTTGTGTTGAAGAAACTCCATCAAATCCAGCCGAATGCTACCTAAAATAAACAGAATTGCACAAGAATCAAAGTAGCATCCATAGTGGCTAAAAGATAATTAGTTCTTGATTAAACTCAACAATTTAAATGCAAATTCACTAGAAAAAGTATAGAAAAGATGCTCACGCATCACAACACCAAACTTGAATTGTTGCTTGTCCTCAAGTAACCAAAATAAGTGCATGATTAAGATGTGAATTTGCATGAGAAGTGAGAGTTTAGTCATGCTCAAGTCTATTCTTAAAATTGGATTTATCCATTGTAATGTTGAACATTTTTGGCATTTCACTCTCCTTTGAATCAGAGGAACGTCAGTATCATTCGGAATTAGAATCCGGATCATATTATGAATTCTCTTATCTTTATACTCCAGTTTAATTCTTGAACACAACATAATTTTCTTTAATTTATTTTTCTTTGGTGCTTTGCACATTAAGCCTAGCTGTGACTTTAAATATTTTGTCTCAAGGGTTACTTGACACAGAAACACCACAAGCACTTTAACTGGGGGACTCTCTTTGAGTTCTGATTTTTCTTTCAGTTACTCCCAGACAGTGGTGCTCAAAGCCTTTGCCATACTCTGTTAAACACACTTGGTCTCTATTCTAAGTGTTCTGTCCCAAGGATTACTTGACACAATCACACCACAAGCATATGACAAGGGAAACAACTCTTTGAGCTTTTAATCATGTCTGACCTCCCTAGTCATTGATACTCAAAGCCTTGGACCTTGCTTTTATTATTATATTTTTTTTCTTTTGCTATTTCTTTTGCTTCAAGGATTAAACTTTTACTTATTTCAGAGAATTCATAATAACTTTCTAAATTCTTGTTCCATGTACATCAACATCCTTTTTAATTCAAATTCAACTATGCACTGTTCATATCATGCATTCAGAATCACAACTAATACCACAACATTTAAGTAAATAAGACTATTCTTAAATAGAAACTCAATTTCTCATACAATACATCACTTCTTTTTCTTTTGAATTCAAGCTAAGTGAGTAATACATGAGACACAAAATTTTTTTTATAACCACAAACTAACCGGCAAGTGCACCGGGTCGTACCAAGTAGTACCTTAGATGAGTGAGGATCGATCCCACGAGGATTGATGGACTAAGCAACAATAGTTAAATGATTTACTTAGTTATGCAAGCAAAAAATAGTGTTGGATGTTCAAAGAGCATTAAACAATAAATTCAGAAAATTGGAAGACAGGTATATAAATAAGTTGAGAATAAAATATAGAGAAAACAGTTAAGGTTTCAGAGATATCTATTTTCCTGATTGACTTTTCTTATTAATTTATTTTACTCATGCAAGATTCAATTCATGGCAAACTATATGTGACTAGACCCTAATTCCTTAGACCTTTCTAGTCTCCTCTAACTTTCAACAATCGCCAATTCCTTGGTCAATTACTTCCAATTAAAGGGTGAAGTTTAATTTCTAGTTTATATGCCACAAAAATTCTAATTACCCAAAAATAAGAAGATTATATATCACGTATCCCGTTAAATCCAAGTAATTAAAATTTAGGAGAAATTATTTTCAAGCTATTGTTCAAGTAAAGAGCTTTTCCAAGTTATACAAGAACTCAATTAGAAAGAGGGTCATACTTCCGTTCCACCCAACTTCATAAGATAAAGAACGAAAATAATTCTTGAAATATAAATCCAAAACATGAATTAAAATAGAAAAATAATAGTATCGATCTATGCAATAGAATGAGCTCCTAACCTTAACAGTGGAGGTTTAGTTGCTCATGATTCAGAGAAGAAAACTAGGATTGAAAATTGGGCTGAGGTGGAATCAAAAGTTAACTAATGTTGTGATCTCCTCAGGGAAGTTTCTTTTCCTTTTATATTTAATCCTAATAAATTTAAAATCTAGTTTCTAAAAACTAAAATAATACCTTTTCCTAATTTAAAGATAAAAATAAAGTTTTAAACCAGAATTAACTAAATAATTAGCAAGTCTTCAATTGATGGATGGGGACCGCTTGTTTTGTAGGGTCCACGCTTAACTTGGAAAGTAACAGGAAGTGTTCCCCTGAATCCTCCATTCTGCAGACTCTAATCTGTGTTTCCTAGGCTGAAAACTGGGTCAAAAACAGCCCAGAAATCCCCCAGCGTTTTCTGCACATGGCGCATGTAGTCTTCTTCGCGTGTCACGCGTACGTGTCAAGTACGCGCACGCGTCGCTCCTCGCTGTCATCTCCTTTAATTCTTGTGTTGCAGAAATTCCATCAAATCCAGCTGAATGCTACCAAAAATAAACAGAATTGCACAAGACTCAAAGTAGCATCCATAGTGGCTAAAAGATAATTAATTCTTTATTAAACTCAACAATTTAAATGCAAATTCACTATGAAAAGATAGTATGTTGAAGTTAAGAATGTTGGCTCTTGAAAGAATGATGATAAAAGAGAAGTATTATTGGTAATCTAAAAAAATCCAAAAAAAAATTGATTCTTGAAGCAAGAAAAAATAGCAAAAGGTAACAAAAGAGAAAACAATATATATATATATAGGGTTTAGGGTTTAGGGTTTAGGGTTTAGCAGTGAGAACTGTTAATACGTTGGTTAGCCCAGATCGTAGATCGTGGTTCTGGTTATAAGCCCTATTAAGGCAGTGAATCTGTTGGTTAACAAGGGTGGTCCCGTAACTCACAAAGTTCTAACCATAAAATGGCTAGTTTATTGAGAACGATGAGTAGTTTAAATCTAGGGAAAAATAATTCTTTAGTGATAAAAACAGATAATGATGAAGCCTCCACCTCTGGAACTAAAAATGAATTAGAAATAGCCAAATTAGAAGAAAGTTTTCATAATTTGAATATACCTATAGTAGAAAAAGATAAAATATATAAAAAGAGAAACTTCTGGGAAGGAAGAAATTATGAAATCCACATGTTAGAATATTGTAAACCAGGAACGAGTAATAATAAAATTATCACCATCTTAGAAGAAGATAAATTGAAAGAACATAGCAGAAAAGGATATAACTTTATCCATATAGGATTAATACAAGTAGCCATAAAGCCTAATTTTAGAATAGGAATTAATCTGCCTATATTATTAACCTTAAGAGATACCAGGTTAAAAAATTTTAGTGATTCATTAATAGGAATATTAGAAAGTAACTGTCATGATGGACCAGTTTTTTTTAATTGTTACCCAAATTATGCTATGAATCTAAAAAATGAATACACCTAGCAAGCCTTAAAATTGCAAGTAACATCTGATGAGACCATTATAAATGAGAAATATGATCCATTCGAAATAATCTATAGGATATATTATAAAATTACTAAAGTTGATTATGACTTTAGAGCATTAAGACAATCCTCAAAAGACGAAACAATAATTATGCATGCAAATCTAAAAAGATCTAATATACAAACACCTAGAAGATTAAGACATGAAGAATTAAAAAGTCGTATGCCTGAAGAATGGATAATACCTGATGGTGTTGAAGAACCACAAATACAAAATACTAGAATAAGGGAAATAATAAGAGAAGGACCTGATATTAGAATTAGGATGAATAGATCCCAATCATTAAGAATTCCTGATAATGTTGAAACTATTAGTCATAGAAATTCTATAGATAACTCATCAATAAGAAATATTGATGATATTGTAGGAATTGACAACAGAAGGCCACATATAGCCACTGATGGTAACAATTAAAATTTTTACAACTAACGTAAGGTTCTTAGGATATGAAATTTATCAAGGAACTATAGTACCTATTAAAAGAGCCATTGAATTTGCAGATAAATTTCCAAATGAAATAACTGACAAAAAACAACTACAAAGATTTTTGGGATGTTTAAATTATGTAACAGAATTCTTACCTGGAATAAGAGTTACATGCGAACCTCTTTATAAGAGACTAAGAAAAAATCTATGATTTTATGAAAGAAAATAGAATTAGCTTATACTTCTTTGACTGGTACGTTAATTATTACTCCAAACCCGATAAGAAATTATGTCCTTTAACAAAGCCAACTATTGTTTGGAAAACAAGCTCAGGATCAGTAATAGAATCTGAATATCCTCCTAAAAAAACTATTAAAATACCAATTGGAAAAGACTTAGAAGTTGAAGCAACACCCTATAAAGATAGCAATGCAGATGGAAATATAGAAAAAAGAGATATTAAGAAATTACATCAGCAATTAAACTTTACTAATACCATGTTAGATATAATGAAAAATCAGTTAGGAAGAATGGAAAATATGGAAAAAGTTATTAAGGTAGAAAAGCCCATAGAAAAACCTATATATAAATTACAAAGTTTAGATAATATTAGCTTAAAATCTAAAGTAGAAACAGAAGTTGAAAAACTAAAAGAAAAACTTAGAAGTATTAGTCTAGGAAAATTAACAATTAATACATTGCAAAAGGAAGAAGAATTAGAACTAAATAAAATATCCTATAAAAGAGATTATCCTAAAACCAGAAATTATTATCCTAGACCATCACCAGTAGATGTAGGCTTAGAAGAACGAACACAATTAGTACAAAATAGTTTTTCAGGATCAAACTTAGTATAATGGAATATAGATGGATTAAGTGAACAAGCCATTTTAGATCAAATGTGTAATATGACTATGGCTGCAACTGCCTATAAGATGAGAAAAGCCTCTGATAAAGAAGTAGCAATTATGATAACCCAAGGATTTACAGGACAATTAAAAGGTTGGTGGGATAATTTTCTCAGCCTCCAAGAAAAAGAATTAATTATTAATAGTATTAAACAAGAGGATCAGTCACCAGACGCTACATCCACGTTAATATATACCATTATTAAAAATTTTGTAGGAGATCCCAGTATTTTTAAAGATAGGATACATACTCAATTAATGAATTTAAGATGTCCAACTATGTCTGATTATAGATGGTATAAAGATGTTTTTATGTCAAAAGTTATGATAAGAGATGATGCACATGCGCCTTTTTGGAAAGAAAGATTCGTAGCAGCCTTACCAAAATTATTCTCTGAAAAAGTATTACAAAAACTACAAACACAGTTTGGGACCCAGATTCCCTATAATTCATCAACTTTTGGACAATTGCATAATATAATAGTACAAACGGGTATAGAGGTATGCACAGATACCAAGATACAACAGAAAATAAAACAAGAAATTTATAAAAAACCTAAATATAATATAGACAAACCCTTTTATTATGAACAGAAATATCATAAAAAATTCCATAAGACTCCTAAAGGAAAACCTAAATTTCCTAATAAGAAAAAACAAGTAACGTGTTGGAAATGTAAAAAACAAGGACATTATGCTAATAAGTGTACGACAGAACAAAAAATAAATAAAATAGAAAATAAAGAAATTAAGCATGCTTTGACAGCTATACTAATCAATTCAGAGTCAGAAGAAGAATCAAGTTATGAGAGTTCTTCTGAAACTGAAGACTATTTTATACAACAATTAGACTTTATGTCAGAAGAAGAGAGCTCAGGAGGAAATAGTGGAAAGGAGGAACAGGATAATAATAATTGTTTAGGAATAGGATTATGTAACTGTAAAAACTGTGAAAAAACTGTAAATGTTTTAACTAAAGAACAAACTTCTACACTAGTTAAAATAATTGACAAGTTAGAAGATACACCATTAAGAGATGAGTTTATAAGACAATTAGCTGAATTAGTTAAAAAAGAAGAAGAAAGTAAGCAAGACATAAGACCAATAGAAATAAAAGAAATTTATAATCATTTTAAAAACCCACAAGAAGAAGTTTCCCTCAATTCTCTCAAAGAAGAGATAAAAAAGTTAAAAAGAGAAGTTCCAGAATTAAAACAACAAAATATTAATATGGACTACAGATTACTAAAAATAGAAGGAGAAAACATAATAAAAATCCAAGAACAATCTTTGCAAAATAATGAAGGGACTAGTAATATAACAATTCCCGAGAATTATATTAACCTAGGTACAGAAAATTATATAAATATTTTAACATTATTAGTAAGTCAAAAATGGTTCACTACGATAACTTTAATAGTAGGAGAAGAAAAATTTGATTTAATAGCTATGGTAGATTCAGGAGCTGATGTTAATTGTATACAAGAAGGATTAATACCCACAAAATATTATGAGAAAACTACAGAAAGAGTCTTAATGGCAGAAAATCACAAAATGACTATAGACTATAAGTTATCTAAAGCAAAAATTTGTAAAAATAGGGTATGTTTCGCCACTACATTCTTTTTAGCAAGAAATATATCTCATCAAGTTATATTAGGAAATCCTTTTACTTTATTATTATATCCCTTTAATGTCGACATCATTAATATTATAGAAAGGAAGACAAGACAAATTAACTACTTAAACCAAGAAGTTACACATAAAAGAATAGAAGAACAATTACAAACTCCGGAGATACAAGATAAAATAAAACCAATTGAAGAAAAAATTAAGACAGAATTATGTAGTTTAAATCCCACAGCCTTTCAACATAGAAAATTACATGAAATATCTTTACCATATGAAGATGGGTTTAATGAAAAAGATATACCAACAAAGGCAAAACCGATACATATGAACAAAGAGTATCTAGAATATTGTAAAAAAGAAATACAAGAATATCTAGATAAGGGACTAATAAGGCCTTCAAAATCACCCTGGAGCTGTACAGGCTTCTATGTGATGAAAGCATCTGAAATAGAAAGAGGTGCTCCAAGATTAGTTATCAATTATAAACCTCAGAACCATACCTACTATGATTACCAAGAAGCTTGGAATCATGTTTTATTTCTATCACCAAATCCCCATTCTTAGTTCATTTGGTTCAGAAAGGGGATATCATTACAATTTCCCAAATGGTTTCAAGCATGGTTCCAGAACTTTGGACCAATGGAAGCTTTCTTCCCAAAAGAAGCCAGTATGGCGTATGAATACTTTAAAAGCAAGTCATCATTCCTACAAGAATATAAGTTCATTTCATTCATAGCAGCCATGGGAATAAGCTGGATTATGACATGGGAATATGATTCAGCAGCATATGAAGAATCTCCAAGCATACAATATCTAGTAAGAGTAATAAAAATTAAATGGTGGAACAAATATGATATAAATTTACTAAGAAGAGCAGCTATTGATCAATGGTTAACAACATCACAAAAGCGTTAAGCAATAACAGCCTCAAGCACCACCAATGAACAAATAGCTTATAAAAAAGAGACCCAATTCTTAGCACAAAAGAGACAAATTATGGTAGCCCTAGCTGCAGCAACCTCAGAGGAAGATATCCAAAACTCTCTACAAGCAATACAGACCATACCTCTTGGAGAAGACGAAGAGGTCCAGTCCAGTCCAGCTCATTACTATCAAGACTCTCAAGACCCATTTGAGATGTAACAAATACTATATATGCAATCAATGTAAAAGCCCAATCATAAAAAAAAAGAGTAAAAAGTAAAAAGTAAAAAAGTAAAAGTAAAAAGTAAAAGCAAACAGTGAATGTCGGCAAACAGTAAAAGTAAACAGTGAATGTCGGCAGTAAAAGTAAACAGTAAAAGCAAACAGTGAATGTCGGCAAACAGTAAAAGCAAACAGTACTGTCGGCAAACAGTACCCAAATAGTCATCATTTGGGGTCTATAAATACCAAAGGCCTCACTCATTCAAGATCATCAAAAACTTGAAAGCTCAAGAAATCTCTCTACTCTTATATCTTCTTACTTTATAAATTCTCCAAGTATTTGTAATCATCTTCAAGAAGTGTATCAACTCTGCAAGTAATAAAAGTACAAGTTCATCTTTGTAAGCTTACTATCTTTCTTTTATTTATTTTCTCAGTTATTATTCTTATACCATGAAAGAGTTTTATAAAAGGCTTAGATCTTTAAAATTAGTTAGAAGAAATATGAAAACAAGAGTAATGGCAATAGATAGAAAAATAAGAGAACTAATAACTGAATCTTCGGAATTAAAAGTAGAAATAAAAAAGATGGACAAGAAAATAATCAGAACCAAAAAGCTTCTACAACAAATTAAAACCAAAAAATCAGTAAAAACCGCTAGACGAACTATTAAGAATAAACGCATTCATTATGTTAGAAGGATGCATTACTTACATGTACAAAGCATGAGACAACTTTTAGAGATAGAATCAAGAATACATGTATATAGCGTTCAAAGAATGGATGGCAATCCCCAACCTACAGTACCCGTACAAGATCTAGAACTTCAACCTTTACAAGAACCTCAACCTTTACAAGAAACAAATCAACCTATAATAGCCCAACCTTTACAAGTCTTCTAAAGGGAGGTATCTGATAACATTTCTAAAGAAATTATTTTTAACTAGATTTTTATTACAAGTCTTCTTGATAAGCCTCAAACATTTTAGGTGTGTGTGTGTGTGTAAAAAGAAAAACCCAAAAGGCAAGAGTAAAGATCCAACACTACAAAAAATTATGGTAATTACGGCATTTTTTTTTTGTTTTTACGGCAATTTGAACCGCCATTATTATCAAGTATGGCAGTTTTGAAAAACGACGTAATTCTGAGCACCATTCTGACAGTGGCGTGTTTATTGGTTAAAATGGCATTTGAAACCGCTATTTTTATCAGGTTAAAATGACATTTTTAGTTGGTTTAAACGACATTTATAAACCGTCGTTTTTACCAGGTAAAAATGATATTTTCTATTAGTTAAAAAAAGCAATTTTTACCGTCATTTTTATTATGTTAAACAAATAATTTTTTTATTAAAATTTTACAATAACAAAAAATTAATATCCATAAACAAAATATTGTATAACTCATAAACAAAGTCTTAAAAATATACTTTTTTTATTATGCTTTCGCTCGTTTCCTAATACATGAGGCATACAAAATGTTGCTATTTCTTCTCTAAATTAAATAAAACAATGTAAAACTATAAGGAATAATCCAGAGGAGAATGACATGATGATAATAACAAAGTCCACTTCACATCATCAATGATTCCTTGATTACTTCATGTATTTTGAATTGCACTTGATCTTTTGGTCTTCAAGCTCTCGTTTTAATGTTTCCACCCTTTCAAGCAAGATTGCACTCTCCTTATATAGGTTGAATGCCATTTTGAATTGCATGTGAAAATCTCATAGATATGGTTGGCAGCAAGAAAACTGAAAACTCAACTCTTTACTTAAATTGAATTATTGTAATTGTAAATTCTGTTAAAAAACTATTATCTATAGCCATAGAAATTATCGGTTAAGCTTAAACACCAAATAGACTAACCTTTGGAGATTGGAATTATCAGTAAACAAACATAATCATATAATGGGGTTAGCAGAAAAAAATATGTGAAAGGTAAAAGGAATTGATACATCTTAAACAGGACATGCCATTATCTCAAATAAAAACAAAATTTCAAATGAGGTAACTGATTAGGACTATCAATTATAAATTTATAGTCTGTATCACAAGCTTATACTAATATCCATTTCTTGAACTAACCTTAATCATATCATAAGTAAACAGCCATATGATCAATTTAAGTTTAAATAAAAAAGCATTGCTGGTAATGAGAAAGTATCTACATGTGATGAGAAAGTAAAATTGATGCCTTCATTATTGAAAACTAAAAGGATAAAGAAAGATCAGCAACATCTCTAAACACAACAGCTGGATTCAAGCACCACAAGCTAATAGTATGTGTCCAGTTCCCAAAAGCTCTTACTGACATAAACCAATGAATGGTGATCATAAGTCATAACAATGCATTTTACCAATTTAGCATTAATGTTTCTAAAGAAACGACAAAAATATACACACTATTGGAACTTTTTATAGGACAATTGGTCAATCTAATACTTAATTGTTTGCCCAATCAAAATAAAAGGTTACATTAGTCATAACATGCTAAAAGATCCTCGAGATTATAATCAATTTAATCATTTATTTTTACAATAAACAAATCTTTTTCAAATTCCATATAATGTTTCCAATTTCTCAACTAGGATTCTATATTTTATTTTAAATTATATACCCCAGAAAATTTATTTATAAACCAAATAGATTCCCAAACCATTTACCAATCACTTACATGAGGATAAAAGCATTGTGATTTGGAGTTTTGCAACTTATTATTGATTGCTTGGAGTGCAACTACTTACCAGCATCTTTTCTAACACATCACTGCAGAGCAAGCTAGTAATCCAACATGTGAGATCTGTTTCTTGAGAAGAAATAAGTTACCGATGAGAATAAACCTGAAAATAAGAAAAATGATAACATAAGAAAATAAAACCATGATTATAGCAGAAATTATCAACCAAAATGGATCTTACAATCTCTCACCATAAATCCCTTAAAATTTATCACTGGATTCTTGATTCCCTTGTTTCTCTCATAAATAATTTGAGACAATTGAGGAACATAGTGCCCTGAAAAGTAATTTTAGGGAACTGAATTATTCATCAATTCATGTAATTCAGGAACCTAAATCTTTAAGAAAAAACTAGTATATCAATCAATCACCTACATAGCTTTCTCCAGCAATGTAGAACTCTCTATGTTTATACTGAAGAAATCTTTCAAACCACTTCACAAGAAATGCATATGCATCTTCAGCTGTAAATTCAAGAACCCCAAGATCCCAAATACAAGCACACAACCAACTCAAGATCGTAATGAACAAAGCGAAATCGACATGATGAACAAATGTGACAACTTCATTACCTGTTCTCTGGTCACCAAATGTGTACAGATCCGTTGTCTTATTCGAGTACGAAAACCCAACACCAGCAGGAGAATCACGAAATAATCTGTTTGCCACTACAACACCAACACCAGCAAGCAATCAAAAGCATGTAAAGAACAAGAAAAAATAACACAGTTGGTGATGCAAAATTTTTCAATTTTTTTCATACATTTGTTCCAAGCATATAAGGGTTCAAGTAAAGTGACTTCTCATCAGGCTTAATCCTAAAAGGGCCAATTTCTTCAGATGCACCATAAGCAATGGAGGAGCATCCAGGGCCACCATTGAGCCAGTAGAACAATGCACTCCCACTCTTCTCATTCACAGTGACATAGCTAGAATATTGAGCAAACCCCGCATTCTTGGGTTGCCCTGGCAAATCAGTGACCCTATCTCTCTTCTGATCTTCAATTGGTGAAGAATATAGGGAAACTGAAACTCCCACAAAAATGAACAAGACCAACACAACATAGGAAAGATAATAACCCATGTTTCAGCTAATCAAAACAAGATTTTTGCAGCAACCCAGAAAAGAAAAGAAAAGATTAAAAAAAATGAAGTGCTAATAGAATTATTTCTGGGATTGCTAGCCTTTTAGCTTTAGCCACCTACCACAACTCCATGACAAAGAAACAAAAAAGCAAGAGAGAATCAAAGAATATATGAGAGAACCAATAGGAATTTTTGGAAGTACTGTAAAGTCGTCGTCAATATAAAATAATTACAAACAATTTTTGCAGATATTTATTTCGATGATTTCTCCAATACGCAACCCAAAATTAAAACTGTGCATTGGGAAAATAGCAACCATATCACTAAAATCCAAATGCTGCATGGCAAGTGAAGGTCCAGCAATAGTCAGCAAGCAAAGTGCAACGAAGGCCTCTGAGCTCCTTGCATCTGCAACAACCTGAATTTGACCAACAATTTACTTCCTAGAATATATTAACACGGGATTGCATACTCCCCTCCAATTCTTGCATAGAATAGCTAAAAATATAGCAGTCAGACCTCAAATACTCTTCTAAGAATATATTTTCCCCCCAAAGATAGCAGACCCAATACACCTAATGCCTTTAAACTTCCTTGAGCAAGCATTGGCCAAATGCTTTCCTTAGCCAGATTCTAGAAAAAGAAATTGGAAAGCTCAGGTCACCAATAATTATAATAGTCAGATGGCAATTTTTCAATCATAAATATTGGTCCTGAAAATATAACAATTTTAGCATTTAAATGTAGAAAGAAAAAATAACATAATTGGATACCACCATAAAATGGAACACACACACATGAACACAGAGCCACTCCAAAATGTTAAAACCTAGAACTTCCATTCCACGAAGGTGATGAACCAAACTTTAAACAAAAAAAGGGAGTTCCACCCAGTTAGATATCTTATATATTTTCCATCTTTACCTGGCTCTCTAGTATTGGAAGAATGACTTGAAGAGGGACAACAGCTATGTCCTGCATGTATAAAAAAGACGAGTCAATATTAATTACATTACAGATACTATATACTGACATCATGATTCTCAAGCCAATTTAATTTGGTATATCAGCAAAGCACAGAAACTACGACATAAAGTGGTTTCCAAAACCTACTTCTTTCTTGTAATAAAAGTAGTTAATTCAGATTATTTGCAATGAAGCAGTTAAATAACTTTTGACGTCAGACTTACCAATCCCAAGATGTGTATTGCAACTTGCATAGCATGCAGTCCCATGCAGTCCCCGTTAAGTTTTTGTTCTCCCTGAATGGGACAGTGACGGATGAGAAGAGAGATGCAGAAGGAAAGAGTTGCACACAAAAATATTAAACAATCTTCAAGAAAGCTGCTTAACAAATTGGTTGGATTCTGACAACGAACTTATAGCCAGATGAGTGACAATTTCACATTAAACCAAACTTGAAAAGTAGAAGGGAAAAGAGAACTGGACCAAGTCAATGGAAGAATTATAGAAATCTGTAAGGGATGTGGCGATTGGTTGTAGAGCCCGATATCGTTTTGCAAGCCCAAAATCAATTATGTAAACCTGACAAGTAGAACAATTTCATTATGCATGCATGGTGCCTTAACACTAACAAAGAGCTGAAGAACAAAAGTGCCGCTCAATTGCTAAAACCTAACTAACGCGAAACAGCGTTGCAGTAATAATCGTGTAGCTACCTGGTTTGCTTCCCGACCAAGTCCCATGAGGAAGTTGTCAGGCTTTATATCTCTATGTAGAAAACCTTTGGAATGCACATATTCTATTCTAGTCATCTGCATCCCAACAAAATTAAGAAAGAGTCAATACCAAACGGCTCTTAGCATCAGAACACATAATACACAACAAAATTTATAATAGTGATGCACATGACAAAATTTTCAGCAGAATTGTATAGCAGATAAAGAGTGCTAAAACAATTCATCTGTTTCATCTGGAAAAAAATGAACACAAATAAAACAGGTAAGTGGTTAATTTTCTAGCACAGTGGTTACCCTTATAACCAAAAAATAAAATAAAATAAGTGAAAGCAAAGCAAGGTCACCCTTTGATCAGCCAATATCAGTACTGTCTTCAATGAGAACTTTCTTCCACAATACACAAAGGGATCCTCAAGACTAGGCCCAAGCAAATCCATCACAAGAACATTATCCTCCCCATCTACACCAGACCATCTTATGCTAGGAATGCCACCTACATATTAAGAAAATAAAATCTCAAAAGTCAAAAGTCAATTCTTTTGTTTTTCTTCCTCACTCAGAAAATAGCTTAATGTTTCCAAAAAAAAAAGAAAAAAAAAACATACTTCCTCCTTGGAGAATGTTGTAAAGCTTGGCATCATAAAGCAATTGAGGATGCTTCGTTTTAGTGTTCTCCTGCAACAACACCAAACCAAATCCCACCAAGAGAAAGTTAAGAAGCATGAAAATACAAAAATTGCAAAGCTTTAACTACCAGAATTGCAACAAACAACGATTAGCTCAAATTGAGTTTGTGTGTTTTATGGTAATTTCAGGTATTTTCTGACTGAAATTGAGGAGTTTGAGTAAAAGTCTGATTCAGAGAAAGAGAAAGGATTGCAAATGTTGTTAGGATCTGACCTCTATGCACTCGAAGGAGCATTTCTAGAGCTACAGAAGTCCAAATGGTGTGCTCTTAATGGCTATGGAAAGCTAACATCGAGGGCTTTCCTGAAATATATAATAGTTCATACTTTGCTTTGGAAATGAAGCCCCAAAACTGGCGTTCAATGCCAGCCACCAGCCTCATTCCTGGCGTCCAACGCCCAAAGGGGAGTAGCTGGCGTCCAAAGACCCAAACAGGAGTCCAAGGTTGGCGTTCAACGCCCAAGAAGGGTACTAGCTCGTGGATTTCACTCAAGCTTAGCCCAAACACTCACCAAGTGAGCCCGAAAAGTGGATTTTCGCACTGCAAGACTAGTTTATCATATTTTCTGTAATTCTTAGTTAGCAGACTAGTATATATAAAACAAAGATCACCCTTGTTAGAGATCTTTGCCCATCCGAACCTTTTACTATTATTTTCTGTACAGTATGAGTCACTGACCTCCTAGGTTAAGGTTAGGAGCTCTGCTGATTCTCATGAATTAATAATATCACTATTCTACTTCAATTTATGCTTGATTCTATTCAAAGATGTGTCTTCGTTCTTCATTCTAATAAATTGGGAGTGTAACTTGACCGCCATCCCAATTCCACATGGGTTCTTGCGAGTCCTGGACGGGATAGTACTGAACCACCAGCTTGATTATACATCTAGACGGCTAATCCAGGGCTTCGTTGGGTACTTCTCAAAACATCAGTGCAGCCGAGGTGCGGGGAGATTAGGGCCTTTGTGGTATAGGCTAGAACCAAAGGAGCAGCGTTTTCTGATCTAGAAAATCCGACCTTGTCTGTGGCATTTTGAGTAGGATCACCAAGAGAATGGACTGTTAGAGCTTTACCCCGTCCAGATTGGATGACCGCTGACCCGGCGTTAATCATATATAGCCTGCCATAAAATGAATCAATTAGAAGTTGGAGTAGATGGTGAGAAAAGTTGATCCAGAAAGAAGAAACATCTTCGAAGCCTCAACCGTTCTCATACCATAGATTTCACACCTATCCAGTAGCGTTTTATTTATTTATCTGTTTTATGCGTTTTCTCGTGATAACTATATTTTCTATCCGTCTAATTAAGATATGCAAGGTAACCATTGCTTGCTCAAACCAACAATCTCCATGAAATGACCCTCACTCATCTGAGGTATTACTTGGACGACCCGATATACTTGTTCGTCTATCTATCCGAAACGTGCAGAGTCAGTTTTGTGCACTACTTGGGAAGCTAGATTTAGATCAGTCCAGAAAGAGGTGTCCTCAACAAAATCTGAGTTCAAATGGAGAAGCTGGACAGTCCGATTTACATTTGTTTAGAAGGAGATGAAGTTGGTGGCTAATTTCTTGGCAACGTGAAGAGAAAAGATTCAGCATGAGTGTGCTAATTGGATTCTTTCCAATGAAGTCTTGTTGCTACGAGACTTAGCTGTTTAGTTTTCTTTTATTTCGTTTCTCTGCTTTCTTTGTTCTTTATTGGCCAAAAAATATGCACTAGCATATTTTATAAAGTATTACTTTTTGGAAAGGGGTATGGTGTGGATGAAAAAAAATACTATCATGGCTTAG
>NC_029780.3:70851772-70865320 GCF_000817695.3 Arachis duranensis | reverse complement strand
CTATTTTCCATATTTTGCAATAATAAAACTGCAAATGTCAGTTTTTGCCCCTTAAATTTAAGCTTAATTTCATTATTCAGTTTTTGCCCCCTTAAATTTAAGCTTAATTTTATTATTATAGTGTTAATAATACTGAATTAATTGTTTTATATTGAGCCAAATAAAATCCATTCAACTGGGTCTATAAACCTTCTCTTTCATAGTTTTTGTTTAAACCATGTGGATTTTATTTTAGTTTATCTGTGAAATTTTTAAAAGTAAATACCTAACCTGATCCTGTCCATTTTCCAAAAGAACAAAGCGATTCCTGTCTGAAAAAAAGGTACGTCTCGGTCCCTATCTTTCTATTCCATGAGACATGGTGGCCCTTCTGTGGCTTCCAGTATTAAAAACAAACAGAACTAATATACATGTCACTTAACGGTGATGAGCTGGTCGTCAGGTGTCCATTAAGTGCCAAGCTGGCAAGTGAAAAATAGACAGTCGATCTGTCCCTGTCTCCAAAATAAAAATGTTTTCATTTTAAGTGGGATGGGAGGTTCAAATGTTGTGCATCTTCACTATTTACTCTGGAAATGTGCCACTGTATTCGACTGTAAACCCTAGAACGGCATGGTTGAGAGTGAAGAACATGGGTCAACGTCAAATTGCAAAGTGGGAGAGTTGAAAATGAATCAGGTTGGAGTTTGAATGTTACTGGGAGGATGGGATCAAGGAGGAAGAAGAAGTGGGTTGCCCCAGAGTGTAATTGTGAAATTTATGCAATTTTGTTTATGTCCGAAACCAATATGAACCCAAACAGACTATTCTTTGGATGCTCATACTTCAAGGTAGGTTTATTAACAATTAAAATTATGTTCACTTTGTTTTCTATTAGATTCTTACAAAATAATATTATTTTGTAGACTCCAACACCTCATTGCAAGTACTTTTGTTGGCTTGATGATTATGTTGCATCATTCAATGAGGATGTTACAAAAACTCTTTTGTTCGGAGGTTTGAAGCTGAATCAGAATCATAAAGAAGGTCATTCTTCTGCAAATGATAACAAAGTTAGGGAGCTAGAGGAAAGATTGGTTGGTTTAGAAATTCATTTGAAGAAAACTAGGTTGAATTTTAGTCAAATTAGCTGCACTAGTGTTAGATGTGTTGTGTTGCCATTTATTGCTGGAATTGTAGTTACAAACCTGTTTAGTGGTGTAATTTAAAGAGATCATATGTTGTTTTTGGACTATTGTGAAACATCATGATCATGGTTGTTAAGTTGTTTAGATTATGACATTTGTCGCTATCGATCACTTTTAATGCATGAATATAAATATAATTAACCTACTTTTGTTTTTATATGTTCGTTTATTCGATTTTAAAAAATACAGTAATATAAATGATTTTGCAATAAAATAAGGCATTATGCATTTGTTGAACAAAATAAGAAGTCATCTGTTGAAACTTGAAACTTAACACATAATACCATAATAATAAAATAAGGGAAGCATCATCACAACCCTTACTAATATAGTTATCCAAAAGAGTATTCAACCAATTATATCAGTGGTTGCATGTCTTAGCACCTAATTATATAATAACAATAGCAGGGCAACAGTATCACACTCCACACCATCATCAACAACATCAGAGACATTTATCGGGTGATCAAAGTAAAGATAAAATTCATTATTGTCCTTATTTCTCTTCTGAGCACTCAGTTCGTTTATCTCAGCATCACTTTTGATAACATGTAGCCCAACTTCCATGTCATTAGCAGTGTTGTCAAACCAATATATCTCCTTATATGTTGTGTAACCTAACTCCTTAAATAAAGTTTTCAGATAAAAAAAGTTAATATAGTCTAAATCTATGGGTGGATACTTATGCATTTTTCTATTAAGATAACATAATACCCCTCTGAATTTTTCTTAAAATTTCCTCCATGATGAAATACAGGAACAACCATAAAATCATTCATCTAAAACAAACAAAGTAATTGATATTTTAAATTACAACCTCTAAATAAATAATTGTGATTTTAACAGAGTATATATAATCCAAGTAGGTATATTTTAATAGAATACATATATAGTCAAAGTAGGTATATATTTTAATGAAGTAATACAAATATAGAGACACATGATGTAATATAATCAAAGTAGGTAGGTATATATTTGCTGATTTCTTTTTCTACATAAAAATCAAATTTTAATAGAGTACATAAATATTTGCGGAAGTATATATTTGCCTTAAACTTTAATAAAAAGTTGTTGTGAACTCTTTTATAAACACTAATCATAGCAATGTTTATATATAATATTGAAATTTGAATAAAGATAACTATATCTGTTGGAGTTTGTGATTTTAATACAAGTAAATTGATACATTCTGAACCCACTTGCAAACTATATATGAATTCCATTGAACCCTACTTTCTATATATGAATTCCGTTATAGGAAGGGAAAATATATATATACTATTGAAATTTGAATAATGATAACTATATTGGTAGAATTTGTTGTTATATATAGAGTTTGTGATTTTAGTATAAGCAAATTGATACATTCATATTACGGTCTTACTTCCTATTTTTCATATATGAATTCCATTGCATAAAAGGAAAAAATCTTTATCTCTTGATGGCAAAATGTCTCAAAATTAGCAACATTGAACTCTAACCAAACTTTATCTATGCAATGCGACACCAACCCAAAAAAAAAATGCAACCACTTACTACCCAAAACTAATTAAACAATATACAATGTCACTAATATTTTAGCTGAAGAATTCGTTACTTACCTTGAAAGCTTACACTAGGAAATTCTGTCAACGTCGTTAGGGAGTCTGTTGTGGTGTCATATGAAGCTTCACTTGGAGCGTTGTCAGCAACACTATCAACGTCTTACTCATCTCCACATCCAGGTAAAACGTCGTCGTTTTATCGTCTTCAGAGAGAAGATGAAAAAATTCTTGGATATTCTATAATTAGGGAAAAAGGAAGAAGGGCTAAATGGAAACCTAAAGCACGCACTTAATGCACCATTTCAATCCCCACTTAAAATGACGTTTTTGTTTTGAAGACGGGGACAAATTGACCCGTGTCCATTTTTCACTAGCTAGCTTGGCACTTAATGGATACCTGACAACAAGCTCATTACCGTTAAGTGACACAGATACTAATTCCATTTGTTTTTAACGCTGAAGCTACAGAAGGGTCGTCGTGTCTCACGAAACACAAAGACAAGAGCCAGAACATACCATTTTTTTAACAGGGATCACTTTGTCCTTCTAAAAAATAGACAAGACTGGATTGAGTACCAGATCTGGCTCGGTTATCGATAGAGTGAATAGATCTGCCATTTCTTGATATCTCTCTTCTGATTCAAAATCGTGGTGTAACGTGTATCCCCCCTGTTCCGTTGGAGTTTTGAAAAATTCAAACATCTCAGAAATAGATAGAGAGGTAGGAATTTATGGAACGAACCGCCCTGCTGCAATATGATGAGAGGCTATTTCCCCCGGAACAAAAGGATCAAAACCTTCTACACATGGTACTAGAAAATGGAATCCCATAATGGCACCTTATATATCCACAAAACGTAAGGGTATTCATATTCTAAATCTTACAAGAACTGCTCGTTTTTTATCAGAAGCTTGTGATTTGGTTTTTGATGAAGCAAGGGTAAACAATTTTTAATTGTTGGCACAAAAAATAAAGCTGCGGATTTAATAGCACGGGCTGCAACAAGAGCTCGGTGTCATTATGTTAATAAAAAATCGCTCGGCGGTATGTTAACCAATTGGTATACTACAGAAACAAGACTTCATAAGTTCAGGTCCTTGAGAACAAAACAAAAAACGGGCAGAATCCATAGTTTGCCAAAAAAAGATACTACTATTTTGAAGAGACAATTATCGCACTTGAAAACTTATCTGGGTGGCATTAAATATATGACTGGCTTACTCAATATTGTCATAATCGTTGATCAGCAAGAGGAGTATACGGCTCTTGTTTACTCAATTCCTAATCCTAGAAGGCAAATTACCACTCGTCCAAAAAATAAATTTCTCACACTTCTTTCATTATACCTCACCCGAACCTCTCCTCTTCCGCCGTTCACCGTGTCATCTTTGCACTGTATGTTGTCACATCATGCTTCCCTTCTGCTCCCTCGCCTTTGCGCTGCCTCCTGTTTGCTCCTGCTCCCAAGCTCCACTGCTCGGTCTACACCTCCGATACCTCTTCTCATTGTTTCTATAAAACAACTCTCTCCTCTTCGTCCAAGCCTTCAATCTTAGAACCACGAGAAAACTAAAAGAGAAGGGTGAAAATAAGAGTAAGACTCGAGGAAGAGACACCGATAAATATTTAAGAGAGTCCACAAACCAAACCATCAAAGCCAATATTTTCATAGTCCAACAATACAAGAAGCTCAACAAAAAGAAACCAGTAATGACTGCAAATTACAACTAATTACAATTGAAAAAAGACAAAACTTTGCTACCTTCCCAACTTCCAATAGCTACTGCTTCAACTGAAAGATTCAGACACAGTATATGTCTGACCCAAAAAAGACACAGTACATGTATACATGCCGCACATGGAATATATACATGTGAATGTTTTTCTTACCTACACCGTAGAGTTTTGCTTGCCTTTTTTCCAAAGAAAATGAGTAGAGAAACATCTAGTAAAAGGCCAATTTAGTTTCATTTTTAGGTTGGCTTAATAAAGGAATATTGCTATCGTAGTCATGCCATGTGAAATCATAAGTTCATAACCATTTCGGATAAAGGATTAGGACAAGCCCCTAGAGTCTTAGACGCAGTCCCGACCTCCTATCACTTATCCCTCCACCGCCACTTTTCACCAACTTTTAACGCAGAACTTTTCAATGCAGTCAACATAGGAACTATAATGAAATTTGAAAAAGCACACATTGGCATTTTTATCCTCGTAGAAAAATCAACAAGCACACGTAAATTGAATGGTATATCAAAGATCACAATTCTTTAAAATAAAAACAAACTCGTCCAGAGGAACTTTACCACTTGTAGATTGAATGGTATTTTAGAAGGGATACAAAAGAGACTAGACAAACCACATTTTATCATCCCCCAACTAAAAGACCTAACAGAAGAACTCCCAAAGAAATGATATATAAAAAAAAAAAAAAAAGCATCAACAACATTAACCCAAAATCTATCAACACATGGCAAAAACAAAAATTTACATATAAAAAAAGGCACTTGGTTGTCAAAATATTAAACTCACTGTAGTAATTCCCAACAACGTTCTTTTGTCATTCATCCACCTCACAGTCTTCTTCATCCAACAGCTTGTAGACACTGAAGTGGTTGACCCTGATTTTCCATTCTCCTTTAATGGGATCGTATGAAATAAATTCAGCACCTTGGTCCTCAGCCTTTCTCTTAAGCATCTCCGTGTATTTCTCGATCTTTGGCCCTTCTGTGTATTGTTGCCCAGTTTTCTTGTCAAAACATTTGATGCTAAGGAGAGTAACCTCAGCGGGCTTATTCAGCCCTTGTCCAACAGGTGGCTTCTTTGCATCATCCATGTATACAATCACCTCACGGTTGTTGAACTGAACAAGGGACTCAAGGTCAAGTCCTCTTACATCTGTCTCACCCAAGAATCTGATGCTGCCATAACCTTGCCTTCCGACCACAAAGTCCTTGACATGACTGCAGAATCCTGGTTCGGCTCTTTCCTTTGCCGCCAGCTCATGGATTCGAGGCTGTGTATAGTAATCAGAACGCCGAAGCTTTGGCATTAGTGCCTCAACATCAGCTCCATGTTCATACACAACTGCAGCCTCACCAGCCCTGTGCCCACTGAGGGTCTTGTATACATCTGCCTTTTGAGAAGAATGGTCCTCAACACTCCCATTGGATACTTGCTTTGTTGGAGGCTGAACATGCTCCTTGACAACCCCATTTTCCACTGCAGTTTCTGAAATCAATCATCAAAATTCAGACAATGTTTCAATAAAACAATCAAAAATATAGTATTCACAAACCAAAGAGCTTCTGTATAACTAAAGCAACTACTACAAAATTCATATGTACATACTATTGCTAGCTGAGCTGGTCCCATTAACTGGTTGAGTAGATGCACTTCCTGAACATGGTATTAAGAAACAAAATAATAAGTCTGCTTGTCATTTCATTAAATATCTAGGAACGGAATTTACTTTTTCAAAAGGGGACATATGAGAGACAGCCCAATGTTGATAGTGATATGATTTCTATCTTATCAAACACTTGAACACAAATCTTTGGATGGCATGCCTTGTGTTAGCACATAATCAAATATACTAACATGGCCCATACTCAAGTAAAATAAATAAAATACTAAACACAAACAATTTAGAAAACATTACCATTCTCCTTCACTGGGGTATTTCTATCCTTAAAAGGTGATGCTTTCTCAGATGAAGCCCTTCCAGGCCATTGCTCCATGGGACAAATAATCAGTGCCCTTGGGTTTTCTCTAGGAATGAAAAGTGCATCAGCCTTTGGAGTGGTTGGAGTGTCCTCGTCGTCACTAAAGAATGGAACCTGCAGGCAAGAAGTGCAGTCATACACCATATTCATCTCCATAAAGGAGCATGTTATTTAGAAACCTAGATTGATAATAAAAACTACAGTACTCACCTTTGGTCCATCTGTTTTAGACGGAAATTTCCGGAGAGGAACCCTGACTCGTCTTTGTGATAAGTGTCGAGAAGTCAATAACGATGATATTCTAACAGGCGCAGGTTTGTCTTGAGCCTGGAATGAGATATCGTCAACCATATTTTAAATGCACATAAAAGATCAAAGTAATTTATGCTCAATTACAAAACCAGTATTAAAGACCAATAGAACCAAAGTTCAAATAAAAGATAGATCTTCTTACAGGCATGCTAGAGATTCCATATTGAATTGAAGTTGTTCCACCTCGACCAATTGACATCTGAGGCAAAGCAGGAAGTGTTCCAAATGGATTGGTCATTGGTGCTGGTTGTGCAACTACAGAGCTCGGAGTAGAAGACCTGTCAAGTGAACACATAAGCAAAGAACCTTATATATTTTAAATAGAACATCCAAACTTATCAAAGAAAGAATAAAAATGACAATTCTACTCCAAAAAGACAAGCAAATAAAAAGACAAACACAATTGAGTGAGGAAAACCACTAAACAATTTAATATCGAATACATGACTTTACTTAGTTAAAAGAGTTGTAACTTACGACAGTCCAAAGTTACTCTGCCCAAATATACCTGGAGTGCCCCCGAAGCTACTTGCACCAACTATTTAAGACAGTACAGTAAGAACTCATTAGAAACATTAATCCTTCAATCAGTGCAAGGGAGAAAAGAGAATAGGCAATAGATAATATATTTCACTGACTTGGTTGTGTCTGGCCGAAGTTGCCAAAGGCAAAGGAACCACCTGATTGAGCAGTCTGTGGTTGTTGGAAAGGTGTTGAAATGGATGGCTGCACACATAAGTGAAAAAAAAATATATTAGAAAGTCAAAATGCAGTTGAGTATAGGCTCAGTCTTGCACACAAATCTGTACTAATCTTTTTGTCGATCCATTTTACCTAGCAGTAAAATTAATTAGTTTAGACACAATTAGGAAGCAATAGTACCATTAAATACATGTAGCAAACAATGCGATGAGTATAGGCTCAGTTGTTATTGCTGTTATGGGATGTATTAGCAAGGACCAAACTCCTAACCACTTGGTCATGGAAGGTTTAACATCATGTCAAGAATCAACTCGTTCAGTCACAACTAGATAGGTTAATGTTTCAATACTACAACTGTATTGCATACCATCTTTCATTTACTTAGCCTGCATTACTCCTCTAATATTAAACAATACTTGGTAAAGATTCTTACACTGTTAACCGAAAATTTGGTTTCAATGATCCATCTCAACAACCCTGGCTTTTGTGTGAACATGACCATATTTTATCTTGCTTGATACAAACATTCTACTCTAACGAAACTAAGATTAAAAAGTAAAAAAGCAATACTGCATACATATAAATACTCACCGCCGTTTGCCCAAAGCCTGTCAGAGAATTAGATGTGAGTGATGAGCTGCTCGAGAAAATGCTTCCAACAAGCCCAGAAGAAGGTGAATTGAACAAGCTAGTTTGACCAAAAGATGAAGTCTGCCCAAAGGGAGAGGATGTCTGTCCAAAACCTGAGCTTGGTTGCGGGGCTATAGAACTAAATAATTGGGATGGCTGAGTGTTCCCAAAAATGCTTGAGCCAAATGGTGAAGATGAAGTCTGAGAAGAAACAGTATTAAACAAGGATGTAGAAGATGTCCCAAAGCTCGGAGAAGAGTTAGCTCCAAACGGAGAGGGGGATGAGCCAAAAATAGAAGGCTGTGATACGCCTGTTGTTGAAGAACCAAAAGCTGATGAACTGAAGGCAGGAGCAGATGATGTTGTACCAAATCCAGAAAAAGTTGAAGTCTTCTGGGCAAATGGGTTAGAACTAGTTGTCGTGCCAGAAAAAGGGTTGGCAGATGTTTGACCAAACCCTTGTATAGGAGCAAAGGTGTTTGTCTGTGTTGTAGATGCTCCAAATGGCGAACTAGTGGTCTGAGCAGAGGAGTGTGGCCCACCTGAATTTAAATCGAATATAGATCATGTCAGGGTCATTGTAATTGGAATGAGCAAATTTATCACATTATTATTTATCATAAAGAAGTAAGTACCTTTATCTCCCAATTGATAGTCCTCCCATCTTAGCTCCTCGTGGCTTTTTTCTTTGTAAATAGGCATGGCTGATATCGATTCCAATTTAGCAGTCTGTCCAGAGGTACCACTATCAGCTTCTGTCGTTGGTGTATAGTTAGCTACTCTACTTCCACCCCGTTGACCTCCAAAACCCGGCTGACCAATACCAGCATTTCCAAAGGCTGGTGATGGAGTCTGGGATCCTGTATGAAGAAATATGTAAGGAGAACATTCAATTCCCATGGCATAAGGTATACGAAACCCAAAATAAAATCATTATCATACACAAGTCCCAAGTAGTTAAGAATAATTGTCACTAAGTAGTCAGTATTATAAAGGCTTTTTTAACTCACCGAATGCAGAACTCTGCCCTCCAAAAGGTGAGCTTGTACTTCCAAATGGGGTGCTGCCACCAAATGCAGAAGAAGACTGACCAAAAGCTGGAGTAGAGCCAAAACTAAATGCAGGGGTACTTGAAGCTCCAAAAGCTGGAGTACTAGAAGCTCCAAAAGCCGGAGTGCTAGAGGCACCAAATGGAGTGCTTGAAGTGCCAAATGCAGGAGCACTTGATGCACCAAAAGGGCTAGTTGAGGCCCCAAATGCTCCCCCGCCTCCGAAAACGGAAGTATTGGACCCACCAAATGCACTTCCCGTGTTACCAAAGGATGGGCTGGAAGTTGAACCAAATGCAGGGGTGCTAGTTGCACCGAATGCTGGGGTGCTAGCAGCACCGAATGCAGGGGTGCTAGTAGCACCAAATGCCGGGGTGCTTGAGGCACCAAACGCAGGGGTGCTTGTGGCACCAAACGCAGGGGTGCCCGTGGAACCAAACGCTGGCTGAGACGATGCACCAAAAGGAGTTGACGAACCAAAGATGCTGCTTCCAAATGCTGGTTGTGACGGCTGGGTGGCACTTCCAAATGGACTTGTTTGAGTGGGAGTAGATCCAAAACCTCCAAAAACAGGCTTCTGACCAAAAACAGATGATCCTATATAGCAACCAAGACGGTTAGCAGATTGAATTAGAGAAAAATGAAATAAAACAAATAAGAGAATAAGCAGAAAATATGCCAAAAGATGCTAATGAATTATTAAGTGCAAAGAATTCGAGGCAGGAATGTGTAATATAATATGTCACTCGAAGTGTGTAAACAAAGATCAATAATTGCATTGCAAGTCCACCACCAAAACAAAACCATCAAAATAATTAGCTAATCACCAATAGGACCACAGCATCGTGATTTTATCTCATAACAAAGGTAACGGTGCAAACCTTTGTATGAAAACTGTATTATCACACCATTCCCTCACTTGCAAACCAAAAAACTCAAATCACATACACAACCTTTATTAATATGATGCTTTTCATTCTTCCAAATGCCGAAAGAAAGACAGTTAAACAAAAGTAAAATGAGAACTAAACTGACTAATAATTGGAGTAACAACAAAGATTACATAAGCATGCTTACCCCCAAATGATGATGATGAACCACCAAAAGCTGGGGTGGAAGATGACGCACCAAAAGCCGGAGCCGAACTACCAAATGCGGGCGAAGATGAAGCACCAAACGTTGTGGTAGAAGAGAAGGGAGAAGAAGGCTGAGCAGCACCAAACACACCAGTTGAAGTACCTCCAAATATGGAACTACCTGTCTGCGAACCAAAAGGATTCGTACTACCAAAAGGCTTAGGGGCAAATGGATTGCTGCTAGAAGTATTCTGCCCGAAAACAGACTGTGAGCCGAACGGGCTCGATGAAGACTGCCCAAAAGCTGGCAAATGAAAAAGAAACACACCACTTTAACAATATACAATTACCCAATCCTAAATGACAAACCAATTATAGTCTAATAAATTATCACATTCTAAGCTCTAACCGATACACATCTCAAAGAAAAAAAGAAATTAAGAAATCATAAATATACAATTAAGAAAATGAGACAGAAAATTATCACAAAACATAAAAATAAAAGAAAGAGATTAATAAGCAAGGGCAAATGCACTTACGGTTCGTTGAACCAAACATCGTCACAAGTTCCAAAACACAAAGCGGCCTCTTGTTGCCCCTAACTGCAATCATCATTCAACAATATGCACATTAGAGCAAAAATTAATTTAATTTCTCTTTATATTTTATCCTAAATAAGGAACAAAATTACCCAAAATAAATAGCAAAACGCGAGTCGTATGATTTAGATTTAGGGATCAAATAATCAATTAATCAACGACATTCTTACGACACCAATCAGTTGATCAAAGGTAGAAGATGCAACAATATTATCTGAAGGGTGTGTGGTTCAAATATTGGTTTTCATTCCTAAGAATATCATCCCCAAGAATATAATGCCTAGGAATGAGATTACTCTAGCATGTAGTATTTCTATGTTTGGTTTACAAAATTTAATTCCTGGGAATGAATAATTTTTTGTTTGGTTGGATTTAAGTTCCTTGGACATATTATGTAATATGTCAAAATTACCCCTAATATCAAATATTTTCTAATTTTCTTAAAAAATTAAATATAAACCTAATTGAATATTACCTTTTTACATTGAAATTTTTCTTGAATTTACAAAAATACCTCTAATAATAAATTTACTATTATATCCCTAATAACAAATATGTTTCATTAAAATTATTATTGATTCTAATTTTTTAATTTACTAAAATACCCCTAATATCAAATATCTTTAATTAAAATTAACATTATCACAATTAAAATTAGCACAAAATACTTATCTAAATTTCTAAAAATCCCATAATTCATGTTCGTCTCATAATCCACAGTTATTATATAAAACAAATCTCAACAATTATAACCACATGTATTAAAAAGCTTCACCATTATCCAAATCAAAGTTACAAAGAAATCTCAAAAGTCAAAACTTACTAGCACTAATAAGTTTAACTTATAATAGTTTCGGTAAATAGCTTCATTAAGCTACTTTTGAAAGAATAGCTTAAATAATAAATGCTTATATTAAAAGTAGCTTATAAATAAGTTATTTTGTGTTTGGTTTTTTTAGTTCTAAAAGTACTTATTTTAAAAGAAACGTGATAAAAAGCTTTTTATTATGAGATAAGTCATTTTTTTAACTTCTCCATAAGCACTTAAATAGCTTCTTAAAAAGCTATAATTTTGTTTTAAAAATTGCATCAGACATTAATACTATACCATTTCATAAGTTAAAAGTTAAAAAAAGTTACTTATGACCCTATCCAAACAGGCCCTAAAGCATACATGCACAACTCTTGTAAAAATGTTATCAAAATTTCTCTGTTTTCTTCTTTAATTTTCCCCTGCTTTTGTCCTTCCTCTGATTAATAACAACAAAAATCACTAACACAACATACACTACAGAAGATTCTCCTCATCATCATACACAACCGAAACTCCAGTCATGATAATCATAAATTATATACTATTAGAAATTTGAACAACCACTACTATATATAGTTCTCATCTGAAGTAGTGATATAACCATTTCCTGATTACATAACAATAAAAAAAATATTATAGCAAGTAAAAAAGACTAGTAATAGAAGAAATTGCAACAATAATCATCACTGTCCATTTTTGCATAGTTATACAAGCATGGGTTATACAAGCATGATCCACAACATTATATAAGAGTAATGATAGAAAATTAGACAGTAGAAAAAAAAAATCCAAGTAGGCACACATCAAGAAAAATTAAGATACCATTTGCAGATAGAGAAGAAGTATATGGAGCCGATGGTGTTGGATAAGGAGCAAGTGGAACTGGCATTATAGATTACAATACTTTTAATAAATAAATAAAGAAAAAAAGTATTTAAAGAATTATATATTATCTTTCTCTGCCAAAATCTACAGAGAGGAAAGCAGTTTCTTCCATTTTATTTTGTTTCAACTCCTGAAAAGTGAGGAAACAAACAACATTTTCCTTGTAGTGATAGATTAATACTCGTTAATAAACCCCATTGTCAATTGGCTCATAAAGCTTTTCACCCGTATCAAAAACTGAGGAATACAGGACAAAACAAACACCTTTGAGTTCTACTGGCCACTAAACATGTAAAACTTGAAAACATGAAAAGGATTTACTAACTTAAATATATCAAATCTAGAATCATCAAATTAACACCAACACTCTCCAAAATTGTGCTTTTCTGACTGATAAATGAATTATTACATTTACCTTCACAAATCAAATTTCACTAACATAGTAATAAACAAATCAAATACTACCATAAACTACATCATATGTCATATATTTCACTGCTTTCGATAAAAATCATCAACATATATATTACCAAATATGACATATCTATTTGACAAAATTTTTCAAACCTAACACAAACCCTCATGCCAATAACTCACAGCACAAACAGAGTTCATCAAAAAAATAAATAAATAACAAATAAAAAATAAAAATCCAAACATAAAACAATGTCAAACCACATGTTCTAGCAGAAGCACTAACAGTTTAAAAGGAAAAAAAATTATCAAAGAGAAACATAGATGAATACCTAGATTTCTAAGATGTCAAGCAATTATAGATACATAAATACATTAAAATACTGAGGTATCCTTAACCCAAATCCTTACCTGAAGAAGAAGATCTTGTGCTTGAAAAAGATAAACAAGGTTGCAGAATACAAATTAAACTCTCTCTGGTGGTTACTGCTGAGACGTGAGGAGAGAGAGAGAGGCGAGGGAGGCGCGGCGACGACACGAGCAGGAAGCACAGCTCGAGCAGACGGAAACGACGTGACAAAACGACGGAAACTTTAAACAAAAACGGAGG
>NC_029780.3:70806506-70851747 GCF_000817695.3 Arachis duranensis | reverse complement strand
GGCGCAACGAAAGAGAGAAAAGAATGACAAAAGAGAAAAACTTACAGTGATATTATTGGGAAATGGATCTTGGTTCCGAAGAGTGGGAACGGTGGTGGATTAGGGCAGAGAGAGAGAGAGAGAGAGAGAGAGAAATGGGGGTTTGGGTCACAGTGACAGAGAGAATGGTGATTGTATTCCTAATAGTAATAAGTGCTGCATCATAGCGTTAAAATTCCGTCCTAAACAGAAAAAAAAATGGAAATATAGCGTTAAAATTACGAAGGTAACCCATCTTCTACGAGTATGACAGGATCATTTATTTATTTTATTTAGCTTGAAATTTTTATGTTTTATTTAGTTTTCTCTAATATTATCTTTTCATTTTATTATTTTTTATATGGATAATTAAAATTGAAAAAAAGATAACCTGTTAATTAGGCTACAATATTAGTTTTAAAAAATTAAAAAAGAGCTAATACATTTTTACAAAAAGAAAAATAAAAAAGTTAAAAACAATGATTTATTATATTATTTATTATTTTTAAATTTTAGTTGCATTAGCATTTCCCTGATTTCCCACACCAATTGCCTTTTTTGGGGAAAAAAAACGCAATGTTAATTTTAAATATTTTATATTTTCAAAATGTTTCAATCTTATTCTATTGGTATATAGTATATACGAAAAATTTATCTAAAACTTAAATTAGGATGACAGCGAATCAGCAATGTGTAAACATTATCGATAAAAAAATTTATCTTTAATTCTTAATTAAAAAAATTGTGTAGAGATTTTAAGTGTGTTTATTGTTAAATTAACCCTTATACATGAGTTTTGATCCCGTTCAAACAGAAAATTATGAATTAACATGGGAATTGCTTGGTAGATTTTTTTTACCCATACAACTACCCAACTGATCTGGTTTTAAAAGCAAAGTATATATAAATTTTTAATAGGAAGATACTAATTTCAATTAGTCTATATAATTTGTATTGTCGTTATAGTTTTTAGAACTAAAATATGTTTTTCCAAAAGCTCTTAAGATTTATTCATATTTTTGAAAATCTTTTGACATTTAATTTATGGAATTTATAAAATTATTATTATTATTTTTATATTAATCAGATGATAAATACTTAATTATATAAATAAAATATTTAGTAGAATCTTAAATCTATAAACCCCACTCAAATCAACTTACTAATAAACATAGATTGAAAGTAGAAAATTACAAAAATAATCTAATTTAACCAATAATAATATTTTATAATTAAGTCAATTACTTAATTAACTCCAATCAAATTGTTATAACCTCTTTTACATCCACGCGCAATTTATATGTAATTGACTTTCAGGGCAAATCACAATAATAAACTAAGAGGAGCAAAATTTTACACAAATCCGTCAGCTTCGGAAATCACCAATGCACATTTATATGTAGTTCGAACCAGCCTGATTCAAACTCCATTTCTACATAATTCGTATTATACATAATCACATGCACACACTAATTCGAACCAGCTTGGTTCGAATTATACATTTATTAAAAAAATTAATAATTTAAAAATTAAAAAAATATATATTTTATTTTATACGTTAAAAAAAGCTAACAAAATATTTAATTACGAGACTTCTTCAAAATATTAATGAGCTATCAATTCGAATTCCATACAATACTCTTTTGTCCATTTTTAATAGCTCATGAATATTTTTTAATAAATTTATTTGAATTATACTACAAAAAATATTTGATCCTATGCAAAATAATTTAAAAAAAATTGCTTAAAAAATGTTAGGAGTACTATAAAAATTTGTAACGTTCTAATAACTTAAAAGTATTTAATTACGAGACTTCTTTAAAATATTAATGAGCTATTAATTCGAATTTCATACAATACTCTTTTATCTATTTTTAATAGCTCATGAATATTTTTTAATAAATTTTTTTAATTTTATTCCATATAAAACAATTAAAAAAATATTTTATTCTATACAAAATAATTTTAAAAAAATGGCTTAAAAGATGTTATGAGTATTATAAAAGTTTGTAATATTCTAGTGATTTAAGTAAATACATGATAAAAAATATTTTTTCTTTAATTTCTAAATTATTATTGACTATGTAGAGTATTTCTTTAATGTCCTAAGTCATTAGGATATTATAAATTTTTATAGTACTTCTAACTTTTTTAAGCCATTTTTTTAAATTGTTTTGTATAGGATCAAATTTTTTTGTAGTATAATTTAAATAAATTTATTAAAAAATTTTATTAAAAAATATTCATGAGCTATTAAAAATAGATAAAAGAGTATTGTATGGAATTTGAATTGATAGCTCATTAATATTTTATAGAAGTCTCGTAATTAAATATTTTGTTAGTTTTTTTAATGTATAAAATAAAATATATATTTTTGAATTTTTAAATTATTAATTTTTTTAATAAGTGTATAATTCGAACCAAGCTGGTTCGAATTAGTGTGTGCATGTGTTTGTGTATAATTCGAACCAAGCTGGTTTGAATTATGTAGAAATAGAGTTCGAATCAAGCTGGTTCGAACTACATATAAATGTGTATTGGTGGATTTACGAAGCAGATTTTGGTTTGGCGGATTTGTGTAAAATTTTGCTCCCCTTGACTTATTTGAGTTTTTTACCCTGACTTTTAACATGAACGACTTTCCTTTTTTTCATTTTCTTCTTAATTTCTTTACATTCTCTATGAATTTTTTCTTTACTTCTATATGGATTTTTCCTTTTACAGTCAATGTTATTTGATCTGAATTTATTTTCGATCAAATTTTTAGTTGTTTGATGGTGATTCTAGTTTTCTTGAAGTCAAGCAGTGAAATCAAAATCATATAGGAGTTTCATTTTTGAAATTAATATATGATGCAAGTTTAGATTTGTAGAATCAGGACAAATTGGATTATTATTCTGAATCAAATCAACTCGACAAGGTTTGATTCGTTCTTTTGATTAATGTAGTTCGTGAGTAGTTGATGCTTGTGTAGTAGTTTTCTATACCAGTTGAATAATTTGTTTTTTTTTTTGTGAAAATCAGTGTTGATGATGAAGGATTTGAATTTGAATGAAATTAAGGAGTTTGAATTATTTTTTTGATTAATCTATTTTTGTTACGTTTAATGCTAGTTTTAGTGTTGTTTGTAAGAACCCGATTTTTGGTAAATAGACTTTTCAAGCTATTTTAAAATTTATCTTGTAAAATTCCGAACCAATGCCTAATAAGAAATAGCGAGGAAGGCCCAAGGGTTAAAAAACAAAAATTAAATAGAAAAAGGAGATTTACGAGGTCAAACTTGGCTTCATGAGGGTAATTAATCCCTTTAAGTCAAAATTGAGTTAGGAAAACATTTTTACTGACGATTTTGCGCGCGCTGAGAAAAACGCTGGTAACCGAAAATCTCGAAACTAGTGGTAAAAATAAATTTTTACCCAAATAAATGTGTCTCAAAATTTATATTAGTCATCCATTCATGACTTACTTCTTTAAGAATAAATATTAACCATTAATTATTTTGCTGCACGGTAAAAGTTACCCGAACTAAATTTTTTACTAGTATTCCGCAAACGACTCCTACAAATTCCGAATCCTCTTACTTGCCACCTGAGTAACTTGTCCCCCTCTCTCAACCTCTCACCCCTCTCTGTTGTGTTTTTTAGCTACGAATAATTAACCGCAGTTAACTACAGATAAACACGTCATTATAAAGCTGACGGTGTTTCCTCAGAATTATGCCCTTTCTCTCTTATTCTCAGCCCATTTTTTGCTAACTTTTCCAGCACTCTTTTACCATATTAATTAGGTTGTACTTAGCATTTTATTTAAGACAATTACCCAGCAAAAATATAACAACATTTTACCACAAAAAGAGAGATAAAAACCGTGAGAGAAGAGAAAAAAAATGTAACACCCTATCACTCTAAGCCTTACCTCTAGCCATAAAGCAATGGATAACAAAGTCCCATGACAGTTCTAAAGCTCATATTATAAATTATATTTTCAAGAATTTATATAACTAGAAGCCCGATGAAAGAAATAAGCTCAAAGTTGCATAAAGCGGAATTATAAAACATGAATCATTCACACACGATAACTAAATGCGTAGGCAACATAAGAATAGAATATATAAATATACGACCATGTAGTAAAGCCCCAAGATACAAAGAAGTAGCTAATAAATAAACAAGGTAAAAATATATATATTGGTTATACAAAAGAAACTAGTCATAGCCTGCGAAGTTTAAGCAGACTAGTCAGGAAATACAACAGAGTTTTATAACAAGTCTACTTATATCTCTCGAAGTTTTAAACAAAAGCCTCTAAGGCAAAAAAGTTATATTTATACAAAAGATGAGAGAATAACTACAATAGAAGTAAAGCAGAATAAGACAAAAGAGAAACTACTCTCCGCTCTGTCACCATGTCAGCAAACACACCGAGGTGTGTTGCAACCTACATCTGAAAAATAATAATAACATATGGTATGAGAACCGGAGGTTCACAGTATGGTAACAGTGCCCAATATGTAAGATATAAGTTTTTCTACAGTTTTTATTACTCTCATGCAGTACTAAACAGACTTAAGCCGGTACTGCCAGCTAATTTACCGATACGCATTTTTACACAATTTTCAGTAGAAAATTATATTTTCTCACTGATAAACCACTATTTTATGGTATATAAAAATGGCATTCATAATTGCATTGAAAGTTATCTTCGTTCTCAAATCTGTATTGTTAGTCACATTTTAGGTGAAAGTGATAAATACAATGACAGTTACTTTTATGCTTCTATTTGTGGTAAGGGCAGAAATAGTAGTGAAAGCGAGGGTTCTTCCATAAAAACAACTATCACGAATGAGAATTTAACTAAAAGAGAGGATTCTAAAGATCTCGATGAAACTAAAAAATACAAGCATTTATGGATTGAATGCGAAAATTGTTATGGATTTTTTGGATTGAATTGAGTGGATTTTGTCAATTATTCCTACACTTATTCATATAAATTGCATGTTTTTAAGTTTCATTCCTAATTTTGTACTATGATTGAAAACATGCTTCTTAGGCCTTAAAATCGCTAATTTTTAATCCTCTCTTATTACCATTCGATGCCGTGATGTGTTTGTTAAGTGATTTCAGAGTTTATAGGGCAGGAATGGCTTAGATGATGGAAAGAGAGCATGAAAAAGTGGAAGGAGCACAAACAATTAAAGAGTTAAGAGGCTGGTACTGACGCGTAAGTGTGGCTGACGCGTGCGACACTTTTATTCCATTTGATGCCATGACATGTTTGTTGAGTGATTTCAGGCCTTAGAGGTAAGAATGGATGGCCAAAAGTGGAAGGAAGCATGTACAAGGGAGAACACATGAAGAAAATAAGGAAAAGCACACACAACGACGTGTGCATGCGCACAAGTGCCTGTGCGTACGCACAGGAGGATTTTCAACTAAGAGTGCGGACGCACACATCTGTGCGTCCGCACAGATCCCTGCACATGATTTTGTTAATGAAACATGTGCTGCGTGATTTTGGGGGGCCTTTGGCCCAATTTTGGAAGGCTTGGTTGCTGAAATCAAGTGTTATATGAAGGGAACTTCATGCCATAACAAAGGAGAGCCATCTTAGATTAGAAAATACACATTAGGAGTAGTGTAGTGTAGATTAGGAAATTCTCTCTTAGGATTTAGGATTTGTAGCATTTTATACTTCAAGTCTTGCTTTTGGATTTTGCAATTTACATTGTAAGTATTTCTTTAATTGTCGCTTTCAATTACATTACTTATTCTACACTTTCATATATTTTACTCTCTTTTGTCAACATTTACATTGTCTTGCAATTTTGATTTCTAGTTGTTTAATTTGATGCTTGATGCTTATTTTATGTTTGTTTGAGTTGCTTTTATTGATTTTGAGCATTTATGGTTCATAGCTTTCACCATTTTCCTAATTTTGTCATGTTTTATGTTTATGCCCTCTATGTGTTTGATGAAATGCCAATTTTGATTATGGGGTAATTTCCAACCCTTGGCTTGGAGAAAATGAATTTATGGATTACTAGAGCCATAATATCCAACATTTAGTGGTAATTCTTGGGGAGTTAGTTGATTCTTGTTTCCATTAAAGCTAGCCTTTTACCAACTAGTTTGGTAAGTTGGCTAGGACTTATGGATTAAGGTCAATTATGCTTGCTTGACTTACTTCTCGATGGTTGGGGTTAACTAAGCAAGATTAACCCATGATAATTATCATAGTTGTGGTTATGGCAAGGAAGGGATTCCTTAATTCATCCCAAGTCAAGGTTTCATTTATGCTTTAAACCAATTTTCCATCACCTTATAGCATTACTTGTTTATATTACATACATAGTTCCTTTATTCCTTTATTAGTTTATTAATTGTAATTTTATCTTGTTCTTTAATTCCTTTATTGCTTACTTCTTCATTGAAAACACCCCTTGCTTTCCACAACCAAAATTGTATGCACTTGTTGTCACTAATTCCTAGGGAGAACGACCCGGGAGTCGAAATACTCTCGGTTAAATTTGGTTTAAATAGTGACATTATCTTGAATTGAATTTTGATTGAGAGGATCCATTGCCAATTTGGACTATACTCACAACGGAATTACTTTATCTAGTTTTCCGAATTGGCAGAAATTCTCATCTATCATGCCTTCATAAAGGGAAAACGCTAGGGCGATTTCTGAGCTGATTTTTGGTCCAGTTTCGAGCCCAATCTGCAGATTAGAGGTTGGGAGTGAAGGAGAATGGACAATTCCATTCATTCACACACATTAGTTTTTAGATAGATGTAGAATTCTAAAGAGAGAGGCTCTTTCCTCTCTCTAGGTTTTAGGGTTTCTTCTTTTATTTTCAATTTCATCTAGGTTTAGGTTCCACTTCTTATCTTGATTCAAGTTCCTCTTTTAATTTCTTGTTACTACCTCTTTGTTTTCTTACTTTTATATGTTATTTCCTTTACCTTGTTGCTTTATTGTTCATGACCCCTTGTTGATTCCAATTTCCTTTTAATGCACTTTGAGGTATTTTATGTTTATTGTCACTTTCTTTAATTTGTTGTTATTGTTTTCCTGCAATTGTTAATCTTAGATTTTACTATTCCTTGTTAATATTCTATGTTTTTATTTTGTGCCTTCCAAGTGTTTGATAAAATGCTTGGTTGGATTTTAAAATAGATTTTTGTGTTCTTGGCTTGGGTTGGTAATTTGGAGACTCTTGAATTATCAAAATCTCTTATTGATTGGTAATTGAAGTTTGCCGGTTAGCTTGAACTTCATAAAATCTAGTCTTTCACTATGAATTGACTAGGACTTGTGAGCTCAAGTGGATTGTATGCACTTGACTTTCCTTCATTGGTTAGAGGTTAACTAAGTGAAGGCAATTTACATTTACTATCACAATTGAGGATGATAATAAGGATTGAGTTCCAATTCTTACCTCTTGCTAAGACTTTTCTTAGTTGTTAGTTTATTTTCTTGTTATTTACATTCCTTGTTCATCATTCAAAACCCCAAAAATACTTTTCCACAACCAATAATAAGTACACTTCCCTGTAATTCCTTTGAGAGACGATCCGAAGTTTAAATACTTTGGTTATTTTTATTGGTTTGCATTGTGACAAATAAATTAAACGTTGACCAAAGATTGTATGTCAGTTTAGAACTATACTTGCAACGCGATTTTATTGAGAAATTCTTTACAGACATTTATCCTCCGTAAAGTTTTTTGCGCTGTTGTCGGGGAATTGCAAATGTGTGCCTTGTTATTAGTTATTGTATATATTGTGAATATATTCACCTTTTGCTTCTTTGTTAGTTTTTGTTAGTTTTAGGACTTTGTTTGCTTATTTTTGTCAGCTTTTGTTTTTATTTTCTATTGCTATTATGAATTATCATCCTTTTGGCTATGAGTGTGGCTATAACTATGTTGTAGGAAATGAGAACTACAATGAAGGCTTGCATCAAGGATGGGAGAATCAAAGTTGGGTGGAGCCATATGCTTATGATCAACCATCTTGGCAACAACCTCCTCCAATGTACTATGAGCAAGAATCACCCCTTGATGCGTACCCATTTAATGGCTATGGTGGACCTCCTTGTGATTATCAATCACAACCACCATATGCCTATGAGCCCTATCTTCAACATACCCCTCAACCACCTTTTTCACAAGCCACATTTCACCAAACACCATCCTATTATCCACACCCCTCATACAACCAATCACCTATACCTCACCCTTGTGACCAATATGAAAGAAAACTTATAGAACCACCCACATTCTAACATAATTACTCCCGAGAACCACCATTCTCACATATACCACCTCAATCCCCTACCAAAATGAACCATCTTCCTATTGTGAACCTTTTTTCCCAACCAATAAACCCTCTTATCCACCCCAAGTCCCAAATAGATGATTCTCTCACTTCACTACTTCATGAGCAACGTGAAGCTCAAAGGAGGAGACTAGAATTTGTGGCTGCCTTGACTGAGGTAGTAAGTCGATTAGCTTCCCAATGTTTGGACACACAAGGAACTCCCATGGCCTTATGTGGAGAATCTAATGAAGAACGGAGCATGAGAAAGAGATTAGAGACTCTGGTGGAAAAAAAAGAGGGGGACTTTGTACTAGAGCAAGTGGAGAAAGCCGAAATTATCGAAGAAGAGGAAGTGGTTGAAGACTTAGGAGATGCTGAAACTCCATGGGAATTAAGAGTTGTAGAGTATTTCTCCAAGTAGCTTGAAATTGATGTTGAAGAGGATAGTGCACAACCTCCAAGACATGTTCCCTATGAAGAATTGGAAGGAATAGAGCAAGAGGCAAGTTCCCTTGGTGATGATGATCATGAATCAAGTCCTCCTAGTGATGAATTTACATCCACAAGTGAACTCCTTGAGTTTGAAGAACCTTCTTCGGATGAATTTGAAAGTGATATGGATGTAGACTTCTCTAAACCTCCTATTTATGATTTAAGTGACGGAAAAGAGTTAGATGAATTTGGTGAGGAAAAGCTTGAAGAGGAAGAATATTTTCAAAAGGTGGAAGTCCTTCATAAAGGATGGACAAGAGTTGAATATGCTTTGTCAAGATCGTTGGAGACTCCTCTACCTAGGTTGTCATCTACTCTTTCATTTGAGTGGGTAAAACTTATCTCTCTGAGCTTTATTGTCCCACTTAAGTATGGTATGCTTGAAATGGATGGTCAACTTAGGAGGCTTTGTGGAATGAAGCATAAGAGAAGGATGTTTAGTAGTTGGCATCGCAAATCAAGGCTCATCAAGGTTGAGATTTCAAGAATTAAATGCAAGGATTGGTTTAGTGCTCAATTAGATGGGTCTAGAAGAAGAGTTTGGTACCTCCTTGAGAGTTCATCTTGCTCACCACCCGAGTGGAATTACAAGGATCAATTTGAAGATGGGTGCAAAAATAAGATATGGAATCCCGAATTACAACATGAATGCCAACTTTGGGAGCTCGTATCTTGTGGAGAACCTCACCAAGGCTTGGTGAAATTGGTTAGAAATTCTAATAACCACTTGAAGATCAAGCACTCTTGGGAGTTCAAGGATGAATTTAAGCACAAGCCAGCATGACAAGGAGCTCACCAAGTGTCCAACTTAAGGACTTTAAATAAAAGTGCTAGGTGGGAGACACCCCACCATGGTAAATTCTTCCTATTTATCCTTTTGTTTATATTGGTAATAAGTTGAATTTTCATTTTTAGTTAGGTTTATTTAGTTTAAGTTGTGGTTTAGCTTCTTTAATAATATTTGGCATTGCTTTGGTAGCTTGTCAGTTTCTTAAAAAAAAAAGCACCCGTCCACGCATGCGCGTGGATGACACGTACGCGTTGCTGGGATGCTGCTGCTGCATGGTTCAAAAAAACAGAGAGTTGTGATGGAACTGTGCGGATGTTGTGCGAAGAGCACAATGCACCCCCACGCGTACACGTGACTAACACGTACGCGTCACCTTCTCTTATCTGCTTCTCACACGTATGTGTGACTGACGCGTACGCGTCACTTCTCCTTCTACTTTCCAGGCGTGCGCGTGGACGACGCATACGCGTCGCTTCTCTTCTCCCATTTCTTTCTTCTTCTTTCTTCTTTCCTTTCTTCTTATTTTTTCTTCCTTTCTTACATTTTTGTTCTCCCTCTCTTCAAAAATTTACTTCTCATTTTTATCCTCTTTCTTTTCTTTTGTCAATTGCATTCGCATACTTTCATTCATTGTATTTTAACTTTGTGCCTGTTCTTATTTTCTAAGTTTGCTATTTTTCCAATGGTGTTGAATTTTCTTACTCAACTGTTGCATATTTATTGCATTGTTTTGGTGCCTTGTGACTTGTTTGATATTGATTGGGTGATGAAATTTTTAGGTCAATGCTTAATCTCTATCGATACTTGCGTTCTTTTGTGCATTGATATGAATTCACATTGTCTTTCATGACCCACTTTTTCTTACTCATTGTTGCAATTCTTGCACCGTTGATATGTCATTCGCTTATATTGCTTTTTCAGTTACATGTTGTAGCTACCATGTAGTTGAGAACCCCACTCTTATTTGGCATTAGCCCCACCTATATTTTATTTACTTTGATATCTTGGGCTTAATCTTCTATGTTTTTCTCCATTTTCAGGTTGGCCACCAAGAAGGGAAAGGAAAAGCTTCTAAACGGGGTGAACAACAAGTCCCTCCACACAATCTTTTGAAGGAGCTTATCAGTTGTAGCAACCACCCTAATCCACCTTACTCATCTTTGAATGCACCAAGGACGGTGCAATCTTTAAGTGTGGGGAGGTCGAGGACCAACTTTCGTGGATAACTACTTCCTTTTCCAACACCAATTCTTAATTTTCTTTGTTAGTTAGTTATTGCATTGCATGATAGTTAGAGTTTGTACATATTCTACCCATTTTTATGTTAGGACTACTTGGTTGATGTGATGAATTCCTTTCCAAGAAACTATTTTAGGGCATTTCACTAATTTTAATCAAAATTTTTGTTGAACTTTCTTGAAAAAATTTATTTTGGAACATGGTTTTAGAGCTAGAACACACAAACCTAGTGAGATTTGAGGCTAATTGATTGGTTGTATCTTATCCACCAATATATTTTGTTTTGGTGTGTGTTGTTCTCTCTAAGATTGTGATCTTTGTCTTGCTTGATTCTATATTTCCATTGTTTGATGTATGAATGCATTTATATGATTGAGGCCTTTGTTTCACTAAGCTTACATACCCATATAGCCTTACCCTTTCATCATCCTTTACAAACCAATGTTGAGCCTATTTTACCCCATTTGTTCTTTATTTTAGCACATCACTAACTTTAAGCGGAAAACAATGAATGTCCTTAATTTGAATCCTTGGTTAGCTTAGAATAGTGAAAGTCTGTATAATTTAAGTATGGGAAAATTGGGTATGGGAACGTTTGGTTTGGGAATTAGATATATTATACTTTTGATGAAAATGTGAAAAGAATGTTGAGGGCATGTTCATGCATTCACTACTTTAATCGTGTGCATTAATCATCATCCACCATATATACAAAAAAAAAGAGAAAAGAGAAAATAAAAACAATAAAAGGGGACAAAATGCCCCAAAGTAAATGGTGGTAGCAATACATATGTATTGTACTCAAGGATTCAGATTTTAGTCCACTTGACTAAATATAATCCTACCTTGATCCTAACCCCTTACAACCCTTGAAAAGACCTCTTGATATGTACATCCATGCATTGAATATATGTTGACTGGTAGAAGAAGAGTAAGCCTTATTAGAAAGTAAGATTAGTAGAGAATTGACATAATTGAACCTTAAACACTTGAGCAATTAGAGCGGATACACAGCCGGTGAGGGTTTGATGCTCAATTCCTTGTTCCCAGCTTTCACGAGCTTTCTTCTTGCAAGTTTGTTTATACTTCATTTTGCTATTTGAATTGGTGGAATTCATGAATCATCATACTATGTTAGCCCTACATGTTCATATGTGTTCTTGGAGGTAGATACAATTTTAACCAAATAGGTAGAAATATTTTGCATTTAGTTGAATTCATATAAATAGGTTGTATATAATGAATCCTACCGTCCCTCTTCACCTCTTTATAGCTTCTCTTGAGTTTAGCATGAGGATATGCTAATGTTTAACCATGGGAAGATTGATAAACCACTATTTTATGGTATATTTTGGATTGAATTGAGTGGATTTTGTCAATTATTCTCACATTTATTCATGTAAATTGCATGTTTTTAAGTTTCCTTCTTAATTTTGTACTATGATTGAAAATATGCTTCTTAGACCTTAAAATCGTTAATTTTTAATCCTCACTTATTACCATTCGATGATGTGATGTTTTTGTTAAGTGATTTCATAGTTTATAGGGCAGGAATGGCTTAGAGGATGGAAAGGGAGCATGCAAAAGTGGAAGGAGCACAAAGAATTAAAGAGTTGAGAAGCTCGTAATGAACCGCGTACGCGTGGCTGACGCGTGCGCATGACCAGGAGCGTCGTCCACTGATGTGTACACGTGATTGATGCGTATGCGTGGCCAGTGCAGAGTTCAAACGACGCGTACGCGTGGTTGATGTGTACGCATGACAAGCGGCACGTGCCTCTATAAAGGGAAAACGTTGGGGACGATTTCTGAGCTGATTTTTTACCCAGTTTCGAGCCCAGTCTGCAGATTAGAGGCTGGGAGTAAAGGAGGATGGACAATTCCATTCATCACATACATTAGTGTTTAGATAGATGTAGAATTCTAGAGAGAGGCTCTCTCATCTCTTTAGGTTTTAAGGTTTCTTCTTTTATTTTCAATTTCAGCTAGTTTAGGTTCCACTTCTTATCTTGATTTAAGTTCCTCTTTTAATTTCTTGTTACTACCTCTTTTCTTTCTTAATTTTATATGTTATTTCCTTTACCTTGTTGCTTTATTGTTCATGACTCCTTGTTGATTCCAATTTCCTTTTAATGCACTTTGAGGTATTTTATGTTTATTGTCACTTTCTTTAATTTGTTGTATTGTTTTCTGCAATTGTTAGTCTTAGATTTTACTATTCCTTGTTAATGTTCTATGTTTTTATTTTGTGCCTTCCAAGTGTTTGATAAAATACTTGGTTGGATTTTAAAATAGATTTTTGTATTCTTGGCTTGGGTTGGTGATTTGGAGACTCTTGAATTATCAAAATCTCTTGTTGATTGGTAATTGAAGATTGCCGATTAGCTTGAACTTCACTAAATCTAGTCTTTCACTATTAGTTGACTAGGACTTGTGAACTCAAGTTGATTGTATGCTCTTAACTTTCCTTCATTGGTTAGAGGTTAACTAAGTGAAGTCAATTTACATTTACCATCACAATTGAGAATGATAATGAAGATAGAAATTCTAATTCTTACCTCTTGCTAAGAGTTTTCTTAGTTGTTAGTTTATTTTCTTGTTATTTACATCCCTTGTTCATCATTCAAAACCCCAAAAATACTTTTCCACAACCAATAATAAGTACACTTCCCTACAATTCCTTTGAGAGACGACTCGAGGTTTAAATACTTCGGTTATTTTTATTGGTTTGCATTGTGACAAACAAATTAAATGTTGACCGAGGATTGTATGTCAGTTTAGAACTATACTTGCAACGCAATTTTATTGAGAAATTTTTTATCGACATTTATCCTCTGTCACTCACTCAGAAAAATCTACTGAGTCTAAATATCATATTTAAATTTTAAATTAATATTTCTAAATTTCAAACTTATTTAGGGCAATTTAATTTTTTTTTATTTTAATTAACTTGTTAACTAAAACCCGGTTCTTACAAGAAACTTCTGCATTTATTACCTGTATTTTCAGCTCTTTTCCTTACCATTTTTATATTGTTCTTCAAGGACTCAAGCCATACATACACAAACCCTTGTTCGTTGTTGCTAATTGTTATGTTTATACCGAAATTTGACAAGGTAAGCTCTTGTTCCTTCTCCTTCCTTTTCTGTTATTTTAATAGTAACCATGATTAATTATTGCTTTCTCCATGTGTAGAAAACCCCTCTTAAATCTTATATGGAGCACGCCTAAGAAGTTAGAGAAATTCGAGCTCAAAGTGATTGAATTTTGACATTTTTGTGACACTTTTCAGCCAAAAACGAAACTACACTACCACCAACCGTGCCTCTGGCTTTGTGTGCAAAGTTTCTAGTGTGTGAAAGGTCTAAGAACTGAATTAAATAAGACATAAGGGTTAGGATTATTTAGAATATGTTTATGCTTATTTTCGGTGTTCATATGAGCCACTTTGTGGTAAATTTGTGCTTGTTTTGCAAATCTGAAAATTTTATGAGTTATCTCTATTTTTTCTTGATAATTATGTGTAATATGAAGTATAATTGCCTCTGGATTTTGTGTAGTAATAGCCAAAAACATGGAAGCACTTGGAATTTAAGTTTTAAGCCTTAAACGTCACTAAAAGTGGAGAAAAATATAAAACTGCACGTCTGAAAATTTCAGCCACTAAGAGCACAAAAATTATGGTAAAAAAGAGGTAAAAAAATGAGAAAAATAGTTTTAATCCTATAAAACAATTAGGTAAAAATTAAAATGGGTGTTATAGGTATTTCGGATAAAAAGAAGGCTAAAAATTTAACATAAACAAGATATAAATAAAATTATGAATTTAATAGGTTTAAAATAATAATTATACAAATTATTTGGGCCAAAATTATATTTAAAGTAAAGTTTTAGGCCTAAATAAATATTTTAGTAAAAGTTAGAAGTAAAACGGTAAAAAACGATAATTAGAGCAAGTAAATAAACTAATAAAGGGTAAATTAGTTTTTAATTTTCTAGTGGTAAAAATTGGCATTTAATAAAATATTAGGAGTAATTTTGTCATAGAAAACTATTAGAATTAATCCGATTAAATTTTAACGCTAAACAAAGTTAAACGGTAAAACTAGAGTACTTAAGTGCAAAAAATAGAATTTTTAGGCATAAAGCACATAATTAAAAATAATTAATTAACTTAATGAAGGTAAAAAGGTCTTGTAAGAAAAATATGTGGGTATAATTGTAAAGTAATAATATTAAAGGTAAAAATATCATTAAAAACCTAAAGAAAACGGTAAAAAGAGAAGTTAAGAAAAAAGGGCAGAATGGTAAAATGTGACAAGACTGAGATATTTTTAAAAAAAATATTGGGCACAAGTTTTTATAAAAGATGGACAGAGAAGTCCCTTAGAGATAAAATTTTTTTGAAATGTACCATGGAAAAAGAAATTATAAACATTAAGGTGCTAGAGGTATCAGCCAGAGCGGACTTCCATCCCGTTTGGCCAGAGACTATATGAACGTCGGACACCCCCAATATGGACTATTAATCACTGGAGCACCTTGTATTTTTGTGCCACTCTTTTATTAGTGTTGTGATTGTATTTTGGGCACCAGTGCACGACTGACCCAATGGAGTAGCCATATCCGAACATGAGCCGGATAACATTGGGTAGCGAGTAGCCAAGCGACGCATGAGCAGGTGACTTACGTAGGATTAGACATGTATCATATTTGGTTGTTGCATTTCTCTGCCTGTAACTATTTGGTTGTGACCTTGTAAATGATTAGACTTAGGCTGTAGACTCCGTATGTTTTTTGTGTAGTACCATGCTGGGAACCTTAGGCTCTCACCCCTTTTTTTCCCCACGTCCGCAGATGGAGACTGACATGATTTTAATTGAGACCCCCACGTACGCCAGCTAAGTGGACCCTGCAACGGGGAGTGCGGGGTTTCAGGACAGTGACGCGTGAGCATCTTATACCCTTTTTCTAGTTATTTTTATACTATTTTTGGTTAGATTTTTTTTAATTTTATTACATTTTAGTGCAAAATTCACTTTTGGATGCTACTTTGAATTTTTCTTGTGTTTTTAAGGTTTTTAGGTGAAATTTGGAGCAGTTTGGAGAAGCCTGGAGCAAGAAACGGAAAAGCTGCAAGCTCCCCCTTGGGCGTTGAATGCCCAACCTGGCGTTCAACGCCAGCAAGGGGGCTAAAGTCAGAAGCGCACACTCCCTTCTGGGCGTTCAACGCCCAATCCTAGCGATAAACGCTAGCTTGCTATCCGAGCCACTCACCTATTAGGCCTCCAAAGTGGATTTAACACTTCTTAGGTATATCTTATTTTATCTTTTTAATTTTTATTTTAAAATAATTTCTTTTAGGTTTGGCATTTTAGTATTTAAGGAGGAGACCAGTTAGGTTTTAGATCGAATCTTGAGACTTTTTAGAACTTTATTTTCTCTGTAAAGTTACGAGCAACTAAACCTCCTGGTTAAGGTTAGGAGCTCTGTTTATTTCTATAGATTAAGGTTATTATTCTTCTATTTTAATTAATGTCTGATTCAAATCTAAGGTGTTGTTTTCGTTCTTAATCTCATGAATCTGGGATGGAACGAGAGTATGACCCCTTATTCTACATGAGTTCTTGTAATTCTCGAGAGAGATAACTCGCTTGGGCTACAGCTTGAAAACAATCCTCCCAAACTGCAATTTACCTAAGCTAATTAGATATGAGACATAAAATCCAGTTAGCTTTGGGTAACTGAGGTTTTTGTGGCGCTAAACTAGTTTTCTGAACTTTACCCTCTGATCTGAACCAATTGCCTTATCTATGGCATTTTAGTAAGATTAGAAGAGATTAATTCGCTAGGAGATTAGGTTTTAATCACCTATGGTTTGCCATAGAATGAATCACTCATTGTTAAAATAGTTGGTAAGAAGTCTTAATCTGGAAGGATAAACATCTCCGAGACCTTAACTGTTTTCTCATTATTGTTTTACTCCAATTCTATTTATTTACTTTATTTACTTGCTTTTCATTGCTTATGCGTTTTACACTAACAACCATCTTTTACTATTTGCCTAACTAAGCCTAGTAAGATAACTATTGCTTGCTCAATCCAACAGTCCTCGTGGGATCAACCCTCACTCACCGGAGGTATTACTTAGACAACCCAATGCACTTGTCGGTGAAGTTGTGCGAGTTCTAATTTTGCGCACTAGATAGTCTACGTACACGCACCTAATATCTTCTCGACCGTCCTTATCCTCTGAACGTGGCAGAGTTGATACCAGAGTTCCTGATCGTTGATATACTCGAGTACCTACCATGGTTCAACCCCGTTAAGGATCAAATGATCCCCAATATACCTATGCCCAACGCTCCACCAGCATCCCCTGCAACTGAGCCAGGGTTCGATGGGCCAGGCCCAAGAGCTCTGGGTTCGCACCTTCATCGGAGTATAGCTCAGAGGCATGGATCGATCAGATGATGACAGACCTGTACTCTAGTTCTTTCGAGAGTGGAGAGGAGGACTTCATGGAGGATGCGAGCAGCAGTAACATCATGGGCACGTCAGAGTGATTCTCTCGTTTCAGTATAATATGTCAGCAGCTTTCAAGTATCCAGTATCAGCTGTAGCAGTAGCAGTAGTAGTGGTAGTAGTCATAATAGTAGTGGTCCTTGCCCTCGCTTTGGATAGAGTTTTTAGAGGGCTAGCTCTTTTGTATATGTTTGATAAGTAGAACGGGTCCCAGACTAGGGTGGCTCTTGTGAGCCGTGACCTGCATGTATAAATAACGGAGTATGTACATATAATAATAAGCAGTTAGGTATGAACTTGGGTTATGTAATAAACTAAACCTATAGGCATTTCATTATGATATGATTATGCTTTGCTATGCTTATTTGTTCTTTGTATTATCTACTTAAATTACAATTATTATGCCATCTTCGACTAGATTCGAAATTTTTGAATAGCACTATAGGCTCATTGACGAGTGGATATTTTATACGCTTTTTGCCATCATTTTCATATAGTTTTTAGTATATTTTTTTAAGTTTTATTAAGTTTTCATAGGTTTTAGTGCAAAATTCATATTTTTGGATTCTACTTTGAGTTTGTGTGTTTTTATGAAATTTCAGGTAAATTCTGTCTGAAATTGAGGAGCTAGAGCAAAAGTCTGATTCAAAGGCAGAGAAAGCACTACAGATGCTGTCCGGATCTAACCTCCTTGCATTCGAAAGAGCTTTTTTGGAGCTAAAGAAGTCCAAATGAAGCGTTCTCAACTGCTATGGAAAGCTAACATCCAGAGCTTTCCAACAATGTGTAATAGTCCATACTTTGCTTCAGGATTGAAGACGCAAAAATGGTGTCCAACGCCAGCCTCCTGCCCTATTCTGGCCTCCAACGCCCAAAGGAGAAAAGACCAGCGTCCAATGCTCATAAAGGACCCCTTAGCCAGTGTTCAATGCCCTAGAGGCCTCCTAGTACATGGATCTCATCAAAGCTCAGCCCAAACACTCACCAAGTGGGCCCCATAAGTAGATTTTGGCACTAAAAGAATGTTTTACCCTTCTTATGTAATCCTTACAATTAAGAATCTTTACACTATTCGAGAAAATAGACACTTTACATGTTTTTCATATTATATTCTCTATCAGTATGAGTTTCTAAACCTCATAAGTTGAGGGGAGGAGTCCTACTGAGTTTTATGGATTAATAAAAGTATTACTGTTTTTTTTCAATCTGCGTTTAATTCTTGAGTCTAAGATGTATCTTCGTTCTTCATCATTATGAATGTGTTGAACTGGAACAAGGTTATCTTATTCTACATAGGTTCAGAGTGCGTCTTTCATCGGACAATGATGAACCACTAGCTTGATTATACATCTCTTATACGGCTAATCCACGACTTCATTGGGGACTTCTCGAGACATCAGTTCTGCCGAGGTATGAGGAGATTAGGGTCTCTATGGTAGAGGTTAATACCCAAAGGCGTAGCATTCTCTGATCTGGAAGATTCGACCTTATCTGTGGCGTTTCCAGTAGGATCATTAAGGAGAATGGATTGCAGGAGCTTCACCCTCAATCAGAATGGATCCACACTAACCCTGGAGTTCAGATCTGGAGGAGCATTGGTGAACTCTCAACTGGCGTTAATAACATACAGCCTGCCATAGAAAAAATCATTCATAGTTGAAGAAGTCAGTAAAACTAAAGTTATCCAGAAAAACAAAACATCTCCAAGCCTTAACCATCTTCTTATCACAGTTTACATGACTTCTGAGTTAAGTTCTCTTTATTTCCTTTTATGCGATTAAACAAAATACCTACTTCTTTTATTCGTCTGACTAAGATCTACAAGATAACCATAGTTTGCTTCAAACCACAATCCTCATGGGATCGACCCTGACTCGCTCGGGTATTACTTGGACGACCCAGTGCACTTGCTGGTTCAGTTGTACAAAGTGTGGAAATTTGGGCCACCAAGTTTTTGGTGCCATTGCCGGGGATTGTTCGAGTTTAGACAACTGACGGATTATCTTGTTGCTTAGATTAGGTATTGTTTTTAATTTTGTTTGAGTATTTTATTTTCTTCTTCTTTTTTTTTTGAAAATTTCAAAAAAAATTTTCAAAAACCTTTTTTTTCTTTATTAATCTTTATTTTTGGTTCGAGTCTTTTGTTTTTGTTCTTGTTCTTATTCGAATTTCTTTGAGTTTTTTTTAAATTTTCAAAAATAGTGTCTTTTATTCAAATCTAGTATAAATCTTTAAGTTTGGTGTCTTCTTGAGTCTTTTCTTTAAAATTTTCGAATTTAGAGTCTTTAGTTTTCAATATTTTTAAGTTTGGTGTCCTTTGCATGTTCTTATTTTCTTGGAATTCTTTGAGTTTTGTTCTTAGTGTTCTTCTTGATCTTCAAATTGTTCTTATTTTTCTTTTTGTTTTGATCTTAAAATTTTTATGTTTGGTGTCCCTTTATATTTTTTCTTCTAATTTTCGCACACTAGGTGTTCTTAGATCTAAAAATTTTAAGTTTGGTGTCTTTTTGTTGTTTTTCTCTTTCTTCATTAAATAAAAAATAAAAATTGTATCTTTCTTATTTTTAATTGCGATTTTCAAAAATTACAACCAATTTTTCAAATTTTAATTTCAAAATCATTATCTTATCTTATCTTAGTTTTAAATTTCAAAATTCAAATCTTTTCAAAATCAAATGTTTTAAAAAATCATATCTTTTTCAAAATCTTATCATATCTTTTTATCTTTCTTTAAAATTCAAAATCTTATCTTATCTTATTTCAAATTCAAATTTTAAAAATTCAATTTCAAAATTTAAAATTTAAATTTCAAAATCAAACCTTTTCAAAAATCAAATCTTTATCATATCTTGTTTCAAATTCAAAATTTAAAATTTAAAATTTCAAAATTTCAAATTTAAAATTCAAATTTCAAAATTCAATTTCAAAATTCAAAATTTAAATTTCAAATTTTAAATTTTAAATTCGAATCTTTTCTTATTTTCTATCTTATCTTGTTTTCAAATCTTTCTTAATTAGTTACTTGTTTTCTCTCTCTTCTTTTTCAAAACTTCCTAACTAATTATTCTCTCTCCTATTTTCAAAAATTCTCTTCTATCTCTTTCTTTTATTTTCAAAAATTTATTAATTAATTTTCAAATTTTTTTAATTAATTAACCTTTAATTTTTAATTTAATTAAATAAATAAAAGAAAAAATATTTTAATCATAATCTTATTCCTTAATTCTTCTTCTTCTCCTACCTTTCTTCATCATGAACCCAAATGGGAATGAAGAGTTCAGAAGAACTTTGGAGTCCTATACAAACCCCACTGCTGACTTTTATGGAAGAAGTATTAGCATATCTCACATCAGAGTAAGTAGCTTTGAACTAAACCCTCAACTCATTACTTTAGTGTAGCAAAACTGCCAGTATTCTGGACTTCCACAGGAAGAACCTACTGAGTTCTTGACAGATTTCTTAAAGATTGCTGACACAATGCATAATGAGGGAGTAGACCAAAATGTCTACAGATTATTGCTCTTTCCTTTTGCTGTAAAGGACCAAGCAAAAAGGTGGTTATATAACCAGCCCAAATCTAGCTTGAAAACATGAAAACAACTAGTGGACAAGTTTTTAAATCAATACTTCCCTCCAAGGAAACTAACCCAGCTAAGACTAGACATCCATGGATTTAAACAAGGAGATAATGAATCTCTTCATGATGCCTGGGGGTATAGAAAGATGCTAAGAAAATGTCCCACTAAAATGTTTTTAGAATGGGTACAACTAGACATCTTCTACTATGGACTTTCGGACATGGCTAAAATGTCTCTGGACCACTCTACTGGTGGTTCTATACACATGAGAAAGACCATTGAAGAGGCTCACGAGCTTATTGAGACAGTTGCCATTAATCAGCATCTGTATTCATCTGCTGAGACTTCTATGAAAGGAGAGGTTAAGGCAATATCTACTAAGCCTAACCTTCCAGAACATGATGGCCCATTGACTCAACAACTACACACCCTTGCCCAGCAACTACTGGAATTGCAAAAGGCTTTGCGAGAAATTTAGTCTTCTAATAAGAATGTAGAAGCCAAGCTGAGTCAAATAAGGCAGCAGTTATCTAAGTAGATAACAGACGAATGCCAGGCTATTCAACTGAGGAGTGGAAAATCCTTAAACACCCAACCTCAGTGCAGTAGGAGATCATGGGAAGAAAAGCTAACAGAGGAATACTAGAATGATGTCCAAGACGTCTCTAAGGGCATTGAAGGCCTAAAGAGGAATGTCATTGGCATTCAACGCCAAGAAGGGATATCTATCCCTGGCGTTGAATGCCCAATCAGGGACAACAACAAGGGCGTTGAACGCCCTAAATAGAATAGTATCCCTGGCGTTGAACGCTAGGAAGGGGACAGCAACAAAGGCGTTGAGCGCCCAAACAAGGGAGGCCAATCACATACTGATAATAACCCTCCTAAGCAAGCTAGTAACTCCCCTTCCAGTACACACGGCACTCAGCCCTCATCAACCAAGATTGATGAGTATAAGACTAAGATGCCATTTTCTCAGAAACTCTGTCAAGAGGAAAAAGATAAACAGTTTGCCTGCTTTGTGGATTATCTCTGAACATTAGAGATCAAGATCCCTTTTGCAGAGGCTCTTGAGTAGATACCTTTTTTTGCTAAGTTCATGAAGGACATATTGAGTCATAAGAAGGATTGGAGAGAAACAGAAACAGTCTTCCTCACTGAAGAGTGCAGTGCGGTCATTCAAAACAACTTACTAGAGAAACTTATGGACCCTGGAAGTTTTATGATACCACGCACTCTAGGGAATGCTTGCACAAGGACAACTCTATATGATTTTGAAGCAAGCATTAACCTAATACCTGCTTTATTAATAAAGAAGCTTTGCTTGACTGATGAAGTCAAACTAGTTTGCATATGCCTTCAACTTGCTAATGGTTGCATTAAGATACCATCAGGAGTGGTTGAAGATATGATTGTTAGGGTTGGACCCTTTGCTTTTTTCACTGACTTTGTGGTGTTGGATATGGATGGGCACAAGAGTGCATCCCTTATCCTAGGAAGACCCTTCCTAGCTATAAGAAGAACCCTCATTGATGTGCAAAAAGGGAAAGTAACCCTAAGAGTCAATGAGGATGAATACGTGCTGAATGCTGTAAAAGATATGCAGCATCTAGACACCCCAGAGGAATGCATGAGCATTGACCTCATTGATTCCCTAGTGGAAGAAGTAAACATGGCTATGTGACTTGAAGAAGGGCTGAATGACATCCTTACTGATGCCCAGCATGTGTTAAGGGAACCCCTTAAGACTCTTAAAGAAAAGGAGAAGCCTCCAAAGCTTGAGCTCAAGCCATTACCATCCTCCCTAAAATATGTATTTCTGGGAGATGGAGATACTTATCCTGTGATCATAAGCTCTGCCTTAGAACCTCAAGAAGTAGAAGCACTAATTAAAGTGCTCAAAACTCACAATATCGCCCTTGGGTAGACCATAAGTGACCTTAAGGGCATTAGCTCGACCCGATGCATGCACAAAATCCTGTTGGAGGATGATGCAAAACCAATGGTGCAACCACAGAGGCGACTGAATCCAGCCATGAAGGAATGGTGCAGAAGGAAGTCACTAAGCTATGGGAGGCTGAGATTATTTATCCAATTTCTGATAGCCCCTGGGTGAGCCCTGTCCACGTTGTTCCCAAGAAGGGAGGCATGACAGTGGTTCATAATGAAAATAATGAACTGATTCCTACAAGGACAGTTATAGGGTGGTGCATGTGCATTGACTACAGAAGGCTCAATAACGCCACTAGGAAGGATCACTTTCCTTTACCATTTATCGACCAAATACTAGAGAGACTAGCAGGGCATGCATTTTATTGTTTCCTGGATGGATATTCCGGGTACAATCAAATAGCAGTGGATCCATAGGATCAAGAGAAGACAGTATTCACATGCCCATATGGCGTGTTTGCCTACAGGCGAATGCCATTTGGCCTATGCAATGCACCTGCCACCTTTCAGAGATGTATGCTATCCATCTTCTCTGATATGATAGAGAAGTTCCTTAAAGTGTTCATGGACGACTTCTCTGTCTTTGGAGACTCATTTGACTCCTGCCTTAATCATTTGGCCCTAGTTCTAAACTGAAAAAAATGCCACTTTATGGTAACTGAAGGCATTGTTCTTGGGCATCGAATTTCAAACAAGAGAATAGAAGTAGATCAAGCTAAGGTGGAAGTGATTGAACGATTGCCACCACCTACTAATGTCAAGGCAATCAGAAGTTTCCTAGGACATGCAGGATTTTACAAGAGGTTCTTAAAAGATTTTTCAAAAATTGTAAAACCCTTGTGTAATCTCTTGGCCCCTGATATTCCATTCGTCTTTGACCAAGAATGTCTGCATGCCTTTGATACCCTGAAAGCCAAGCTTGTCACTACTCCTATCATCTCTGCACCCAACTGGGACTTGCCATTCGAACTGATGTGTGATGTCAGTGATCATGCCATTGGCGCAGTTCTAAGGCAGAGACATGACAAGCTTCTGCACGTTATTTATTATGCTATTCGTGTTCTAAATGATGCGTAAAATAATTATAATATCACAGAAAAGGAATTACTTGCAGTGGTTTATGCCATTGATAAGTTCAGGTCCTAGTTAGTAGGATCCAAGGTCATTATCTATGCTGACCATGCTGCTCTAAGGTATCTAGTCACTAAGCAGGACTCTAGGCCCAGACTTATAAGATGTGTATTACTCCTGCAAGAGCTTGATATAGAAATTAGAGCCAGAAAAGGCACAAAAAATCAAGTGGCTGACTACTTATCTAGAATTGAACCAATAGCAGGGACTTTTTCTCACTCCACTGACATATCCAAAACATTTCCAGATGAGCAACTCTATGCCATCTAGACAGCACTCTGGTTTGCAGACATTGCAAATTACAAGCCTATAAGGTTCATTCCCAAGGAGTTTAACAGGCAGCAAGCCTGGAAACTCATGCACGATGCAAAATACTACTTGTGGGATGAACCATATCTCTTTAAGAGATACTCGGATGTGATAATCCGACATTGTGTGTCTGAAGAAGAGGCACAGAGAATCCTATGGCATTGCCGTGGTTCAGACTTTGGAGGACACTTTGGATGTTAGCGGACAGCCACCAAGCTAAGGTTCTCCAAAGTGGCCTCTACTGGCCCACACTCTTCAAGGATTCTAGAGAGTTTGTCCATAACTGTGATAGTTACCAGAGAGCTGGTAATCTCCCTCATGGTTATGACATGCCTCAACAAGGGATCCTAGAGATTGAGTTATTTGATGTATGGGGCATAGACCTCATAGGACCCTTCCCACCTTTATACTAAAACACCTACATCATTGTGGCAGTAGAATGTGTGTCTAAATGGTTGAAGCAATAGCACCACCCACTAATGACACTAGGGTAGTGATAAAGTTCCTCCAAAAGAACATCTTCAGTAGGTTTTGTGTCTCTAGGACATTGATTAGTGATAGAGGTATGCATTTCTGCAACAGACAGCTTAATTCTGTCTTAAGCCGTTACAGAGTTTGCTATAAAGTGGCAACACCGTATCATCCCCAAATAAATGGGCAAGCTAAAGTCTCAAATAAAGAACTAAAGCGAATCCTAGAGAGGACAATAAGCACCTCTAGAAAGGATTGGGCTAGAAAACTTGATGATACTCTGTGGGCATACAGAACAGCTTTCAAAACCCCTTAAGGAACATCACTTTATCAACTGGTGTATAGGAAGTCCTGTCATTTGCCAGTGAAACTAGAACACAAGGCCTATTGAGATCCTAGGTTCTTCAACCTTGATGCTAAAGCAGCAGGAGAAAAACGGCAGTTCCAACTAAATGAGTTGGAAGAATTCCGCTTAGCTGCATTTGAAAATGCAAAGATTTATAAGGAAAAAGCAAAAAGGTGGCAAGACAGGAAGATATCTTCCAGAGTCTTTGAACCTGGACAGAAGGTCCTACTCTTCAATTTGAGACTTAAATTATTCCCTGGAAAACTCAAATCCCGTTGGAAATGACCGTATGTGATTACTAGTGTATCACCTTACGGGCATATAGAACTTCAAGGTAAAGATCCAAACACCAGGTTCATTGCCAATGGACAGAGGTTAAGCATTACCTTGAAGGAGATATTGAGCCAGGAGGCTCAACACTGCTACTCAATTAAGTAGAGTGAAGTTCAGCTAAAGACATTAAAGTAGCGCTTGTTGGGAGGCAACCCAATGATTAATCGTATATTATTTTCTAATTTTCTAATTATTTCTATTTTGATAAGTTTTTCCTTACAATGAGTTTTTAATTAGGTTGATTTTAATGTTAGTGATCAAGAACAATATTTAAACAGAGACAGAATGATGCAGAACAGAAAGTAGAATACCCTGGAGAAGGGATCTCTCTAGCGTTAAATGCCAGAAAAGGGTGGAAATTGGGCATTTAAACGCTCATGGAGGCAACAAGCCTGGTGTTGAACACCAGCCAGGGAGCCTGGCTGGGCGTTCAATGCCCAAAAAGGAGGGTAGTATGGCGTTGAACGCCAGAACGGGTGCCATTTTGGGCGTTCAACGCCCAGCAAGCAGAGGTAGCAGTGTTTAACGCCAGAATGTAGCTATTCAGGGCATTTAAACTCCAGCAAGACAGCAAGAGAGGTAATTTCCAAAACCTTATCTTTTGCATTCAACCTATGTTTTTAAAAATTTTAATTTTGAAATCCCATGACTTTTCAATCAATTCCTTTTCAAATATTTCAAATTCAAATTTATTTCAAATTTAAAATATTTTCAACTCTTTACAAATATTTTTCAAAACCTCATATCTTTTTCAACTAGTTTTCAAAGTCTTTCAAATCTTTACTTATCTGTTGTAATTCTTGTTCATATCTTTTATTGAACTTTAAAACCTTTTTTATACTTCTTATCTTATCTTTTATATCTTTTATATCTTTTTCATATCCTTCAAGTTTAACAACTTATCTTTTTTCTATCTTTTTCAGAACTTCTTTATCTTTCTTTAAAGATTGAATTCGAAAATTCCTTCCCCCCTCCCTATATATATGCGTGCTCCCCTCCCCCTCTTTCACCACCTCTCCATTCGAATTCTCTTTTTCTTTTCTCTTCTCCTTCACTTTCTTCTTCTTTCTTTCTTACCTTTTTCTAGGGGATAAGCAAACCTCTTAAGTTTGGTATGGAAGGAGCCCTTTTCTCTCATTGAGATTCGAATCCCACGGTTCCAAAAAGTGGCAAGACCACTCCAAGAAATAAGAAAGAAGATGACCCTACAGTTGTTTTTAAACCTGTCAGATTCTATACCAAGCAACATGAAGAATATTATCACAAAATAATGAGTAAGAGGCCACTGATCCCTAAGGTCAGATTCGAATTAGGAGAAGATGAATACCCAAAGATTCAAGAGCAAGTTCGAAAGAGAGGTTGGGTGATTCTAGCCAATCCTGAGATCACTATTGGATTCAACATGATCCATGAATTCTATGCAAATCTATGGATGACTGATAAACCACTATTTTATGGTTTATATTGTATTTAATTGAGTGGTTTTATCAAGCTTTTCACCAACTTATTCATATGATTTGCATGATTTTACAATTCCTTCCTAGTTTAGTTCTATGATTGAAAACATGCTTCTTTGGTCTTAATTTAGCTAATCTTAATCATCTCCTATTACCATTCGATGCCTTGATCTGTGTGTTAAGTATTTCAGGCTTCATAGGGCAGGATTGGCTTAGAGAATAAAGAGGAAGCGTGCAAAAATGGAAGGAACACAAGGAATTGAGGAGATGACCAGCGAGAAGTCACGCGGTCGCATGGCTCACGCGACCGCGTGAAATGGAAGAAATCAGAGTGACGCGATCGCGTGCCTGACGCAACCGCGCGGATTGGAAGCTGCACGAACGACGCGAATGCGTGGACAACGCGCACGCGTAATACGAATTACAAAAGTCGCTGGCAGAGATTTTGGGCCGCATTTCAACCCAGTTTTCGGCCCAGAAACACAGATTAAAGTCAGGGAACATGCAGAGACTCAAAAGGCTATTGATAATTCATAATTCTTAGGATTTAGATGTAGGTTCTAGAGAGAGAGGTTCTCTCCTCTCTCTTAGGATTTAGGAGTTTAGGATTTCTATTAGTTTAGTTCAATTCATCTTCATTCCAGGTTCTATGTTCCTTCAATATTTATTTTCTACTTTTATTTACTCTAATACTTTTATTTGTATTTGATTTATGTTGCCCAATTGGCTTATGAACTTTTCATGTTAGGATTATACATTATTGAGATGTTTTCAGATTTATGATTTTAATTAAGCTTTTTACATTCTTGGCTTAATCGCTATCTTTGCTAATTAGCTTGAACTTCTATGATCCCAATCTTTTTCTAGGAATTAACTAGGATTTGAAGATCAATCTAATTAGCCACTTGACCTTCCTTTGCACCAGCAGAGGTTAACTAAGTGAAATTAAGATTCAATTTTCATCATCATTGATAAGGATAACTAGGATAGGACTTCTAATTTCTCATACCTTGCCAAGAGTTTAGTTTACAGTCATTTATTTATTTTATTCGTCATTTATCATAATTGCTCCTCATTCTTAAAACCCCAAATTTACAAACTCATAACCAATAATAAGAACATACCTCCCTGCAATTCCTTGAGAAGACGACCCGATGTTTAAATACTTCGGTTATCAATTTATTTAGGGGTTTGTTACTTGTGACAACCAAAACGTTTGTAAGAAAGGTTGATTGCTTGGTTTAGTAACTATACTTACAACGAGAGTTTACTATAACTTCTAAACCATCAATCTTCAGTTCTTCAATGACAGATAAGCAAAAGAAAGATGGAACAACATTCTATACCTTTTGCACTATGGTCAGGGGGAAGATCATCTATTTTCATCTGGATAGGGTGAGAGAGATCTTTAAATTACCCTTACAAAGGGATGACCCTGATTCCTGCAATAGAAGGGTGGTAGCCAACCCAAAGCTGGATCAAGTCCTAGAGAACATTTTCCTTCCTGGAACTTGATGGATTGAGGATGTAAAAGGCAAGTCAAACCAGCTGAAAAGAATAAACCTCAAGCCAATTGCTAGAGGATGGCTACACTTCATTGGGCATTCTATACTTCCTACAAGTAACCGCTCTGAAGTCACTGTTCAGAGTGCTGTCATGATTCACTGCATCATGATGGGGAATGAGGTAGAAGTTCACCAAATTATCTCCCGTGAGATGTACAAGTTGGCAAACAAGATGTCTACTCATGCCATGCTGGCCTATCCAAACCTTATCTTTCGCTTATGCCAAGAGACTAAGGTTTTGATCCACGTTGACAATTTTATTCCAGTGGGAAGCCCAATCACCAAGCAGGTGATGGAAAGCTCCAAGATACCAGAGGATCATCCCAAAAGGAAAGCACCTGAGCCTCTCCAAGAAATCCCTCTGATAAACCACTATTTTATGGTTTATATTGTATTTAATTGAGTGGATTTATCAAGCTTTTCACCCACTTATTCATATGATTTGCATGATTTTACAATTCCTTCCTAGTTTAGTTCTATGATTGAAAACATGATTCTTTGGTCTTAGTTTAGCTAATATTAATCCTCTCTTATTACCATTCAATGCCTTGATCTGTGTGTTAAGTGTTTCAGGCTTCATAGGGTAGGAATTGAGGAGATGACCAGCGAGAAGTCACGCGGTCGCATGGCTCATGCGACCGCGCGAAATGGAAGAAATCAGAGTGACGCGTTCACATGCCTGATGCGACCGCACGGATTGGAAGCTGCATGAACGACGCGAATGCGTGGACGACGCGCATGCGTGGTACGAAAAATGCTAAGTGACGCGATCGCATGGATGACGCGGCCGCGTGATATGCGCGATTAGCAGAATTACAAAAGTCACTGGTAGAGATTCTGGGCCACATTTCAACCCAGTTTTTGGCCCAGAAACACAGATTAAAGTCAGGGAACATATAGAGACTCAAATGATACTTTAGATTCATTCATTACTCACAATTTTAGGTTTTAGATGTAGCTTTTAGAGAGAGAGATTCTCTCCTCTCTCTTAGGATTTAGGATTAGGATTTCTATTAGGATTAGGATTTATCTCATCTTCATCTCAGGTTCAATGTTCTTCTATTTATTTTCTCTTGTATTTATTTAATGACACTCATGTTATGATTTTTTATTTAAATATAATTTGTGGTATTTCAGACTCATGATTGCTTTTCCCTATTTTTAATTTAGATTATTTACTATTGGCTTTGGTTGATTAATTGGTAACTCTTGAGTTATCAAACTCATTGTTGATTGAAAATTAGAATTCTTCAAGAATTAATTCGAGTTCTAATAACTCTAGCCTTTCCCAAGGAAAGACTAGGACCTGAGGAATCAAAATTAATTCATCCACTTGACTTACCTTCATAGTTAGAGGCTGACTTAGTGGGAGAAAAATCCAATTCTCATCACAATTGATAAGGATAACTGGGATAGGACTTCCAGTTTTCATACCTTGCTAAGAGTTAAACTAGTTATTAATTTATTAATTTCTGCAATTTATTTCTCTTATTCAAAACCTTTTCAAACCCAAAAATACTATTTTGCATAACCAATAATAATTCATACTTTCCTGCAATTCCTTGAGAATACGACCCGAGGTTTGAATACTTCGGTTATAAATTTTATTGAGTTTGTTACTTGTGACAACCAAAACGTTTGTAAGAAAGGACTCTTGTTGGTTTAGAAGCTATACTTGCAACGGGAATTTATTTTGAATTCTAGACCATGCAAAAGTTCTCTCTTCACCCTCCAATTGAATATTGGGATCAGTTGAAAGCATATGTGATGCACTTGCAAACCACCTTGGATCAACTAAGAAAGAAACAGAAAGATTAGACAAGCATGATTTGCAAACTGATCAAAGAGCAAGAGAAGCAGGGGCATGAGATAGAGGAGTTGAAGCGCCCAGCACCCCTCAAGCCTGAGGTTGTTGAGTTTCAGTCTTGTGACTATTCCAATTCCTATTTTTCATATTTCTGTTATTCTAATTACTATCTTCCATGTTTAGGTTTACATGATCATTACTAGTATTTAAGTTTTTATTTTATTTTATTATTGTCTTTTAATTTAAGAGTTGCATAAGCATTAGTAATAATTAAGTTTTTATTTCTGTAAATTAGCTATAAATTATTCCTCTTATCATCATTAAACTTGAATAAAACAGTGATTTTTTTAGAAGAACTAAAGATACATGAATTTCGAGTTCTAAATAAGAATAGTTCAATTATCTTAATGTGGTGGCATTGCTTTAGTTTTCTGAATGTATGAATAAATAGTGCATATTTGAAATTGAAATTAAGAATGTTGGTTCTTGAAAGAATGATGAAAAAGGGAAGTTGATGAGAGGATAATTTATACCCTTTTTGGCATTGTTTTTAGGTAGTTTTTAGTATATTTTAGTTACTTTTCATTATATTTTTATTAGTTTTTATTCAAAAATCACATTTCTGGGCTTTACTATGAGTTTGTGTGTTTTTCTGTAATTTTAGGTATTTTCTGGCTGAAATTGAGGGACCTGAGCAAAAATCTGATTCAGAGGCTGAGAAAAGACTGCAGATGCTGTTGGATTCTGACCCTCCTGCACTCGAAATAGATTTTCTAGAGATACAGAAGCCCCATTGGTGCGCTTTTAATTGCGTTGGAAGTAGACATCTTAGGTTTTCCAGCAATATATAATACTTCATACTTTGCCCGAGATTTGATGGCCCAAACTGGCGTTAAAAGCCAGCCAAAAACTTTCTGGCGTAAAATGCCAGAACTAGCATACTTTTCGGTGTTAAACACCCATTTTGGCACCTAGGGTGGTATTTAACTCCAATATGAGGCATATGCACGTGGAAGCTTGAAAGCTCAGCCCAAACACTCACTAAGTGGGCCCTGGAAGTGGAATTATGCACCATCTACACTTAGTTACTCATTTTCTGTAACCCTAAGTTACTAGTTTAGTATAAAAACTACTTTTAGAGATTCATTTAGCAACTCATGACATTTTTATACTTCATATTGTATCTCTGATGGAATGAGTCTCTAAACCCTATAGGTGGGGGTGAGGAGCTCTGTTGTGTCTCAATGGATTAATGTAATTACTGCTATTTTCTATTCAGTCACGCTTGATTCTATTCTAAGATACTCACTCGTACTTCAATCTGGAGAAGGTGATGATCCGTGACACTCATCATTATTCTCAATTCTATGAACGCATGCCTAACAACCACTCCCGTTCTATTTGAGCTCAACGTAGTCATTGGGCGACAGCTTGAGTGCGTATCTCTTGGGTATCTAATTCACGGACCGAGTCTGTGAGATCAGAACCTTCGTGGTAGAGGCTAGAACTAATTGGCAGCATTCCTGAGATCCGAAAAGTCAAAACCTTGTCTATGATATTTCGAGTAGGATCTGGAAGGGGATGACTGTGTCGAGCTTCAAACTTGCGAATGTTGGGCGCAGTGATAGTGTGCAAAAGGATAATGGTCCTATTCCGATGCTAGCAAGAACCGAAAGATGATTAGCCATGTGGTAGATGTACCCAGTATTTTTCATCCGAGACGAGCAATCCGACAGTTGATTAGCTGTGCAGAAACTGTTCCTGGTATTTTTCATTCGAGAGGATCATACAACTTGCCATTGAAGGAGCCATGCGTGTTTGGAGAAGAAGACAGTAGGAAAGCAGAGATTCAGATGATAGAGCATCTCCGGAATCCCAACCTGTTCCTCATTACTGACTCACAAGTATTATTTATTTCATGTTATTTACCTTTCATAAACAAAATCATTTTTATCATTAATCTCCTGACTAAGATTTACAAGGTAACCATAGCTTGCTTCAAGCCGACAATCTCCATGGGATCGACCCTTACTCACATAAGGTATTACTTGGACGACCCAGTGCACTTGCTGGTTAGTTGTGCGATGTTGTGAAAAGTGTGAATCACAATTTCGTACAACAAGTTTTTGGCGCCGTTGCCGGGGATTGTTCGAGTTTGGACAACTGACGGTTAATCTTGTTACTTAGATTAGGAAAAATTTATTTTTTTGGTTTAGAGTCACTAAAATTGAGTCTTCTATTATTATTTTTTTTGTTAAAATTTTAAAGTTCTTGTTTTTTTTCTAGATTATTTTCGAAAATTAAAAAAAAAACAATAACCTCATAATTTAGTCTTCTGTTGAGTTTAGTTTCATGTTTTAAGTTTGGTGTCAATTGCATGTTTTTATTTTCCTTCAATTTTTCGAATTGCATGTTAGTATTTTTCTTCATGTTTTCAAGTTTTATGTTTCTTGTTCTTTCTTGATCTTCAAGTTGTTCTTGTTTATTTTCCTTGTTTGATCTTTAGTTTTTCTTGTTTTGTGTTTTTCCTTGTTTTTCTTGTGCATTTTCGAATTATTAGTGTCCAAAGTATAAAAATTTTTAAGTTTGGTGTCCTTTGTGTTTTTAATTCCTTAAAAATTTTCAAAAATTTGTTCTTGGTGTTCATCTTGATCTTCAAGTTGTTCTTGGTGTTCATCTTAACCTTCAAGTTGTTCTTGGTTGTTTTCTTTGTTTTGATATAAAAATTTTAAGTTTGGTGTCATTTTATTGTTTTTCTCTTTCCTCATTAAATTCAAAAATATCTTTTCTCTTTATTTTAATTGATTTTTTTTGAAATTTACAAAAAAATTTCAAATTTTATTTTAAAATTCTTATCTTATCTTATCTTAGTTTTAAATTTCAAAATTCAAATCTTTTTCAAAAATCATATATTTTTCAAAATCTTATCTTATCTTATTTCAAATTCAAATTTCAAATTTCAATATTTAAATTCTAAAATTCAAAATTTAATATTTAAAATTCAAATTTAAAATTTCAAAATTTAAAATTCAAAATTTAATTTTTAAATTTAAAAATTAAATTTCAAAACTTATCTTCTCTTACCTAACTTATCTTATCTTTTCTAATCTCAAATCTTCAAATCATATCTTTTTCAAATCTTTTCTCTTATTTATTTTCTTACAAGTATCTTTAATTTTAAGACATCTTTTTCAAAACTTCCTAACCACTTCCTCTCTCTTCATTTTTCAAAAATCCTTACCCATTATTTTTTAAATATTTTTAATTAATTAATTATTTTTGTTTTCAATTTTCTTTTAATTTTTGAACTTATTTCCAAATTTTCACTTATTTTATTTTATTTTATTTTAATTTTAGTTTTCAAAAAAAATTTAAAAATTAATAAATAAAAGAATAAAACTTTTTATTTGCAATTCACATCATCTCCCTTTCTCCATCATGGACCTAAGTGGAAATGAACAGTCCAGAAGGACTATGGGGTCATATGCTAACCCCACTACTGCTGCATATGGGAGTAGTATCTGTATACCCCTCATAAGAGCCAGCAATTTTGAGCTAAACCCTCAGCTCATTATCATAGTGCAGCAAAATTGCCAGTATTTCAATCTTCCACAAGAAGAACCTACTGAGTTTCTGGCACAGTTCTTACAACTTGCTGACACAATACGTGATAAGGAAGTAGATCATGATGTCTACAGATTATTACTGTTTCCATTTGCTGTAAAAGATCATGCTAAGAGGTGGTTGAATAACCAACCCACAGCAAGCATAAGAACATGGAAACAGTTATCAGACAAATTCCTGAATCAATATTTCCCTCCAAAGAGGATGACACAGCTAAGGCTGGACATCCAAGACTTTAAACAAGAGGATAATGAATCTCTTTATAATGCCTGGGAGAGGTACAGAGGGATGCTAAGGAAATGCCCCTCTGAAATATTTTCAGAGTGGGTGCAGTTAGACATCTTCTACTACGGGCTTACAGAAAAGGCCCAGGTATCTTTGGACCACGCAGTTGGTGGATCTATACACATGAGAAAGACAATTGAAGAGACTCAAGAGCTCATTGATACAGTTGTTAGAAATCAGCATCTGTACTTAAGTAGTGAGTCCTCCCTGAAAGAAAAGGCTAAAGCAGTATCCATTAAACTTAGTCCTCAAGAACAAGTTATTGAACTCAATCAGCAATTACTTATTATAACAAAATAGCTAACAGAATATAAAGAGATGCTCCAAGACACTAAAAATGTTAACAAGAATATGGAAGCACAATTGAATCAGACAAGACAGCAGCTATCTAAATAGATAACAGAAGAATGCCAATCTATTCAATTAAGGAGTGGAAAGACATTGAATGTATCAACTCAAGGCAGCAGAAAACCAAGAAAGGAACAACTAACAGAGGATAACCAAACCGCTACCCAAAATCCCTCTAAGGACAGTAAGAGCTCAGAGAGGAATGATTCTGGCATTTAAACGCCAGAAAAAGGTGGACAGTTGGCGTTAAACGCCCAAGGGATGGCCAGTTCTGGCGTCCAAACGCCAGAAAAGGGTGGCAATCTGGCGTTAAACGCCCATGCAGCCCCCAATTCTGGCGTTCAAATGCCACTAAGGGATCAGGCACTTGCAAGTGCTGATAACAACCCCTTTAGGCAGGCTTCTCCAACCACTTCTGTAGGAAGTAAACCTGCAGCAACTAAGGTTGAAGAATATAAAGCCAAGATGTTTTATCCTCATAAACTCTGCCAAGCAGAATAGGATAAATAATTTGCCCGCTTTGCAGACTATCTCAGGACTCTTGAAATAAAGATTCCGTTTGCAGAGGCACTTGAGCAAATACCCTCTTATGCTAAGTTCATGAAAGAGATCTTAAGTCATAAGAAGGATTAGAGAGAAACTGAAAAAGTTTTCCTTACTGAAGAATGCAATGCAGTCATTCTGGAAAGCTTACCAGAGAAGCTTAAAGATCCCGGAAGCTTTATGATACCATGCACATTAGAGGATGCTTGTACCAAGACAGCTCTGTGTGATCTTGGGGCAAGTATCAACCTAATACCTACATCCACTATAAAAAAGCTTGGTTTGACTGATGAAGCTAAACCAACCCGGATATGCCTCCAAGTTGCTGATGACTCCATTAAAATCCCATCAGGCATAATTGAGGACATGATTGTCAAGGTTGGGCCATTTGCCTTTCCTACTGACTTGGTAGTGTTGGAAATGGAGGAGCACAAGAGTGCAACTCTCATTCTAGGAAGACCCTTCCTAGCAACTGGATGAACCCTCATTGACGTCCAAAAAGGGAAGATAACCCTGAGAGTCAATGAGGATGAGTTTAAGTTAAATGCTGTCAAAACTATGCAGCATCCAGACACACCAAAAGACTGCCTGAGTGCTGATATTATTGACTCCCTGGTGGAAGAGGTCAATATGACTGAGAGTCTTGAATCAGAGCTAGAGGACATTTTAAAGATGTTCAGCCTAATCTGGAGGAGCCTAAGAGAGAACCTCTGAAAACTCCTCAAGAAGAGGATAAGCCTCCTAAACCCGAGCTCAAACCACTACCACCATCCTTGAAATATGCATTTCTGGGAGAAGATGACACTTTTCCCGTGATCATAAGCTCTGCTTTAAAGCCACAGGAAGAGAAAGCACTAATTCAGGTGCTAAGGACATACAAGACAGCTCTTGGGTGGTCCATAAGTGATCTTAAGGGCATTAGCCCAGCAAGATGCATGCACAAGATCCTATTGAAGGATGATGCTAAGCCAGTGGTTCAACCACAGAGGCGGCTAAATCCAGCCATGAAGGAGGTGGTGCAGAAAGAGGTCACTAAGTTACTAGAGGCTGAAATTATTTATCCTATTTCTGATAGCTCCTGGGTGAGCCCTGTCCAAGTTGTCCCCAAGAAGGGAGGCATGACAGTGGTTCATAATGAAAAGAATGAACTGGTTGCTACAAGAACAGTTACAGGGTGGTGTATTTGTATTGACTACAGAAGGCTCAATACAGCCACCAGGAAGGATCATTTTCCTTTACCATTCATAGACCAGATGCTAGAGAGACTAGCAGGGCATGAATACTACTGCTTTTTGGATGGCTATTCAGGTTACAACCAAATTGCAGTAGATCCTCAGGACCAAGAGAAAATAGCATTCACATGTCCATTTGGAGTATTTGCCTACAGGAGGATGCCATTTGGCCTGTGTAATGCACCTGCAACCTTTCAGAGGTGCATGCTATCTATTTTCTCTGACATGGTAGAGAAATTTCTGGAAGTCTTCATTGATGACTTCTCAGTATTTGGAGACTCATTTAGCTTCTGTCTTGACCATCTAGCACTTGTTCTAAAAAGGTGCCAAGAGACTAACCTGGTTTTGAACTGGGAGAAATGTCACTTTATGGTGACTGAAGGAATTGTCCTTGGGCACAAGATTTTGAACAAGGGAATAGAGGTGGATCAAGCTAAGGTAGAGGTAATTGAAAAATTACCACCACCCGCTAATGTCAAGGGAATCCGAAGCTTTTTGGGGCATGCAGGATTCCATAGGAGGTTTATAAAGGATTTTTCAAAAATTGCAAAACCTCTGTTCAATCTGCTAGCTGCTGACACGCCATTTGTCTTTGACACAGAGTGCCTGCAGGCATTTGAAACTCTGAAAGCTAAGCTGGTCACAACACCAGTCATTTCTGCACCAGACTAGACATTATCATTCGAACTAATGTGTGATGCCAGTGACCATGCCATTGGTACAGTATTAGGACAGAGGCATAACAAGCTTCTGCACGTTATTTACTATGCTAGTCGTGTTCTGAATGATGCACAAAAGAATTACACAACCACTGAAAAATAGTTACTTGCAGTGGTTTATGCCATTGACAAGTTCAGATTTTATTTAGTGGGATCAAAAGTGATTGTGTACACTGACCATGCTGCTCTAAAATATCTCCTCACAAAGCAGGATTCAAAACCCAGACTCATAAGATGGGTGTTACTTCTGCAAGAGTTTGATATAGAAATAAGAGACAGAAAGGGGGCAGAGAACCAAGTAGCTGATCACCTGTCCCGAATAAAACCAATAGCAGGAGCGTTCCTCCCTCCTACTGAGATCTCTGAAACCTTTTCGGATGAGCAACTCTTTGCCATTCAGGAAGTACCATGGTTTGCAGACATTACAAACTATAAAGCTGTGAGATTCATACCCAAGGAGTGCACTAAGCAACAAACGAAAAAATTGATTTCTGATGCAAAGTATTACTTGTAGGATGAACCATATCCCTTTAAGAGGTGTGCAGACGGAATGATCTGTAGATGTGTGCCTAGAGAAGAGGCACAAAAGATCCTATGGCACTACCATAAATCATAGTATGGAGGACATTTTGGAGGTGAGAGAACAGTCACCAAAGTTCTCCAATGTGGCTTCTACTGGCCTACCCTCTAGAGAGACTCTCGAGAGTTTGTACGTAACTGTGACAGTTACCAGAGAGCTGGTAATCTGCCTCACAGTTACGCCATGCCTCATTAAGGGATCTTAGAGATTGAGTTGTTTGATGTATGGGGTATTGACTTCATGGGGCCTTTCCCACCATCATACTCAAACACTTATTTTCTGGCGGTAGTAGATTATGTATCTAAATGGGTAGAGGCAATTGCAACACTCACTAATGATACTAAGACAGTGATGAAGTTCTTCCAGAAGCATATCTTCAGCAGGTTCGGTGTCCCTAGGATACTAATCAGTGATGGAGGCACTCATTTCTGTAATAAACAGCTTGACTCTGCTCTGGTCCGATATGGAATTAACTATAAAGTGGCCACTCCATACCATCCACAGACAAATGGGCAGGCTGAAGTCTCAAATAGAGAACTAAAACGAATCTTGGAACAGACTGTAAGTACCCGTAGAAAGGATTGGGCAAGAGGTCTGGATGATGCTCTGTGGGCATACAAAACCGCATTCAAGACTTCTATAGGGACCTCTCCATACCAGTTGGTATATGGAAAAGCCTGTCATCTGCTAGTGGAACTGGAACACAAGGCTTACTAGGCAACCAAGTTCCTAAACCTTGATGCTAAGGTAGTTGGAGAGAAAAGATTACTCCAGTTGAATGAGCTGGAAGAGTTCAGACTCAATGGTTTCGAAAATGCTAAAATTTACAAGGAGAAAGCAAAAAGGTGGCATGACAAGAAGTTGTCATCTAGAGTCTTTGAGGCAGGATAGAAGGTTCTGCTATTTAACTCTAGGCTCAGATTGTTCACTGGAAAATTAAAATCCCGGTGGAAGGGACCATATGTGATTACAAATGTGTCACCATATGGTTATGTAGAGCTTCAAGATATTGATTCTAACAAAAGGTTCATTGTTAATAGACAGAGAATCAAACATTATCTTGAAGGCAATGTTGAGCAAGAGTGCTCAAAACTGAGACTAAATTAAAAGCTCAGTAAAAGTCCAGCTAAAGACAGTTAAGAATCGCTTATTGGGAGGCAACCCAATCTTATTTATCTATGTTAATTACTTTTTCATTTCATTTTCCATTGTTAGTTTATGTTTTCTTTAGGTTGATGATCATGTGGAGACACAAAAACAACTGCAGAATTAAAGCGGAATAAAAACAACATCAAAAATAGCACACCCTGAAGGACAGGCTTACTAAACGCCAGTAAGGATAGCAGAATGGGCGTTTAACGCCCATGCAGTCAGCATTCTGGGCGTTAAACGCCAGAATGAGCAGCATTCTGGGCGTTTAACGCCAGAAATGGTAGCATTATGGGCATTCAGAAAAATGCCTAGTAAAGAAGGATTCCTGGCGTTTAACGTCAGCCAGGGTATCTGGCTGGGCGTTAAACGCCCAAAGAGGCAGTCAAGTGGGCGTTAAACGCTAGAATAGATAGCATTCTGGGCGTTTAACGCCAGGATGACACAAGGGAGGTAATTTTGTTTCCAATTCAATTTTTTCCAATTTTTCATGTTTTAATTCACAATGTTTTGCATCAAACATATTTTAAACGTTCATCTTTCGATTTTTATTTTCAAAAATTCATAATATTTTCAATTCTTTTTTTTATTCTTTTCAATTCTTTTCAAATTCCATCCAAAACATTTTCAAAACTTACATATCTTTTCAAATTTTTTTCAACTCTTTTTAATTTTTCTAGTATACAGTAATAAGTTTTCAAAATTAATTGCATCATTCTTCTACTCCCTTCTATCTTATTTTGCTCGAGGACGAGCAAAGCTTTTAAGTTTAGTGTGGAAAAGCTCAGCTTTTTGCTTTCCATAACCACTAAAGGGCACCTAAGGCCGGAAGAACCTCTAGGAGGAGGAGCAGCAAAGGCAAGGAAGAGGAAGAAGAAGCCACCATGACTAAGGTGGGCCCGTTCCTTAATCTCCTTGTTTATTTTCTTTTCTGTTTTTGGTTTTTCTGCTTTATGTTTTGACTATGTTTATGTCTTCACTACATGACCATTAGTGTCTAGTGTTTATGTCTTAAAGCTATGAATGTCCATGACTCTTTCACCTTTCTTAAATGAAAAATATTTTTATTTGCAAAAGAACATGAAGTACATGAATTTCGAATTCTATCTTGAAAATAATTAAATTATTTTGATATGGTGGCAATAGTTTTTGTCTTCTGAATGAATGCTTGAACGGTGCATATTTTTATAGTGGAGTTTATGAATGTTAAAAATGTTGGCTCTTGAAAGAATAATGAAAAAGGAGACATGTTATTGATAATCTGAAAAATGATAAAATTGATTCTTGAAGCAAGAAAAACAGTGGAAAAAAATATGAAAAAAAGTGGCAAAAAATAAAAGAAAAAGAAAGAAAAAGAAAAAAACAAGCAGAAAAAGCCAGTAACCCTTTAAACTAAAAAGCAAGGGTAAAAAAGATCCAAGGCTTTGAGCATTAATGGATAGGAGGGCCCAAAGGAATAAAATCCTGGCCTAAGCGGCTAAACCAAGCTGTCCCTAACCATGTGCTTGTGGCATGAAGGTGTCAAGCAAAAAGCTTGAGACTGAGCGGTTAAAGTCATGGTCCAAAGCCAAAAGAGTGTGCTTAAGAGCTCTGGACACCACTAACTGGGGATTCTAGCAAAGCTGAGTCACAATCTAAAAAGGTTCACCCAGTTATGTGTTTGTGGCATTTATGTATCCGATGGTAATACTGGAAAACAAAATGCTTATGGTCACGGCCAAGACTCATAAAGTAGCTGTGTTCAAGAATCAACATACTGAACTAGGAGAATCAATAACACTATCTGAATTCTGAGTTCCTATGGATCCCAATCATTCTAAACTTCACAGGATAAAATGAGATGCCAAAACTGTTCAGAATCAAAAAGCCACTAGTCCCGCTCATCTAATTAAAACTAATCTTCATTGATGTTTTTGGAATTTATTGTATATTCTCTTCTTTTTATCCTATTTTGTTTTTAGTTGCTTAGGGATAAGCAACAATTTAAGTTTGGTGTTGTGATGAGCGGATAATTTATACCCTTTTTGGCATTGTTTTTAGGTAGTTTTTAGTATATTTTGGTTACTTTTCATTATATTTTTATTAGTTTTTATTCAAAAATCACATTTCTGGGCTTTACTATGAGTTTGTGTGTTTTTCTGTAATTTCAGGTATTTTCTGGTTAAAATTGAGGGACTTGAGCAAAAATCTGATTCAGAGGCTGAGAAAGGACTGCAGATGCTGTTGGATTCTGACCCTCCTGCACTCGAAATAGATTTTCTAGAGATACAAAAGCCCAATTGGTGCGCTCTCAATTGCGTTGGAAAGTAGACATCTTGGGATTTCCATCAATATATAATACTTTATACTTTGTCTGAGATTTGATGGCCCAAACTGGCGTTAAAAGCCAGCCAAAAACTTTCTGGCGTAAAACCCCAGAACTGGCATACTTTTCGGCATTAAACGCCCATTTTAGCACCCAGGGTGGCGTTTAACTCCAATATGAGGTATATACACGTGGAAGCTTGAAAGCTCAGCCCAAACACTCACCAAGTGAGCCCTGGAAGTGGAATTCTGCACCATCTACACCTAGTTACTCATTTTCTGTAACCCTAAGTTACTTGTTTAGTATAAAAACTACTTTTAGAGATTCACTTAGCAACTCATGATATTTTTATACTTCATATTGTATCTCTGATGGCATGAGTCTCTAAACCCCATAGGTGGGGGTGAGGAGCTCTGTTGTGTCTCAATGGATTAATGCAATTACTACTATTTTCTATTCAGTCACGCTTGATTCTATTCTAAGATACTCACTCGTACTTCAATCTGGAGAAGGTGATGATCCGTGACACTCATCATTATTCTCAATTCTATAAACACATGCCCGAAAACCACTCCTGTTCTATCTGAGCTCAACGTAGTCATTGGGCGACAGCTTGAGTGCGTATCTCTTGGGTTTCTGATTCACGGACCGAGTCTGTGAGATCAGAACCTTCGTGGTAGAGGCTAGAACTAATTGGCAGCATTCCTGAGATCCGGAAAGTCGATGGTATTCCGAGTAGTATCTGGAAGGGGATGACTGTGACGAGCTTCAAACTTGCGAATGTTGGGCGCAGTGACAGTGTGCAAAAGGATAATGGTCCTATTCCGACGCTAGCGAGAACCGACAGATGATTAGCCGTGCGGTAGCTGTTCATACCCAGGATCGAGCCACCCGACCTGGGATGTTTAGAAACAGAACAACCGACCTCTTCTCAAAGAGCTTGGTCAAATTGCCAAGGAAGCCCAGTAAAGGGCCCAAATAAAGAAACACGACCCAAATCCAAAGGCTGCCCAAGCCTATAGAAATAAGGGCGGTTCCCATGAAGATACGAGGACCCCAGTCAAAGATAAGATAAGATAAGATAAGATAAGATAAGATAACTAACTTATCTTATTTAAAAAGGTCACTCCACACCATTATAAATATGCTGGAGCACCCAGGTATAACTCATACTCTGATTCTACTAAAAACCTGCTTAATACTCTTGCTAACTTAAGCATCGGAGTCCCTTGCAGGTACCACCACCCTCCGGTGACGAAGGATCAACACCACCTCCAAGTCCAACAAGTCGAACACAGCAGCTCCGGCCAGTGCAGAAGATCTCGTCTGAGATCGACATCCAGTTTCAGGTAACCCTCGGAACATTGGCACCGTTGTCGGGGAACCTAGAAGTCATCCCATCATCATGGCGGATGACCATGACAACGACCATGATTCAGGTCTAGAAGATAGAACGCCGCACAAAAACGCAGACACTACACCAAAAGATATCCCGCCACCTAACTGAGACAAGAATTCACCACGCCCGGGAGCCCTTGAGACGCTTCATGATCGTTTAAAACAACTTGAGGAAGAAGCCCAACATCAGTGAGAAGCTGGGAAGGACCTACAAAGGGAGATAAGGTGATGCCGGAAATTGGAGGACAAACTCCTAAAACTCGAAGCCGATCTCAAAGCCAAAGCGACTCGATCCACTCACGAGGATAGCTCCTGCAAGAACCAAGATCCATTTACCAAGGAGATCATGAAGGCCAAAATCCCAAAAGAATTTAAGCTCCTGGATATGGCTTTATACGATGGCACAGCGGATCCCAGCCATCACCTCAGTAATTTCAGGAGTCGAATGTACCTCACTAACGCCTCAGACTACCTTAACAAAAACGGCGATTAAGTGGTTCGACAATCTACCCCCCAGGTCCATCTCAAGCTTCGACGACCTGGCCAAAAAGTTTCTAGCCAGATTCTCCATCCAGAAAGATAAAGCCAAGCACGCCCCAAGTCTATTAGGAATCAAACAAGGAGATCGGGAAAATCTCTGCAGCTACATAGAAAGATTCAACAAAGCATGTCTAGACATACAAAGTATGCCCACAGAAGTAGCCATCATGGGCCTCATCAATGGCCTACGAGAAGGGCCTTTTAGCCAATCCATATCAAAGAAGCATCCCACCTCTCTAAATGAGGTACAAGAACGAGCCGAGAAGTATATATCAACATGGAGGAAAACGCTTGACTAGGAGAGACCCCAAAATTCGGATTCTCCTACTCCTCCCAAGATAAGGACAAAGAATCCAAGAAAAAAGGAGATCGACAGGGGAAAAGATAAAAAAATACCACAATTATATCCCTCTCTGGGTATCCCTTGTGGATGTCTACAGAGAAGTATGCCATACTGAAAAGATACCCCCATCTCGACCACTCAAAAGCAAAAAAGGAGGAGGAAACCGGGCAGAGTATTGTGAATATCACCGAATCTATGGACATTCTACCAATGAATGTTTCGACTTAAAAAATATCATAGAAAAACTGGTAAGAGAAGGAAAATTAGATCGGTATTTGGCGAACTGAGCAGACAATCCCAGAAAAAGAAGAAGGGACGAAGATATCGGATAGACAGAACGACCACCTCGTATCCCTGAGAGACACGTCCACATGATCCACGGAGGATTTTCGAGAGGCGGGATCTCCAAATCATCTCGCAAAAGGTATCTGAAAGAAGTATATCATGTTGAGGGAAGAGAGGAAACACCCGACATCCCCACAATTACCTTTACCAAAGAGGACGCATCTAGCATCATCCCAGGACACGACGATCCTATGGTCATCACTATCGTAATAGCATACGCAAATCTCCACCGCACGCTGATAGACCAAGGCAGCTCCGCCGACATATTATTTAAAACTGCCTTTGACAAACTCGGCCTAGAAAAAAAAGAACTCAGAGCATATCCGAATAGCCTATTCGGACTGGGAGACACCCCAGTTCAACCACTTGGATACGTCTCACTACATACCACCTTTGGAAAAGGAAACTAGTCAAGAACACTCAAAATAGACTACATCGTGGTCGACGTAAGCTCAGCCTACAATGCCTTAATAGGTCGGACAACATTGAATCAGCTAGGCGCAGTAGTCTCGACTCTACATCTATGCATGAAGTTCCCAACTACAGAAGGAATAGATACAATAAAAGCAGACCAGAAGTTGGCAGGCCGCTGCTACAACGAGAGCTTAATCCTTGTAAGCAGAAGGGACAAATTCCACACAATCGAACTCGGTGGAGCTCAGAGGCGGAAAGAACTCTGCCCATGATGAGCGGATAATTTATACGCTTTTTGGCATTGTTTTTAGGTAGTTTTTAGTAAGTTCAAGCTACTTTTAGGGATGTTTTCATTAGTTTTTATGTTAAATTCACATTTTTGGACTTTACTATGAGTTTGTGTGTTTTTCTGTGATTTCAGGTAATTTCTGGCTGAAATTGAGGGACTTGAGCAAAACTCTGAAAAAGGCTGACAAAAGGACTGCTGATGCTGTTGGAATCTAACCTCCCTGCACTCAAAATGGATTTTCTGGAGCTACAAAACTCCAAATGTGAATTTTCTTGTTTATTTTCTTTTCAAAAAGTTTTCAAAATTTTTCTTTTATTTTCGTTTTTCTAAAAGAATATTTTTGAAAAATATAATAAAAATCCAAAAAAATTAATAAAATCATAAAAATAAAAAATATTTGGTGTTTCTTGTTTGAGTCTTGAGTCAATTTTTAAGTTTGGTGTCAATTGCATGCTTTAAAAATTTTTCTTGCATTTTTCGAAAATCTATGCATTCATAGTGTTCTTCATGATCTTCAAGTTGTTCTTGATAAGTCCTCTTGTTTGATCTTGATGATTTCTTGTTTTGTGTTGTTTGTTGTTTTTCATGTGCATTTTTCGTTTGTTAGAGTCCATGCATTAAAGATTTCTAAGTTTGGTGTCTTGCATGTTTTCTTTGCATCAAAAATTTTTCAAAAATATGTTCTTGATGTTCATCATGATCTTCAAAGTGTTCTTGGTGTTCATCTTGACATTCATAGTGTTCTTGCATGCATCTTGTGTTTTGATCCAAAATTTTCATGTTTTGGGTCAT
>NC_029780.3:70803169-70804376 GCF_000817695.3 Arachis duranensis | reverse complement strand
GGGATAAATCTTATGCCACTCTCTGTAATGGAGAAGCTGGGGATCATTGAGGTACAACCTGCCCTGTTCTCATTATAATTGGCAGACAAGTCCTTGAGACAAGCTTATGGAATAGTAGAGAACGTGTTAGTAAAGGTTGAAGTCCTTTACATCCCTGCTGATTTCATAATCTTAGACACTATGAAGGAAGAGGATGAATGCATCATCCTTGGAAGACCTTTCCTAGCCACAGCAGAAGCTGTGATAGATGTTAACAGAGGTGAACTAGTCCTTCAATTGAATGGGGACTACCTTGTGTTTAAGGCACATGGCCATCCCTCTGTGACAAAAGAGAGTAAGCATGAAGAGCTTCTCTCAGTTCAGAGTCAAGAAGAGCCCCCCACAGTCAAACTCTAAGTTTGGTGTTGTGAGGCCACAACCAAACTCTAAGTTTGGTGTTAAGACCCCATATCCAAACTCTAAGTTTGGTGTTGGGACTATACAACATTGACCTGATCACCTATGTGGCTCCATGAGAGCCACTGTCAAGCTATTGACATTAAAGAAGCGCTTGTTGGGAGGCAACCCAATTTTATTTATCTAATTTTTATTTTATATTATTTTATTTTTATTTTGTGTTTTATTAGGTACATGATCATGAGGAGTCACGAAAAAAAATATAAAAATTAAAAACAGAATCAAAAACAGCAGAAGAAAAATCACACCCTGGAGGAAGCACAGGCTGGCGTTCAACGCCGGTAAGGAGCATCTGGCTGGCGTTCAATGCCAGAACAGAGCATCAACCTGGCGCTGAACGCCAGAAACAAGCAACATTCTGGCGCTGAACGCCAGGAATGTGCCTAGAGAAGAAAAGCTGGCGCTGAACGCCAGTAACAAGCATGAAACTGGCGTTCAACGCTAGAAACATGCTTTACATGGGCGTTGAACGCCCAGAATGTGCACCACACGGCGTTTAAACGCTAGATTGGTGTGCAAAGGCAATTTACATGCCTATTTGGTGCAGGGATGGAATTTCTTGACACCTCAGGATCTGTGGACCCCACAGGATCCCCACCTACTATATTCCCACCTTACCTCCTAATCCTATTTTGTGATGAGTATTGCCCATGTCACACTTCCCAACACTCTTCACCAATCACCTCAATCCCTCTTCCCAATTACCCCCTTCACCACTCACATCCATCCACTCTTCCCCATAAACCCCACC
>NC_029780.3:70801327-70803155 GCF_000817695.3 Arachis duranensis | reverse complement strand
CTCTTTCCAATCACCCCCTTCACCACTCACATCCATCCACTCTTCCCCATAAACCCCACCTACCTTCAAAAATTCAAAACCTTTTTCCCACCCATTCCCACCCTAAATGGCCGAACATACACTCCCCCTCTCCCTATATATACCCTTCCATTCTACTTCATTTTCACACAACACAACCCCCTCTTCTTCCCCTTGGCCGAACCTACATCTCTCCTTCTCTACCATATTCACTTCTTCTTCTTCTTCTCTTCTTTCTTCTATTGCTCGAGGACGAGCAATATTTTAAGTTTGGTGTGGTCAAAGCACAATCTTTTTTGTTTTCCACTACCATCAACGGCACCTAAGGCCAGAGAATCCTCTAGAAAAGGAAAAGGGAAGACAAAAGCTTCCACCTCCGAGTCATGGGAGATGGAAAGATTCATCTCCAAGAGCCATCAAGACCACTTCTATGATGTTGTGGCAAAGAAGAAGGTGATCCCTGAGGTCCGCTTCAAGCTCAAGAAAAATGAGTATCCGGAGATCCGACATGAAATCCGAAGAAGAGGTTGGGAAGTCCTAACCAACCCCATGCAACAAGTCGGAATCTTAATGGTTCAAGAGTTCTATGCCAATAAATGGATCACTAGGAACCATGATCAAAGTATGAACCCGAGTCCAAAGAATTATCTCACAATGGTTCGGGGGAAATACTTAGATTTTAGTCCGGAAAATGTGAGGTTGGCGTTCCACTTGCCCATGATGCAAGGAGATGTACGCCCCTACACTAGAAGGGTCAACTTTAATCAAAGATTGGACCAAGTCCTAATGGACATATGTCTTATTTGTCATCTATGTTACTCAGCTGGAGTTATCATAGAAGGAGACATCTCCATTGAAGAGGATAAGCCCATCACCAAGAAGAGGATGGAGCAAGCAAGAGAGACCCTTCACGGTTCTCAAGAGATGCATGAGGAAGCTCATCATCAAGAAATCCTTGAGATGCCTCAAGGGATGCACTTTTCTCCCAACAACTATTGGGAACAACTCAACACTTCCTTAGAAGATTTGAGCCACAATATGAAACAATTAAAGGTGGAACATCATGAGCACTCCATCATTCTCCATGAAATAAGAGAAGATCAAAGAGCAATGAGGGAGGAGCAACAAAGGCAAGGAAGGGACATAGAAGAGCTTAAGGACATTGTTGGTCCTTCAAGAAGAAGACGCCACTAAAGGTGGATTCATTCCTTGTTCTTATTTCTTTTTGCTTTTCGGTTTTTATGTTGTGTTTATCTATGTTTTGTGTCTTTACTTCATGATCATTAGTATGTAGTAACCATGTCTTAAAGCTATGAATAAAATCTATTAATCCTTCACCTTTCTTAAATGAAAAATGTTTTAATTCAAAAGAACAAGAAGTACATGAATTTCGAATTTATCCTTGAATTTAATTTAATTATATTGATGTGGTGACAATACTTTTTGTTTTCTGAATGAATGCTTGAACAGTGCATATTTTTGATCTTGTTGTTTATGAATGTTAAAATTGTTGGCTCTTGAAGGAATAATGAACAAAGAGAAATGTTATTGATAATCTAAAAAATCATAAAATTGATTCTTGAAGCAAGAAAAAGCAGTGAAAAAAATGGCGAAAAAAAGAAATTAGAAAGAAAAAGAAAAAGCAAGCAGAAAAATCCAATAGCCCTTAAAGCCAAAAGGCAAGGGTAAAAAGGATCCAAGGCTTTGAGCATCAAAGGATAGGAGGGCCCAAGGAGTTAAATCCAGGCCTAAGCGGCTAAATCAAGCTATCCCTAACCATGTGCTTGTGTCATGAAGGCCCAAGTGAAAA
>NC_029780.3:70799786-70801247 GCF_000817695.3 Arachis duranensis | reverse complement strand
AAGAGTGTGCTTAAGAGCTCTGGACACCTCTAACTGGGGACTCTAGCAAAGCTGAGTCACAATCTGAAAAGGTTCACCCAGTCATGTGTCTGTGGCATTTACGTATCCGGTGGTAATATTGGAAAACAAAATGCTTAGGGCCACAGCCAAGGGTGGTAATACTGGAAAACAAAGTGCTTAGGGCCACGACCAAGACTCATAAGTAGCTGTATTCAAGAATCAACATACTTAACTAGAAAAGTCAATAACACTATCCGAAATTCTAAGTTCCTAGAGAAGCCAATCATTCTAAACTTCAAAGGAAAAAAATGAGATGCCAAAACTGTTCAGAAGCAAAAAGCTACAAGTCCCGCTCATCTAATTATAATTAATATTCATTGATATTTTGAAATTTATAGTATATTCTCTTCTTTTTATCCTAATTGATTTTCAGTTACTTGGGGAAAAGAAACAATTTAAGTTTGGTGTTGTGATGAGCGTATAATTTATACGCTTTTTGGCATTGTTTTTAGGTAGTTTTTAGTAAGTTCAAGCTACTTTTAGGGATGTTTTCATTAGTTTTTATGTTAAATTCATATTTCTGGACTTTACTATGAGTTTGTGTGTTTTTCTGTGATTTCAGGTAATTTCTGGCTGAAATTGAGGGACTTGAGCAAAACTCTGAAAAAGGTTGACAAAAAGACTACTGATGCTGTTGGAATCTGACCTCTCTGCACTCGAAATAGATTTTCTGGAGCTACCGAACTTCAAATGGCGTGATCTCAACGACGTTGGAAAGTAGACATCCAGAGCTTTCCAGCAATATATAATATTCGGAAATTGATGACGTAACTTGGCGTTGAACGCCAAGTACATGCTGCTGTCTGGAGTAACTTGGCGTTGAACGCCAAGTACATGCTGCTGTCTGGAGTTAAACGCCAGAAACACGTTATGATCCGGAGTTGAACGCCCAAAACACGTCATAACCTGGAGTTTGACGCCAAGAAATACCTTAGCTCGTGGAATGATCAAGCTCAGCCCAAGCACACACCAAGTGGGCCCCGGAAGTGAATTTATGCATCAAATACTTACTCATGTAAATCCTAGTAGCTAGTCTAGTATAAATAGGATAATTTACTATTGTATTAGACATCTTTGGTCTCAATTTTGTTTTATTCTTCATCTTAGGAGACTATTGATCACGTTTTAGGGGGCTGGCCATTCGGCCATGCCTAAACCTTTCACTTATGTATTTTCAATAGTGGAGTTTCTGCACACCATAGATTAAGGGTGTGGAGCTCTGGTGTACCTCAAGTTTCAATACAATTACTATTACTTTTTATTCAATTCTCTTTTATTCTTATTCCAAGATATACGTTGCACTTTAACTTGATGAATGTGATGATCCGTGACATTCATCATCATTCTTACCTATGAACACGCGTGATTGACAACCACTTCCGTTCTACTCTAGGCCGGGCG
>NC_029780.3:70783128-70799601 GCF_000817695.3 Arachis duranensis | reverse complement strand
GGATTGGATGAATGTAATAAGAAAGTAGAGATTCAAGAGGAGCACAGCATCTCCATAAGCCTATCTGAAATTTCCACTATTTATTTACGTAAGTATTTCTATCCCTTTTTATTTTCTATTTATTATTAATTTTCGAAACCCATAACCATTTAATCTGCCTAACTGAGATTTACAAGGTGACCATAGCTTGCTTCATACCAACAATCTCTGTGGGATCGACCCTTACTCACGTAAGGTATTACTTGGATGACCCAGTACACTTGCTGGTTAAGTTGAACGGAGTTATGATCACACCAGGGATTATTAAGATCCCAATTTATCACACCATGATCTCTTTGGGGTATTTTTGATTTCATACAAATACAAAGAGACCAACTTTGAGGATCACAATTTCGTCCACCAGCCCATAACCCGAAGGTGAAGTGGAGAAAGTCCAGATCAGAGATATCCTGGACCAAACAACCAATATCAGTACAATCCTAAAAGGAGACATAAAAGAATCACTCATACAGTTCTTGCGAGATAACGTCGACCTCTTTGCATGGAAGGCCCCAGACATGCCAGGCATAGACCCCAAGTTAATGTGCCACAAGCTAGCAGTCTACCCAGGATCTCGGCCAGTACAACAGAGGCGTAGAAAGCTCGGGCCAGAACGATCCCAAGTTGTGGAAGAACAGGTACAAGCTCTACTAGAGGCAGGATTCATAAGAGAAGTTACATACCCACTATGGCTAGCTAACATTGTCTTGGTGAAAAAATCAAATGGGTAGTGGCGGATGTGCACCGACTACACTGATCTCAACAAAGCCAGCCCAAAAGATCCTTATCCACTCCCAAGTATCGACGCTCTGGTAGATGCCTCCTCCGGGTATAAATACCTCTCGTTTATGGATGCATACTTCGGATACAATCAAATCCCGATGTATCCACCTGACCAAGAAAAAATAGCGTTGTTAACCCCAAAAGTAAACTACTGCTACATTGTCATGCCTTTTGGGCTAAAAAATGCAGGAGCTACCTATCAGAGATTAATGAATAAGATCTTCACAGATCACATCGGAAAAATCATGGAAGTATATGTGGACGACATGTTAATAAAGACACAAAGCGAGAAGACACTGCTGTCCGACCTCACCCAAGTATTCGACACTATAAGAAGGCATGGCATGTGACTTAATCCTGCAAAATGCACCTTCGCAGTAGAAGCTGGCAAGTTCCTAGGTTTCATGCTCACACAAAGAGGAATTGAGGCAAATCTGGATAAATGCCGGGCCATACTCGACATGAAGAGTCCGACTTGTGTCAAGGAAGTACAACAACTCAATGGAAGGTTGGCAGCCTTGTCCAGATTTCTGGCTGGATCAGCAATAAGATCTCTCCCTTTCTATGCCACTCTAAGGAAGGGAAAGACGTTTGAATGGACAACGAGTGCGAGCAGGCCTTCCAGGATTTCAAAATATTCCTGGGATAGCCCCCTATCCTAACTCGGCCTTGGAAAGGAGAACCACTTATATTATATCTTGCAGTATGAAGTCGGACAGTAGCCTCAGCATTAGTCCGAGAAGACGACAGTGGGCAGCAACCTGTATACTTCATCAGCAAAGCATTGCAAGGATCCGAGCTGAACTACCAAAAAATAGAAAAATTCACCTATGCTCTCACACTAACTTCTCGACGGCTCCGTCTATATTTCCAAGCTCACATCATTAAGGTTCGGACTAACAAACCCAGAAAAGGGATTTTGCAGAAAACGGATGATGGGCTGAATTCACTACCCTTTCCCAAAAATATTGATGAATCCACTCTTGGCAAGCGCACCAAAATTATCGTCAAGTATTAACCCATAGTGGAATGGGATCGTATCCACATAGATTGGTAGATTTGAGCAATTTTAATCAATTGGTGAATTAGTCAAGCTCAACAGAATAAGTTGTGTGTGCAGAATTATAAATGGCAGAAACATAAATGACAAAAGAAATAAAGGAAAGCAATAAAATGCAGAAATGGAAGTAACAAGAATGTAAAGGGGAATGGGAGTTTGCAGAATGTAAGTAAAGCTATAAAAGAATGGGAGAGATAAGAATGAGGGAATTTATTGAGATCAGGAGATATTGTCTCTTTGGATTAATTCCAGCTCATATCCTCTTCAATCATGGAACTCATTGACCTCTTGGCAATCATGATTGATTGAGCCCCAATCCCTTGGTGACTCAATCTCTTAGATCTTGATCAATAGCCAATTCCTTGGTCTAATTGCTCATGAAGAGAGATATGCTTGGTCCCTGATTATACCACACATCATCATAGGTCCAGGTAGAGGGAGGATTATATGTCACCATATCCAAACACTAAAACCCAGATTCTACTCAAGTGTGAGAAGGGATTTCTAGCATGGTTTCATGTTTCCTTTTCCAAGGTTCCCAATGAAACCTATTTTGCATTCAATCTCTTTTCCAAGTTAATTGAACACTAAGCATTAAAATCGAATTTTTTTTCTAGCAAATCAAAGAGAAGATGACGAGAAGAAGAAATTCACTATCATTAATTCATTAAGTACAATAGAGCTCCCTCTCTCAATGAGAGGGAATTTAGCTACTCATAGCTCAGAGAGAAAGTACAAAAGATGGGTGAGATGAAGTGTAAAAAGTAAAAAGTGAAATCAAAACTAAACTCTGTGACTTGTTAACCCCCTTTCCAATACTTCCAAGGGTATTTATACTCTTAGATCTAGAAAATAAAAGAAAATTACAAAAGCAAAAAGAAAATTACATTTTGGAGGAAAAAAAAACTCAACAAACGTGATCTTCCAGCTAGCGTGTGACTAGCGCTTCTCTGGCGTGTCACGCTCCTTCTGTTTCTGATTTGGCATGCCACGCCTTTCTATTCAAGTGGCACACCGTCCTCTCTTTCACCCCTGGCGTGCCACGCCTTCGAGCCTAAGTGGCACGCCCAGGACATTTTAAGGGGCAAGGTAGCCTGGCGTGCCATGCCTTCGAACCAAAGTGGCACGCCCAAGGCATTTTAAAGGGCAAAGCAACCTGGCGTGCCACACCTTCGAACCAAAGTGGCACGCCCAAGGTCACTTCCCTTATTTCTATGCTTCTGGAGATTTGTACCAGTGTGGCACGCCCAGGGTCTGGCATGCCACACCCTTCTTAAAGTTTCACCCCCTTGCCGGCGTGCCACGCCTTGCCATCCAAGTGGCACGCCTGAGTTCATTGGCTCCTCTTCTTCCTCTCTGGAAAACATTACCAGCGTGCCACGCCATGAGACTGGCATGTCACGCCCTTCATTTGCTTCATCTTCTTGCTGGCATGCCACGCCACATCTCCCAAGTGGCACGCCTAAGTTCATGGGCCTTTTCATTCCTTCTCTAGAAAACACTACCAGCGTGCCACGCTATGAGACTGGCGTGTCACGCCCTTCATTTGCCATGGTCCCAGATGTTGGCGTGCCATGCCTGGATGTTCAAGTGGCACGCCAAAGTGAGATAATTAAGCTGGCGTGCCACGCCTTCGATACCAAGTGGCACGCCCAGCTTAATTTGGCCTCCTTAGGTGCTGGCGTGCCACGCCTTGTTGCTCAAGTGGCACGCCTTAGTGGGATTTCTTGAGCTGGCGTGCCACGCCTTCGATACCAAGTGGCACGCCCAGCTTTTGCATGGTCTCCTTAGGTGCTGGCGTGCCACACCTTGTTGCTTAATTGGCACGTCCATTCAATTGTGGGTCTTATAGGCTTGGGCGTGGCACGCCCAAGTGAACTCTGGGGCTGGCGTGCCACGCCTTCGACACAAAGTGGCACGCCATAGTGATGGCTCATCTAGTAATGAGTTCGCGTGCCATACCCAGCTCCTGGCGTGCCACGCCCCTTTGATGGTCTTCAATTTCTCTCTCTGGAATGTTGTACCAGCGTGCCACGCACAGCTTCTGGCGTGTCACGCTAATACATTTTTGTGGCGTTTGTTCCAAGTGGCACGCCTGCTTCACACGCCCCACTTGTTTTGTTGTTTTCTTTCCCATTTTTGATGTCTTTTCCACCTGAAATCCAGTACAAACTCATTTCAAAGCAATGTACTATGATATTCATCAATTAAGGCATGAATTGCAATGATCAAATGATATTATACCTCTTTTATGGTCCTTTTTATGCAAGAAAAAGGGTAGATGTTGTAAGTCATCACAACACCAAACTTAAGCTTTGCCTGTCCCAAGTAAATCAATGTGAGTGGTCTTTTTGGTGAATTGAGACTTGACCTTGAATGTATGCACTATAACTAAGAATTGGACTAAGTGCTCAACACATGCATGAGTGCTTTGAAAATCACAAAGAGCTCCTAGATCCTTAAAGTTTTTTTTTCTAAGTATGTGTCTTAGGGGTCATTTTCATTGATTATCACCTTGAAGTAGTAAGGGTTAACTCCTTCTTTCTCTTTTGTGCTTCTTTTCTATTTATTGACCACGACTCTAAGTGTTTTGTCTCAAGACAACCCTTTAGTTAGGCTTTCAATCAACACTCCCAAGTCAGTTGACTTTAGGGTGCTAGGTGTTGAAACACCCCTGAGGATTTACTTGCCCAGTCCTCTTCTTGACACATCTTCACCACAAGCATCTACTAGGGGTTCTAACTCTTTTTGAGTTTTTTTAATATTTCTTTTCCCTCCTTAGTAGTTGATGCTCAGAGCCTTGGGTCTTTGTTGCTTACTACTTCTTGGTTCTATAGATATTCAAGGAACACTCCGCAACTTCTACTTGTCATGCCCTCTAGGACTAGTTACTTTTCATGACTCATTTTTTTTCTCACTTCATTCATGGTTCTTCACTTAGTCTTTTGTTCCTTAGTTCTTTTGAATAAGCTTTCTTGGTCTTAGTCTCATTTACTCTTGTTCAAACTCGACTTTATTGATGAAAATGAAGACTACAGTTATCATTGGATTTTCTTTCTTGTATATCAAAGGACTCACAAAAGACTTCAGCAGAATAAGACATAAACTATCCTAACATTCTCAATTATTCTCAAACATAAAGTAAATAGATAAAAAAACTTAAGCAGAATTCAAAAATTTAGGAAATGTCAACCATGGAACTCAACAACCTTATGCAGCTTCTTCAGTTCATTGGCCCCTTGCCTTTGTCCTTCTTCTTGGAGGGGGAGGAGTCATCTTCACTCTTTTTGGAGGATCCTTCTTGTGCTTTCTTTTCCTTGGGTTTTCAGAAACCCAGCCTCACCATATAATTTCTTTCATCCTCCTTATACTTAGCTAGGATCTCCTCTTGTCTAGCACTCAATTCTTCTAGCCCTTGCATGAAAGTTGGGTATTCGGGGTTGATGGCGGCCATAGCATTACACATGTGATTTAGCTTCGCCTGTGTGTTGATATCATATTGTCCTGCTTGAAATGGTCCGGGCATTATAGAGATGCCTGAACTCAGCAAGGTTCCTCTGCTGCCATTTGTTTTGCTCCACCACGATGTTAAGTGCACTTCGCACCTCACCCCAATCAAACTCCTCTTGCTGCTCCTTCCTTGCTTGCTCAAAACTTCCTTGGAGGTTGTGTATTTTCTCATTCACTTGGTTCCATTGCTCCCTTTGGCTACTTTGAAATTGGTTGATATCTTCCCTTAATTGATGCAGATCTTCCTTCATTTAGTGCACGTCTCCTTACAGCTGCTCCCAGTTCATTCTTTTAGGAAATAATTGGTATTGTTGGTATGGTGGTGGTTGAAGCGCCAAAAATTTTGGTCGCTCTTCTGCCTCCTCTTCCTTTTGTTGTTGTGGGTGTGGCACATGAACGTGAGCTCTATGCTGTCTAGCCCTTTGAAGTGGATTGACGGCCAACACCTTGGCCATCTTCTTGGTAGTTATAGACATATTACTTCACCAACACCTCATCAATCACCTTCTTAACTCCAGCGTCATCACATAGCTCTTGTATGATGCTGGGTGGTGCACGAAATTGTAATCCCAATATCAAAATCAAGATTTCTTATGACTTCGTACCACTAACTAGCAAGTGCACTGGGTCGATCCCACGGAGATTATTGGTTTGAAGCAAGCTATGTTTATTTTATTATTCTTAGTCAGGATATCAATTATAATTATCAGTTTGAATTGTTAGAAAAAATAAAAGAGCGTGAAATAATTACTTGTTGTGCAGTAATGGAGAATATGTTAGGGTTTTGGAGATGCTTTGTCTTCTAAATTCCTGTAATGTAATATTCAACTCAATGCAAAAGTGCAAAGTTCCTTCCATGGCAAGCTCTATGTAGGGTGTCACCGTTGTCAATGGCTACTTCCCATCCTCTCAGTGAAAATGGTCCAAATGCTCTGTCACAGCACGGCTAATCATCTGTTGGTTCTCGATCATGTCGGAATAGAATCCATTGATTCTTTTGCGTTTGTCATCACGCCCAACACTCACGAGTTTGAAGCTCGTCACAGTCATCCAATCATAGAATCCTACTCGGAATACCACAGACAAGGTTTAGACTTTTTGGATTCTCATGAATGCCGCCATCAATCTAGCTTATACCACGAAGATTCTGATTAAGGAATCTAAGAGATACTCATTCAATCTGATGTAGAACAGAGGTGGTTGTCAGACACACGTTCATGGATTGAAGAAGGTGATGAGTGTCACGGATCATCACCTTCTTCATAATTAAGCGCGAATGAACATCTTAGATAGGAACACACATGTTTGAAAGGAAAGCAGAAATAATTGCATTAATTCATCGAGACGCTACAGAGCTCCTCACCCCCAACAATGGAGTTTAGAGACTCATGCTGTCAAAGAGTATAAAATTCAGATCTAAAAATGTCATGAGATACAAAATAAGTCTCTAAAAGTTGTATAAATATTAAACTAGTAATCTAGGTTTACAGAAAATGAGTAAACTAAGATAATTGGTGCAGAAATCCACTTCTGGGGTCCACTTGGTGTGTGCAGAAATCCACGTCATCTATCTTCGCGCAAAGTATGAAATATTATATATTGCTGGAAAGCCCTGGATGTCTACTTTCCAACCCAATTGAGAGCACGCCAATTGGACTTCTGTAGCTCCAAAAAATCCATTCCGAGTGCAGGGAGGTCAGAATCCAACAGCATCAGCAGCCCTTTTTCAGCCTAAATAAGATTTTTGCTCAGCTCCCTCAATTTCAACCAGAAAATACCTGAAATCACAGAAAAACACACAAACTCATAGTAAAGTCCAGAAATATGATTTTTACTTAAAAACTAATAAAATTATATTAAAAACTAATTAAAATATGCTAAAATCTATATGAAATTACCCCCAAAAAGCGTATAAAATATCCGCTCATCACTGGGGAATGCCAATCTTGTGCTCTCGTTAGTGCTCTTTAGTATCTTGTTGATGTTGTTGGCAATCAACTCCCCCACATTCACGTTCTTCCCCTTCATTATACTGTATATAAGTACAGCCCTCTCCTTTGTCACCTCAGATGTGTTTGATGTAGGGATCAAAGACCTTCTCACAAAGTCTAACCACCCCTTAGCTTGGGGGCTCAAGTCCCTTCTCCTCAGCTGGTTGGATTTTCCCTCTTTATCATTGATCCACTGCACATTTAGTACACAAATTTCATTCAGGATTTCATCAAATCCTGGGTCTGGTTGCTTCATCCTCTCCTCATAACTTCGAGTGGAGTTGACCCTTTTCACCATCAGCATCCTCTCTATGTTAGAGGGACTATAGTCAATGGTCTTCCCCCTCACATAGCTGATATACCCATAAGTTTGCCCTGGCTGTGGCACGACATTGGCATAAAACTCCCTTACCACACCTTCCACCACTTTCTTTTGTGGGTTACAGAAGAGTGCCCAGCCCCTGTTGTTGATCTCAATGTTGATCTCAAGGTGCTCATTCCTTCCTAGTTGAAAGCCGACCTCTGGGATGATCTCCCTCTCACTCACCCAACCATAGAATTGGTTTTGGTTGAATGCTGAGAGGAATTTGTACTCATTGAAGTTTGAGCTTGAGGAACCTGAGGTTGGTTCTTTGGTCTTTCTTTTCTTTGAGGTTGATGATCTTGGTGGTGCCATTGGGTGGAGAGAGAGAGTGTGTGTGTGTTTGAGGGTTCTGAGATATTAGTAGAGTGTTGCGAAGAAACACAAGTAAAACAAGGTTTTGTCCCAACACCAAACTTAGCACTTGATTGTCCCAATCAAGTAGAGAGATAAAGAAAAAGAAGAACGAGAGAAGAAAGAAAGGGCTCTGTGAGTTTGTTATGTGGAGGGAATTGGGGGGGGTAGGGGATTTATAGGAGTGAAGGGTGTGGTTTGATGGTGGGAAAAGAAGGGAATTCAATGTTTTCCACTTGGGGAGTGGCGCCAAGCATGGGAAGAGGCGCCAACCCTTATCCCACTGTGCTCTCTGAAGATGTTGAGTTCCAAAGTGTAAGTACACTTTGACCTCCTTGTTATCTATCAAGTGGGCCCCATTCAATCTCCTGAAAAAAAGAAAACGAAAACCCCATTAGTAATGACAAAATGATCCTCCACATTCCTTTTTAATGCTAGTGAATGGGATTGTAACTGATGGGTGTCCCTTAGGACACCAAACTTAATTCATTTGCATCTCAATAAATTGGGTTCATCATTGGGTTTTTTAATTTGTTCATGGGGAAGAAATAATTTTAATCCTTTCACATTCTTTGCGTCTAATCTCCCCTGAACACATTAAAATCCTCATTCAAGCCTCCACCAATGTATTAAATGCTTCCGATTTGAGTGGTATTGGGCTTGCTGATTGATTCTCGTATGGTAGTGGCCACACCAAACTTAATCTCTGGGCTTACTCCTTAAAAATTTAATTTATCCGAATGCTTGTAAGCCTAGATCAAGTTGGTGAGTGGCCACACCAAACTTAGCTTTTTAGCTAGTTCTTAGCCCAATCACTCATCACCATTAGTAAATGCTTTCATCCAGCTGCACTTCCAAAAAAATTAGCACACAATTTAACTCACAAAGCTATCTTAACTATCAAAACTGAAATTAACTTCCTAAGCTAATATTTACAATCTACTTCTAATAAAGCAATAAATCAAAAGGATATAAAATGTTGGGTTGCCTCCCAACCAGTGCTTCTTTATCGTCACAAGCTTGACGTTCTTCCTTTTTCAGTTGAGGTGGTAGCTCACTCTTCTTTCATCCAGTGAGTCCCCCAGGTAATGCTTGAGTCTATGGCCATTTGCAGTGAAGGTTCTCTGTGTTTTGTCCTCGATGAGCTCCACTTGACCATAGGGATACACTTTGATGATGGTGAAGGGTCCATACCATCTAGACTTAAGCTTCCTAGGAAAGAACCTAAGTCTAGAATTGTACAATAATACCTTTTGTCCTTCAGTGAACTCCCTCTTTGCTATCTTTTGATCATGCCATCTTTTTGTGTTTTCTTTGTAGATCTTTGCATTTTCATATGCTTGGTTCCTAAATTCTTCAAGCTCGTTGAGTTGCCTTAGCCTCTTTTCTCCAGCAGCTTGCTCATCAAAATTCAGTAGTTTTAGAGCCTAGAAGGCTCTATGCTCCAGTTCAACTGGCAAGTAGCAAGCCTTGCCAAATACTAGTTAGTATGGTGACATCCTAATGGGGGTCTTGAAGGCTGTTTTGTAGGCCCATAAAGCATCGTCTAGTTTCTTCGACCAGTCCTTCCTTGAGCTTCCAACAATTTTTTCGAGTATCCTTTTTAGCTTTCTATTGGAAATCTCTGCTTGCCCATTAGTCTGCGGATTATAAGGGGTTGCCACCTTGTGTTTGACTCCATATTTGAGAAGGAGTGCTTCCAGTTGTTTATTGCAGAAATGTGTCCCTCCATCACTAATGAGTGCTATGGGAACACCGAACCTGCTGAAGATGTTATTTCTTAAGAAGCTCATTACAACCTTGTTGTCATTTGTGGTGGTGGCAATAGCCTCCACCCACTTTGACACATAAACTACAGCCACAAGTGTATAACTATTTGAGTAGGAGGATGGGAAAGGCCCTATGAAGTCAATCCCCCATACATCGAATAGTTCTAGCTCCATTATAAATCTCTGTGGCATCTCATTATTCCTGGGTAAATTGCCAGCCCTCTGGCATTCAACACACCTTGACACTAAGTCTTTTGCATCCTTGAAAATGCTTGGCTAGTAGAATCCACATTGGAGCACCTTGGCTGCTGTTCTTTCTCTACTAAAGTGGCCTCCATATGCAGATCCATGACATTGCCAAAGCACCTCTTGTCCTTCTCCATGGGATATACACCTCCTCAAGATCCCATCAGCACACTTTTTGAACAAGTATGGCTCATCCCATATATAGTATTTGGCATCTTTGATGAGCTTTCTCTTTATATGTTTGTTGATGTTAGTTGGTAGTTCCCCAATGGTCTTGAAATTGGCTATGTCATCAAAACAAGAGGTCTCTTGTATCATCATCAACTGCTCATCCGGGAAGCTTTCATTCACTGCAAGATGGTGTGCTCCTTCTTCCTCTTGTAGGATCCTTGAGAGGTGGTCAGCAACTTTGTTCTCTGCTCCACTCCTATCCTTAATTTCGATGTCAAACTCTTGGAGTAGTAGGATCCATCTTATTAGCCTTGGCTTGCATTCTTGTTTTGTAAGCAAGTATTTGAGTGCTGCATGATCAGTGAATACAATTACTTTAGAACCAATTTGATATGATCTAAATTTATCAAAAACAAAGACAATGGCAAGTAATTCTTCTCTGTAGTGGTGTAGTTCCTTTGATTTTCATTAAGGACCTTGCTGGCATAATAAATGACATGCACCAACTTATCCTTTCTCTGTATTAAAACAGCACCCACAGTAAAATCTGATGCATCACATATCAACTCAAAGGGTAGATCCCAACATGGTGGTGCTATGATAGGTGCAGAGGAAAGTTTGTTCTTAAGCTCCTCAAAGGCTAACATGCATTTATTATCAAAAACAAAAGGCACATTAGAGACAAGTAGGTTACTCAATGGCTTGGCAACCTTAGAGAAGTCTCTAATAAACCTCCTATAAAAACCAACGTGTCCCAAAAAGCTTTTGATTACTTTGATATTGCAAGGTGGAGGTAACTTTTCAATCACCTCTACCTTTGCCCTATCTACTTATATGCCCTTTTTTGAAATTTTATGACCAAGGACCACTCCTTCTGTAACCATGAAATGGCATTATTCCTAATTTAAAACAAGGTTGGTCTCTTGACATCTCTTTAGCACCAGGGCTAAGTGATGCAAGCAATCAGAATATGTGTTACCAAATACAGAAAAGTCATCCATAAACACCTCGATAAACCTCACAATCATATCCGAAAATATGGAGAGCATGCACCTTTGGAATGTTGCAAGTGCATTGCACAGTCCAAAGGGCATCCTCCTATAAGCAATAACACCGTATGGACAAGTAAATGAGGTTTTCTCTTGGTCTTTTGGGTCTACAACTATTTGGTTGTAACCCGAATAACCGTCAAGAAAGTAGTACTATTCATGTCTAGCTAGCCTCTCGGGCATTTGGTCCATGAATGGTAGGAGGAAGTGGTCCTTCCTGGTGGCTTCATTGAGCTTCCTGTAGTCGATGCACATGCGCCAACCGGTCACTATTCTTGTTGGTATCAGGTTATTCTTCTCATTTGGTACAACAGTGATTCCTCCTTTCTTTGGAACTACTTGTACCGGGCTCACCCAAGGGCTGTCTGAGATGGGGTAGATCGCCCCAGCTTGCCACAATTTCAACACTTCCTTTTGGACTACCTCAGTCATGGTTGGATTCAACCTTTTTTGTTGTTGCCTTGAGGGCTTGGCACCCTCCTCAAGTAGGATCTTGTGCATACACATTGAAGGGCTGATCCCTTTTAGGTCTGTGAGTGTTCAGCCTATAGCATCCTTGTGTTGTTTCAGCACATGGATGAGCTCCTCTTCTTGCTCCTTGCTCAAGCTTGAGTTGATGATCACTGGGTAGGTGCTGTTGTCACCTAGATTGGCATATTTCAAGCTTGGAGGTAGGGTTTTTAGCTCTAGTTTCGGTGCTTCTTTTTCATTGTTGTTTTTGTGGTTTGTCATGATTGAACTTTCCATGGTTCCTTGTGGTGGTTCTTCACGTGGTGCTTGTTGCTCCAATTCCATATTTCCTTTATATTGCTCTTCTTCTAAAACTCATTGGACTATTTGTTCTATGGTGTCCACCATCATGCATTCTCCTATTGCTTCCTTGGGATAACTCATTGCCTTGAAGACATTGAAGACCATTTTTTCTTCATGTAATGTCAATACTAGTTCTCCTTTTTGCACATCAATGATGGCTCCAGCAGTAGCTAGGAATGGCCTTCCTAGGATAATTGAAGTGTTTGCCTCTTCTTCCATATCCAGCACAACAAAGTCAGCTGGAAAGATGAATTCTTCCACCTTCACCAATAAATCTTCCACCATTCCATGTGAAAACTTGAATGTTCTGTCAGCTAGTTGGAGTGCCATTCTTGTTGGTTTGGCTTCCTCAATTCTCATCCTTCTCATCATGTTCAAGGACATGAGATTGATGCTAGCCCCAAGTCACACAAGGCCTTTTCAATAGTGATATCCCCTATGATGCAGAGGATTTGGAAACTTCCTAGGTCCTTCATTTTTTGAGAGAGTTTCTTTTGTATGATGGCACTAAATTCTTCTTCGTGGTTTTCCTGGTTTTGGGTGGCTTCTTCTATCACTTTTCCACTTCTAAGTGTGATAGCCTTACATTTCCCTCTTGGGTTGGCCATGGTGTCACTTGGAAATGTGTGTATAGGCATTGTGATTTGCTTGGATAAGAACCCCACTTGTGCTTCCAGCTTTGAGATCGCTACACCTTGGTTCTTCAAATTCGACCTGTATTTTTCTTGGTTGGCATCTATCTTCTTTTCAGCTTGTGCTTGCCTTTCCAAGAGAGTGGAAATGGCTCCTGTGAGCTGTGATGATAGCTGTGCTATTACGGCCTCTACTCTCTCAAAGTTATCCTTGATTTCACACGGTTGTGAGGTTGGGGTTAGTGTGTCTTAATGGTGGTGTATTTGCTGGTTAGAAGGATATGATGTGTAAAGTGGATTGTGGTAAGGTCTGTTGTTATTTGATTGATGGTTGGAGTTGTGATTCTGGTATTGATTGGCTTGGTATGGTTTGTTGTGCTCTTGGTTGTGATTTTGTTGGTTCCCCCACCCAAAATTTGGGTGGTTCTTCCATCCAGGGTTATATGTCTTAGAGTTAGGGTCATATGATGGTCGAGAGGGGTTATGCACATAGTTTGCTTGCTCACATTCAACTTCTGGTTCATTTTCTTCTTGGGGTGGTGCTTGAGCTTGGACAACTACAACTTGATTATTTTCCATTTTCTTGGTTAAGGCTGCCAATTGTGCTGCAATTGCCTTGTTTTGTGCCAACAGGGCATCCATAGAATTAAGTTTCGGTACCCCCTTCTTTTGGCCTCTTTCTGAAGTATAGAAGTAGTCATTCTCAGCTACAGTTTCAATGATATCTATGGCTTCCTCAATGGTCTTCTTCTTGTTGAGTGAACCCCTTGAAGAGTGGTCCACAACCTTCTTTGATTCATAGGTTAATCCTTCATAGAAAATGTGGAGCTGCACCTACTCATTAAACATATCCTGTGGGCATTTCCTTGTTAGATCTTTGAACCTCTCCCATGCCTCATAGAGTGTTTCACCATCTAGCTGTCTGAAGGTTTGCACCTGAGCTCTTAGCCTGTTGATCCTTTGTGGAGGGTAGAATCTCGTTAGAAACTTGTTCACAACATCCTCCCATGTGGTTAGGCTCTCCTTGGAAAATGATTCTAACCACTTTGTTGCCTTATCTCTGAGTAAAAAAGGGAACAGAAGTAGTTTGTAGGTGTCAGGGTGTACACCATTGGACTTTACAGTATCGCATATCCTCAAGAATGTGTTGAGATGTTGATTTGGATCTTCTTGAGCACCTCCTCCATATGAGCAGTTATTTTGGACTAGTGTGATGAGTTGAGGTTTCAACTCAAAGTTGTTGGCATGGATTGTTGGCATGAGGATGCTGTTGCCACAGTTTCCTGGATTTGGGTTGATATAGGAGCCTAAGACTCTCCTCTCTTGCCCAGCTTGATTTCCAGCTCCTCCTCCAACATCTTCGTGTACTTCGTCTTCCATGGTGGTTGTTAGATCTTCTTCCACTGGTTCTTCTCCAACTATACCCTTGCCTCTAGCCTCCCTCCTTAATCTAAGGAAGGTTCTCTCAGGTTCACTATCAAAAGAGGATGAAGTCTCTCCTCTTGTACCTATCATACAGCCAACACACAGCAAGAAAAGGGCAAGTGAAGAAATTTCCTTAGTTAAAATTAGTGATTAGCTTGAGTGATGCAATTAATCAAACAGTTAGAGGAGTGAAAGTATAAATAATGAATTAGCTAAAGAATCTCAGAAAGACAAGAAAGAAAAACAGAGATTAGAAAGGGATTTAAAGGTTACACTAGGAAATAAGTAAAGAAAAATAAAATAAAAAAATGCTTAATCTAGCTCTCCAATTGTTTTAATCATTGTCAAATTCAAACCAATCCCCAGCAACGGCGCCATAAAACTTGATAGGCTGAGTTCACTACCCTTCCCCAATAATATTTATGAATCCGCTCTTGGCAAGCGCACCAAAATTATCGTCAAGTATTAACCCACAGTGGAGTGGGATCGTATCCACAGAGATTGATAAATTTGAGCAATTTTAATCAATTGGTGAATTAGTCAAGCTCAACAGAATAAGTTGTGTGTGCAGAATTATAAATGGCAGAAACATAAATGACAAAAGAAATAAAGGAAAGTAATAAAATGCAGAAATGGAAATAACAAGAATGTAAAGGGGAATAGGAGTTTGCAGAATGTAAGTAAAGCTATAAAAGAATGGGAGAGATAAGAATGAGGGAATTCATTGAGATCAGGAGATATTGTCTCTTTGGATTAATTCCAGCTCATATCTTCTTCAATCATGCAACTCATTGACCTCTTGGCAATCATGATTGATTGAGCCCCAATCCCTTGGTGACTCAATCTCTCAGATCTTGATCAATAGCCAATTCCTTGGTCTAAGTGCTCATGAAGAGAGATATGCTTAGTCCTTGATTTTACCACACATCATCATAGGTCCAGGTAGAGGGAGGATTATATGTCACAATATCCAAACACCAAAACCCAGATTCTACTCAAGTGTGAGAAGGGATTTCTAGCATGGTTTCATGTTTCCTTTTCCAAGGTTCCCAAGAAACCCATTTTACATTCAATCTCTTTTCCAAGTTAATTGAACACTAAGCATTAAAATCAAAATTTCTTCTAGCAAATAAAATAAAAGATGAAGAGAAGAAGAAATTCACTATCGTTAATCCATCAAGTATAATAGAGCTCCCTCTCTCAATGAGAGGGAATTTAGCTACTCATAGCTCAGAAAAAAAGTACAAAAGATGGAAGAGATGAAGTGTGAAAAGTAAAAAGTGAAATCTAAACTAAACTCTGTGACTTGCTAACCCTTTTCCAATACTTCCAAGGGTATTTATACTATTCCTAGATCTAGAAAATAAAATAAAATTACAAAAGCAAAAAGAAAATTACATTTTGGAGGGAAAAGAAACTCAACAAACGTGATTTTCCAGCTGGCGTATGACTGGCGCTTCTCTGGCGTGTCACGCTCCTTCTGTTTCTGATTTGGCGTGCCACGCCTTTCCATTCAAGTGGCACGCCGTCCTCTGTTTCACCCCTGGTGTGCCACGCCTTCGAGCCTAAGTGGCATTCCCAGGACATTTTAAAGGGCAAGGTAGCCCGCGCGTGCCACGCCTTCGAACCAAAGTGGCACGCCCAAGGTCACTTCCCTTATTTCTATGCTTCTAGAGATTTGTACCAGCGTGGCACACCCAGGGTCTGGCGTGCCACGCCCTTCTTAAAGCTTCACCCCCCCGCCGGCGTGCCACGCCTCGCCATCCAAGTGGCACGCCTGAGTTCATTGGCTCCTCTTCTTCCTCTCTGGAAAATATTACCACCGTGCCACGCTGGTGCACGAAATTGTGATCATCAATGGCGCCATCAACATGGTATGCTCAATTGCAATCTCAACTCTTTATCACAACTTCGCACAACTAACCAGCAAGTGCATTGGGTCGTCCAAGTAATAAACCTTACGCGAGTAAGGGTCGATCCCAAGGAGATTGTTGGTATGAAGCAAGCTATGGTCATCTTGTAAATCTCAGTCAGGCAGACTCAAATGGTTATGAATGATGAATAAAACATGAAGATAAAGATAGAGATACTTATGTAATTCATTAGTGAGAATTTCAGATAAGCGTATGGAGATGCTTTGTCCCTTCCGTCTCTCTGCTTTCCTACTGTCTTTATCCAATCCTTCTTACTCCTTTCCATGGCAAGCTGTATGTTGGGCATCACTGTTGTCAATGGCTACAGTCCCGTCCTCTCAGTGAAAATCTTCAACG
>NC_029780.3:70782329-70782615 GCF_000817695.3 Arachis duranensis | reverse complement strand
GTGTGCTTGGGCTGAGCATTGAAGCATTTTCGTGTAGAGACTTCTCTTGGAGTTAAACGCCAGCTTTTGTGCCAGTTCCGGGGTTCAACGCCGGGCAGTTTTGAGCTGATTTGGAACGCCAGTTTGGGCCATCAAATCTCGGGCAAAGTATGGACTATTATATATTGCTGGAAAGCTCAGGATGTTTACTTTCTAACGCAATTAAGAGCGCGCCAATTGGGCTTCCGTAGCTCCATAAAATTCACTTCGAGTGTAGGGAGGTCAGAATCCAACAGCATCTGCAGTC
>NC_029780.3:70774168-70781699 GCF_000817695.3 Arachis duranensis | reverse complement strand
AATTTTAACATTCATGAACCACAAATTCAAAAGACATATGCACTGTTCAAGCATACATTCAGAAGTCAAAGTATTGCCTCCACATCAAAATAATTAATCTGTTATAAAATTTAAAATTCATGCAATTCTTCTCTTTTTCAATTAAGAACGTTTTTCATTTAAGAAAGGTGATGGATTCATAGGACATTCATAACTTTAAGGCATAGACACTAAGACACTAATGATCATAAGAGACAAACATAGATAAACATAGGCATAAAAATTCGAAAAACAGGAAATTAAAGAACAAGGAGATTAAAGAACGGGTCCACCTTAGTGATGGCGGCTTGTTCTTCCTCTTGAAGATCTTATGGAGTGCTTGAGCTCCTCAATGTCTCTTCCTTGCCTTTGTTGCTCCTCTCTCATAACTCTTTAATCTTCTCTAATTTCATGGAGGAGAATGGAATGTTCTTGGTGCTCCACCCTTAGTTGTCCGATGTTGGAACTCAATTCTCCTAGGGAGGTGTTGATTTGCTCCCAATAGTTTTGTGGAGGAAAGTGCATCCCTTGAGGCATCTCAGGGATTTCATGATGAGTGGGATCTCTTGTTTGCTCCGTCCTTTTCTTAGCGATGGGCTTGTCCTCATCAATGAGGATGTCTCCCTCTATGTTAATTCCAACTGAATAACAGAGGTGACAAATGAGATGAGGGAAGGCTAACCTTGCCAAGGTGTAGGTCTTGTCCGCCACCTTATAAAGTTCTTGGGATATAACCTCATGAACTTCTATTTCCTTTCCAATCATGATGCTATGAATCATGATAGCCCGGTCTATAGTAACTTCGGACCGGTTGCTAGTGGGAATGATTGAGCGTTGGATAAACTCCAACCATCCTCTAGCCATGGGCTTGAGGTTATGCCTTCTCAGTTGAACCGGCTTCCCTCTTGAATCTCTCTTCCATTGAGTGCCCTCTTCACAAATGTCTATAAGGACTTGGTCCAACCTTTGATCAAAGTTGACCCTTTTTGAGTTTGAAGGGGACCTCGGGGATCACCTTCTTCATGGCCACAACTTCATAGAAGTGGTCTTGATACACCCTTGAGATGAATCTCTCCATCTCCCATGACTCGGAGGTGGAAACTTTTGCCTTCCCTTTCCTCTTTCTAGAGGTTTCTCCGGCCTTAGATGCCATAAATGGTTATGAAAAAACAAAAAGCAATGCTTTTACCACACCAAACTTAGAAGGTTTGCTCGTCCTCGAGCAAAAGAAGAAAGAAGAGAGTAGAAGAAGAAGAAATAGAGGAGATGGAGGTGGCTTTGTGGCTCGGCCAAGAGGGAGAAGTAGTGTTTAGGTTGTTTGAAAATGAAGGAGTGAAGATGGGTTTATATAGGGGTGGAGAGAGGGGTAGGGTTCGGTCATGCGAGGGTGGGTTGGGAGGGAAAGTGGTTTAAATTTGAATGGTGAAGTAGGTGGGGTTTTATGAAGGATGGATGTGAGTGGTGAAGAGAATAGTGAGATTTGATAGGTGATGGGTTTTTTGGGGAAGAGGTGTTGAGGTGATTGGTGAATGGGTGAAGAAGAGAGAGGGTGGTGGGGTAGGTGGGGATCCTGTGGGGTCCACAGATCCTGAGGTGTCAAGGAAAATTCATCCCTGCACCTAGTGGCGAGCAAAAATGCTCTTGATGCCAATTCTGGCGTTAAACGCTGGGCTGATGCCCATTTCTGGCGTTTAACGCCAACTTCTTGCCCCTTCCTGGCGTTTAACGCCAGTCTAGTGCCCCTTTCTGGTGTTAAACGCCCAGAATGGTGCTAGACTGGGCGTTAAATGCCCATTTGCTGCCCTTACTACCGTTTAAACGCCAGCAAGGTTTTCCTCCAGGGTGTGCTATTTTTCTTTCTGTTTTTCATTCTGTTTTTGCTTTTTCAATTGATTTTGTGACTTTCTATGATCATCAACCTACAGAAAACATATAATAACAAAGGAAAATAGATAAATATAACATTGGGTTACCTCCCAACAAGCGCTTCTTTAATGTCAGTAGCTTGACAGTGGGCTCTCATGGAGCCTCACAGATACTCAGAGCAATGTTGGAACCTCCCAACACCAAACTTAGAGTTTGACTATGGGGGCTCTGTTTGACTCTGTTTTGAGAGAAGCTCTTCATGCTTCCTCTCCATGGTTACAGAGGGATATCCTTGAGCCTTAAACACAAGGGATTCTTCATTCACTTGAATGATCAATTCTCCTCTGTCAACATCAATCATAGCCTTTGCTGTGGCTAGGAAGGGTCTGCCAAGGATGATAGATTCATCCATGCACTTCCCAGTCTCTAGGACTATGAAATCAGTAGGGATATAATGGTCTTCAACCTTTACCAGAACATCCTCTACAAGTCCATAAGCTTGTTTTCTTGAATTGTCTGCCATCTCTAGTGAGATTCTTATAGCTTGTACCTCAAAGATCCCTAGCTTCTCCATTACAGAGAGAGGCATGAGGTTTATACTTGACCCTAGGTCACACAGAGCCTTCTTGAAGGTCATGGTGCCTACTGTACAAGGTATTGAGAACTTCCCAGGGTCCTGTCTCTTTTGAGGTAATTCCTGCCTAGACAAGTCATCCAGTTCTTTGGTAAGCAAATGGGGTTCATCCTCCCAAGTCTCATTACCAAATAACTTATCATTTAGCTTCATGATTGCTCCAAGGTACTTGGCAACTTGCTCTTCAGTGACATCTTCATCCTCTTCAGAGGAAGAATACTCATCAAAGCTCATGAATGGTAGAAGTAAATCCAATGGAATCTCTATGGTCTCAGTGTGAGCCTCAGATTCCCATGGTTCCTCATTAGGGAACTAATTGGAGGCCAGTGGACGTCCATTGAGGTCTTCCTTAGTGGCGATCACTGATGTGTGGAAAGCGATCCAACACAAAACTCACCGGCAAGTGTACCGGGTCGCATCAAGTAATAATAACTCACATGAGTGATGTCGATCCCACAGGGATTGAAGGATTGAGCAATTTTAGTTTAGTGGTTGATTTAGTCAAGCGAATCAAGGTTTGGTTGAGTGGGTTGTATTTAACAGAAGCTAAATTGCTTGGAATATAAAGGGAGAAGGGAGAATTACAGTAAATTAAAGAACAGGAAAATAAACTTGCTGAATCTTAAAGAACAAGAAGGTAAATGACTGAAACTTAAAGTGCAAGAAATGTAAATTGTAGTAACTTAAATGGCAAGGAACGTAAATTGCTTGAATGTAAAAGGGATTTGAGGACTGGGATTGCAGAATTTAAACAAAGAGGAATTGAATTGCCACAGTTAATAAAGCAGAAATTGAATTAGAAACAATTAGAACTCAAACAGAAATTGGAATTAAAGTGCAGCAGGGTTCACAGAAGAACCAAAAGAAAATTGGGATCTCAGGACTCCAGAGACTAGGTAGCAGAGCCTAGATCTCAATTGCATTCCTAGATCCAAGTTCTCAAAGCAATTGACAAGAAATTTAAGAAGAAGCAGTAAAGAGAATGTAGATGAATTCAATTATGAAGAGAAGAAATTAAAGAGCTCTTGAGTGGAGATTGAGACAGAATTTCCTCAATTCTTAACACCCAAGACTCAAAACAAGAAAATTAAAAATGCCCAAGCAAGAACGAGGAAGAAGAGAGATCAATTCTCCTCCCCAATTCTCTGAAATCTCGGTTCAGTCTCTCAAGAAAAGTTGCAAAAATTCAAAGCTCAAAGAAAGTGCAAAATTCAAAAGTCAAGTAAAAGGTCCTAATTACATCAAACTAGCTCCTATTTATACACTTTCTATTCTTGGATTTTGGGATTTGGATGGGCTTTTGATTTGGTGAAGACATGAATTAAATTGGATTTTTAATTCAATTTTCGGCCCAAAAATAATAGCTTCCAGGAGGCTGCCCTGCCCTTGTGGAGGGCAGGGCAGGATTTGGTGCTTGGTGCGTGCGTGGTGCGCCAGAATGGTGCCTTGGTGCGTGCACCAGAATGGTGCCTTGGTGCGCAGGATGCTGCCCTGCCCTCGCGGAGGGCAGGGCAGAAAAAGTTGGTGCGCCAGAATTGTGCTGTGGTGCGCTGCTGGTGCTGCCAGAATCGTTCCTTGGTGCGCCAGAATCGTGCCTTGGTGCGCCAGATTCATGCCACAACAAAATGCTGCCCTGCCCTCGCGGAGGGCAGGGCAGTTTTTCCAAACTGAAGTCCCGTGTTCGAATCATGGCAGAAACACACGCTACTTAATTTCCTTGGCTTTCTTGGCACCAAAGTGAGGCTTAATTCCTTGCTTCCTCATGGTCCCGTGTTCAACTCTTGTGGCAAGCATTGGTAGACATTTTCCTTTGATTTTCTTCCCTTGTGAACCCGATACTGCCCTTGTGGAGGGCAGGGCAACATTTTTTTCTTCTTGATTCCAAGGCACAAATTTGTGCTCTGCCCTTGTAGTGGGCAGGGTAGAGTTCCCTTTTATGCTTTGTTCCCTTATGTTGCCCTCCTAGAGGGCAGTGTGCCCTTGTGGAGGGCAATGCTTGCCTCCCCTCTTTACATGCGGCACACTTCTCCTTCCTTTGACCACGTTTTCTTCTCCTTTGGTCACTTGCACTCCTCCTTTGTGCACCACGCCTTTTTCCTTGAGCCACGCTTTCTTAAGCCACGCTTCCTCTTTTCTTCTTTTCTTTACCTACAATAAACCAAAACAACTACTCAAAGTATCACTACATTCACAAAGCTTATAAATCAATTAAAATTTAATTAAAATTAGCTTAAACCTCATGAGTTAGCATCAATTTAATGGTAGTTACTTGATTTAAAGAAGTTGTGCATTTTCATTCCAAATCACTTACTTAGGATGCAAGAAAGTGCATAAAGACTAATAAAACAAGTGAAATTAGCTTGAAAAATGGGTATATGATGACTTGTCATCAATCACTGCCTCTTCCTCCTCTCCAGGTTTGGTCATGTGGGTCATGTTAATGGCCTTGCATTCTCCTTTTGGATTCTCTTCTGTATTGCTTGGAAGAGTACTAGGAGGGAGTTCAGTAATTTTCTTACTCAGCTGTCCCACTTGTGCCTCCAAATTCCTAATGGAGGACCTTGTTTCAGTCATGAAACTTTGAGTGGTTTTAATTAGATCAGAGACCATGGTTGCTAAGTCAGAGTGGCTCTGCTTAGAACTTCCATTGAAGGGTTCTCAGGATCATAAGCTTCTTCTTCAGATGAAGTGTCCTTAGTACTGCCTGGTGCAGCTTGCATTCCAGACAGACTTTGAGAAATCATATTGAATTACTGAGTCAATATTTTATTCTGAGCCAGTATGGCATTCAGAGTATCAATCTCAAGAACTCCTTTCTTCTGATTTGTCCCATTGTTCACAGGATTCCTTTCAGAAGTGTACATGAATTGGTTATTTGCAACCATTTCAATGAGTTCTTGAGCTTCTGCAAGCGTCTTCTTCAGATGAAGAGATCCTCCATCAGAGCTATCCAATGACATCTTGGACACTTCAGACAGACCATCATAGAAGATACCTATGATGCTCCATTTAGAAAGCATGTCAGAAGGACACTTTCTGATCAATTATTTGTATCTTTCTCAAGCTTTATAGAGGGATTCACCTTCCTTCTGTCTGAAGGTTTGGACTTCCACTCTAAGCTTACTCAATTTTTGAGGTGGAAAGAACTTTGCCAAGAAGGCATTGACTAGCTTTTCCCAAGAGATCAGGCTTTCTTTAGGTTGTGAGTCAAACCATATCCTAGCTCTGTCTCTTACAGCAAAAGGGAATAGCATAAGTCTGTAGACCTCAGGGTCAACCCCATTGGTCTTGACAGTGTCACAGATTTGCAAGAACTCAGCTAAAAACTGATGAGGATCTTCCAATGGAAGTCCATGGAACTTGCAATTCTGTTTCATTAGAGAAACTAATTGAGGCCTAAGCTCAAAGTTGTTTGCTCCAATGGCAGGGATAGTGATGCTTTTCCCATAGAAGTTGGGAGTAGGTGCAGTAAAGTCACCCAGCACCTTCCTTGTATTGTTGGCATTGTTGTTGTTTTCGGCTGCCATGTCTTCTTCTTTGAAGATTTCTGTTAGGTCCTCTATAGAGAGTTGTGCTTTAACTTCTCTTAGCTTTCGCTTCAAGGTCCTTTCAGGTTCAGGGTTAGCCTCAACAAGAATGCTTTTGTCTTTGCTCCTGCTCATATGAAAGAGAAGAGAACAAGAAAATATGGAATCCTCTATGTCACAGTATAGAGATTCCTTGAGGTGTCAGTGGAATAGAAGGAGGAGGTAGAAGAATTAGGATGTGAGAAGAAGGGAAGAATTTTTGAAAATAAGTTAAAAGATTTTGAAAAAGAATTTTGAAATTAGAAATCAAAGAGATATGACTGAAAACTATTTTGAAAAAGATGTGATTAAAAAGATATGATTGAGAAGATATGATTGAAAAACAATTTAAAAAGATTTGAGTTTTAAAATCAATGACTTGGCTAACAAGAAAAGATATGATTCAAACATTAAACCTTTCTCAACAGAAAAGGCAACATACTTGAAATATTGAATCAAATCATTAATTGTTAGCAAGTATTTTTGAAATTGGAAAGAAATTGATTTTGAAAACACATGATTGAAAAGATATGATTTGAAAAAGATTTGATTTTGAAAAATTATGAGAACTTGAAAAAAATTTGAATTAAAAACAAAATCTTCCCTCTTGTGCCATCCTGGCGTTAAACGCCTAAAACACTACCCTTTTGGGCGTTAAACGCCCAGCCAGGCACCCTGACTGGCGTTTAAATGCCAGTTTTCCTTTCTCACTGGGCGTTTTGAACGCCTAGATTTTTCTGTGTAATTCCTCTACTGTATGTTCTGAATCTTCAATTCTCTGTATTATTGACTTGAAAAGACACAAATTAATTTTTTTTTTGGATTTTTAGTAATGAGGAATAACCAAAATGCAACTAAAATCAAATAAACAATGCATGCAAGACACCAAACTTAGAAGTTTGTATACTACTAACACTAACAAATTGAGAATGCATATGAGAAACAATAAAACACACAAAACAAGATAATTTAAAGATCAGAACAAGTAAATCATCGAGAACAACTTGAAGATCAATGAAGACACATGATAAATGCAAGAAGAACAGAAACATGCAATTGACACCAAACTTAAAATGAGACACTAGACTCAAACAGGAAATATTTTTGGTTTTTATGATTTTGTAATTTTTTTGGTTTTTTCGAAAATTATATGGAGAAGAAAATAAAGAGATTCAAATTTTTTAATAAGAATTCCAGGAATCATGCAATGTTAGTCTAAAGCTTTAGTCTAAAGGAATTAGACATGGCTAGCCAAGCTTCAACAGGACATTGCATTCAAGAGCTAAATTGATGAAGATCAATCAGCTTTGGTGATGATAAGAACATCACCTTGAAACACTAGAAGTCATTCTTAAAAATTCTGAAAAATACCTAATCTAAGCAATAAGATGAACCGTCAGTTGTCCAAACTCGAACAATCCCCGGCAACGGCGCTAAAAACTTGGTG
>NC_029780.3:70756044-70773371 GCF_000817695.3 Arachis duranensis | reverse complement strand
GCCCACTTGGTGTGTGCTTGGGCTGAGCATTGAAGCTTTCATATGTAGAGACTTTTCTTGGAGTTAAACGCCAGCTTTTGTGCCAATTTGGGCGTTTAACTCCCATTCTTGTGCCAGTTCCGGCGTTTAACGCCGGGCAGTTTTGAGCTAATTTGGAACGCCGGTTTGGGCCATCAAATCTCGGGCAAAGTATGGAATATTATATATTGCTGGAAAGCCCATGATGTCTACTTTTCAACGCAATTGAGAGCGCGCCAATTGAGCTTTTGTAGCTCCAAAAAATCTATTCTGAGTGAAGGGCGGTCAGAATCTAACAACATCAGCAGTCCTTTTTCAGCCTGAATCAGATTTTTGCTCAGCTCCCTCAATTTCAGCCAGAAAATACCTGAAATCATAAAAAGCCACACAAAATCATAGTAAGGTCCAGAAAAGTGAATTTTAACTAAAAACTAATAAAAATATAATAAAAACTAACTAAAACATACTAAAAACATACTAAAAACAATGCCAAAAAGCGTATAAATTATCCGCTCATCACACACCCTGAGACTGGCGTGTCATGCCCTTCATTTGCTTCATCTTCTTGCTGGCGTGCCACGCCTTATCTCCCAAGTGGCATGCATGAGTGGGCTCTTTAATTCCTTCTATGGAAAACACTACCAGCGTGCCACACTATGAGACTAGCGTGTCACGCCCTTCATTTGCCATGGTCCTAGATGTTGGCGTGCCACGCCTGAATGTTCAAGTGGCACACCAAAGTGAGTTAATTAAGCTGGTGTGCCATGCCTTCGATTCCAAGTGGCATGCCTAGCTTAATTTGGCCTCCTTCGGAGCTGGTGTGCCACGCCTTGTTGCTCAAGTGGCACGCCTTAGTGGGACTTCTTGAGCCGGCGTGCCACACCTTCGATACCAAGTGGCACGCCTAGCTTTTGCATGGTCTCCTTGTTCACTGGCGTGCGACGCCTTGTTGCTCAAGTGGCACGCCCATTCAATTGTGGATCTTATAGGCTTAGCGTGCCACGCCTTGGTCCTCAAGTGGCATGCCCAAGTGAACTCTGGGGCTGGCATGCCACGCCTTCGAAACAAAGTGGCACGCCATAGTGATGGCTCATCTAGTAATGAGTTCGCGTGCCATGCCCTGCTCCTGGCGTGCCATGCCCTTTTGATGGTCTTCAATTTTGCTCTCTGGAATGTTGCACCAGCGTGCCACGCCCAGCTTCTGGCGTGCCACGCCAATACACTTTTGTGGCGTTTATTCCAAGTGGCACGCCTGCTTCACACGCCCCACTTGTTTTGTTGTTTTCTTTTCCATTTTTGATGTCTTCTCCACTTGAAATCCAGCACAAACTCATTTCAAAGCAATATACTATGATATTCATCAATTAAGGCATGAATTGTAATGATCAAATGAGATTATGCCTCTTTTATGGTCCTTTTTATGCAAGAAAAAGGGTAAATGATGTAAGTCATCAACGGACCTAGCAGGCAGAATTTTGCAATGGGCAGTCGAGTCATCCAAATTCGACCTTCAATATGAAGCTCGGATAGCCATCAAATCACAATATCTAGCCGACTTCATTGCAGAATTTACAGACACTCCAGAAATTCCTACAGAATGGAATCTTTATGTGGACGGTTCCTCAAACAAAACTGGAAGCGGCGCATGCATCATCATAGAAAGCGACCAGGGAACCCAAATCGAACTTTCTCTCAATTTCGGGTTCCCTGCTTCAAACAACCAAGCCGAATATGAGGCACTACTGGCCGGTTTGAAGCTGGCTAAGGAAGTCGGAGCTCAAAAGTTCATCATCTTCAGTGACTCACAGGTAGTTACTTCACAAATAACAGGGAGGTACCAAGCCAAAGATCCCACGATGAAAAAGTACCTGGACAAAACCAGGGAATAGCTCGGACAACTCGGGGAATATGAAGTCCTCCTGATGAGTGGATTTTTGACGGTTTAGAATTTCACTAATGAAATCTCGTTGCAAGCATAGTTTCTAGACCAAGCAATAATCCTTTCATACAAAAAGTTGTTTGTCACTAGTACAAACCCCTAAAATTTATAAACCGAAGTATTGAACCTCGGGTCGTTCTCCCTAGGAATTGTAATGAAGTGTCTTGTTATTGGTTAAGAGGCATGAAAGATAAATGGCAAGAAAGTAATCTAATGGCTAAAAAGGTCTTGGCAAGGGTTGGTAGTCAAGGATCTCTATCCTAATCACTAACCACAATATGAGAATTGGCAAGGATTAATCTCATTAAGTCATCCTCTAACTAGTAGTAAAGGAAAGTTAAATGAGATATATCAATCCTAGTCTATAAGTCCTAACTCTTCACTAATTCAATTAGTGAGAAATAGAGTCAATGGATCCCAATCATCAATTACTTGGACATTAGCAACTCAAGAGTTCCCTAGTTACCTTTCCAAGCCAAGAGTATAAAATTCTACTCTAAAATCCTTCCAAGCATTTCATCAAACACTTGGAAGGCATAAAAGGAAAAGATAGTAATTCAACAACAAGAACAAAATTTAACAACAACTAATTGCAAAGAATTAACAACAAATCAAATGAACACAATTATTATGAATTACCTGTAATTGAATTGAAAGAGAATAGGAGGAACAAAAGTAGATCTACAACAAAGTATAAGAACAACATAAAGGAAATTACAACAAAAGAATAGAGGAAAATGAATGTAACAACAAGGAATTGAAAGGTAGAAGTAGAAGAAAGCAAAGATTAAAACATAGATCTAAGAACTAATCCTAATCCTAATCCTAGAGAGAAGTGAGAGCTTCTCTCTCTAGAAACTAACTCTAACTACTAAACTAAGCTAAACTAAACTAATGGTAACTAACTTGTTCATCCCTCTTCAATCCTTGGCTTAAATAGCATCAGAAATGAGTTGGATTGGGCCCACAAGGCTTCTAAAATCGCTGGCCACGAGTTGCATTAAGTGGATCATGTGCCACCATCAGTGCGTCCGCATACCATGAGCGTGCGTGCCCCTATACACGATGCAACTATGTCAAATCTTATATCATTTTGAAGCCCCAGATGTTAGCTTTCCAACCCAACTAGAACCGCATCATTTGGATCTCGGTAGCTCAAGTTATGGTCAATTAAGTGCGAAGAGGTCGGCTTGACAGCTTTTGCGATTCCTACATTTCTTCATGAGTTCTCCATTTTTTTACATGCTTTTCCTTCATTCCCTTAATCCAATCCTTGCCTCCTAAATATGAGATTACCTAACAAACATATCAAGGTATCTAATGGAATCAAAGGTAAATTAAATTTAGCTATTTTAAGACCTAAAAAGCATGTTTTCACTCTTAAGCCCAATTAAGGGAGAATATACAAAAACATGCTATTTCATTGAATAAATGTGGGTAAAAGGTGATAAAATCCCGAAAAATCAATACAAGATAAACCCTACAAATGATGTTTATCACCGCCACATACCTCGAGAACAAAACGCCCGAGCTGATTGATTTACTAGATTAGACACTTTTCTTTTGTTTTTGTTTTCTTTTGTTTCTTTATTTTCTTTTGCTAATTAACTGTTTGTGATATTGCCTCACTGGGAATTTCCTCATCTGTGACAATGGAGATTCCAATTTCTTTTGGTGATTATTGTTTGAGATAGAGCTTTTTGCAGGAAAGAAAGGAGCATCCATCATATGGCAGTCAATCAAATTTCATGGAAAACTCTCCACCAACACAGAATGATCCACTTTACTATGCTCATGGTGGGTGGGAGTATCAAGAACATGAAATGGGGTACTTTCCAAAGCCACAAAATGGTCCATATTATGGTGAAATTGATCACTACTCAAGTTGTGGCTGGAAAGATCAAAATCAAAGAGATTTCACTCATTCATACCCCATTCATCAAGAGCCATCACCTCTCAATTATACAACCTCACCTCCTAGCTTTCCGCATCAAAACCCTTCATCACTTGGATATGCCTCAACACAAAATTCCTTCCCACATCCATATAATTCATCTCACCACTCACACAATTCATTGCATTACACACAATCTCACGATCCACAAAATCCATATCATTACCCACAAGAGTCATACTACTCTCAGAATATACAACTACAAAACAACCAATTCTATTCACAAAATAGCCACCCTCAACCTCCAAATTCCAACCCAGCTGCACACCCTCCCCTCGAGGATAAGCTATCAAGGATAGAGAACCTACTGGCAATGCTCTTGGAAGAATCTAAGGACACGAGTACTTTCCAAGTGGAAGTAAAATCCATTATGCAGAACCGGGGGGTTGCCATTAAGAAGCTGGGCACTTTGGAGAACTACTCTCTATACATTTACTTTTCTGCACTTTTAGCTGGGATGTATTCTTTTCTGCCATTTTCCATTTCTAGAACTATGAACAACTAAACCCCTTTCATTGGGTTAGGGAGCTCTGTTGTAATTTGATGGATCAGTTATAGTTTTCATTCTCTTTTTCTTTCTTCTCTTTTGATTTACTAGAAAGCTTTCGATCTTAATTCAATTGGTTAGTTGTCTTGGAAAAGAAACTCTCCATAATTGGATCTCCTCTGAGCCTTGGAAAAGGGATGAGGAGATCATACTAGAAATAATTTCTCATGTTGGACCAAATTGGGGTCTAGGTGGATATAGTGACATGTAATCCTCCCAACACTTTGATTTGGAAATACATGTGGTATAATCAGTGACCATACTTCATCTCTTCCCATGAGCAATTAAATCAAGGAATTGGGCAATTGTTCAAGCTTAGAGAGATTGGATTACCAAGGAATTGGAATCTAATCACCTAAGATTGCCAAGGAGATCAATAGATGCATTGATTGAGGAAGAGATGAAAATGAACTTGATCCGGAGAATACAACATCTCCTGAGCCCAATGAATATGGACCATTTTGTGGCTCTGGAAAGTACCCTATTTCATGTTCTTGATACTCCCACCCACCATGAGCATAGTAAAGTGGATCATTCTGTTGGTGGTGGAGATTTTTCCATGAAATTTGATTGACTACCATATGATGGATGCTCTTTTCTTTCCTGCAAAAAGCTCTGTCTCAAACAATATTCACCAAAAGAAATTGGAATCTCCATTGTCACAGAGGAGGAAATTCCCAGTGAGGCAATATCACAAACAGTTAATTAGCAAAAGAAAATAAAGAAACAAAAGAAAACAAAAACAAAATAAAAATGTCTAATCTAGTAAATCAATCAACCGGTAATTTGTTAATCACAATTAATCCCCGGCAACGGTGCCATAAACTTGATGCATGAAAACTTGTCTCTCAACAAATTTCCCTTCGGCAAGTATACCAAATTTTTTCATCAAGTAAAAACTCACAATAGAGTGAGGTCGAATCCCACAGGGATTGATTGGTCAAGCAACTTTAGTTGGAAGAGTATGCTAGTTGAGCTAAACAGAGTGTAGTTTGAGAATTGCAGAAAATTAAATGACAGAAAAGTAAATACCAGAAATTAAAGTGCAGAATCTTAAATGGGGATTTGGGGTAATGAGCATGAAAATAAATGACAGAAAATAAAGAGAATGGGTAAGATCAGAAATGGGGAATTCATTGGGCTCAGGAGATGTTGTATTCTCCGGATCAAGTTCATTTTCATCTCTTCCTCAATCAATGCATGTATTGATCTCCTTGGCAATCTTAGGTGATTAGATTCCAATTCCTTGGTAATCCAATCTCCCGAAGCTTGAACAATTGCCCAATTCCTTGATTTAATTGCTCATGGGAAGGGATGAAGTATGGTCACTGATTATACCACATGTATTTCCAAATCAAAGTGTTGGGACGATTACATGTCACTATATCCGCCCAGACCCCAATTTGGTCCAACATGAGAAAGCATTTCTAGCATGATCTCCTCATCCCTTTTCCAAGGCTCAGAGGAGATCCAATTATGGAGAGTTTCTTTTCCAAGATAACTAACCAATTGAATTAAGATCGAATGCTTTCTAGTAAATCAAAAGAGAAGAAAGAAGAAGAGAATGAAAATTATAATTGATCCATCAAATTACAACAGAGCTCCCTAACCCAATGAAAGGGGTTTAGTTGTTCATAGCTCTAGAAATGGAAAATGGCAGAAAAGAATACATCCCAGCTAAAAGTGCAGAAAAGTAAATGTATAGAGAGTAGTTCTCCAAAGTGCCAAGCTTCTCTATAGTTCAAAACTACTCCTATATATACTACTCCTCTTGATCTTCTAGTGAGTTATTCAAGTCTTGGATGTGGGCTTTGGATCTTGAGTTGAAGCAGTTACAATCTTTAGTGGGCCCAGCTTGCAGAGAAGTATGAATTAGGCATGGGCGTTAGTGAAGTTAACGTTAAGTGACATTGTGGGTTCGAGAACGTTAGTGGCAATCACAATTTTCAGTAACGTTCCAACCCCATATAGCCTACGTTAACACCAAAGTTAGTGGCACTTCCTTGTAAATCTTCGCTAGCGTTATTGGGACTCACCTTTCCCAATAACGTTGGTTTATAACCCTTTATCCCTACGTTATAGTTCATGTTAGTATAACTAACGTGGCTCTTAATGTGGTTATACCACACCTTCGAGAGCGTTAATGACACTTACCCTTGTCACTAACGCTCAAAGTGCCCCTACTCTCCACGTTAGAGCTCACGTTAACTAAGTTAACGTGGCCACTAACGTGGTAGTAATGCCATCTTCCAACGTTAGTGGCAAAGGTGAGTGTCACTAACGTTGGCATTGTTCCTCTCTTCCACATTAGAGTTCACGTTAACTAAGTTAACGTGACTCTTAACGTGGCTCATTGCCAATTCTTGAAACGTTAGTGGTGTTCACGTTTACCACTAACGTTGGAGCTTTCTTTTGTCTCCACGTTAACTACCACGTTAACCTAGTTAACGTGGCAATTAACGTGGGCTTAGGATGGCTTCGCGGGCGTTATTGGTGATCACTTTTCTCCTTAACGTTGCAAGCTATTTACCATTCCACGTTAGTGGTCACGTTAACTAGATTAACTTGAGTACTAACGTTGTTTTTCCCTTCTTCCTTTATCTTGAAATCAAGCAAATAAAGTGCATCAAAGCTCTAGCCAAAGTCATGAGATTATGCATCATCAATTTATCATTCAATTCTAGCAAAATCCTCATGAAATCATGTGAAATTCACAATAGTTTCTTGAATCAAGGTGTAAGTGTATTTTCATCCAAAACTTGCCTTATTCACTAAGAAAATGCATGAAACTACCTTAAAATAGTAAAAAAAAGGTCAGTGAAACTGGCCTAGATGCCCTGGCATCACAGATGCACTCTCAAAACTAGCCAGCACCAAACCAGGGGGTAACATTCCAAGAAACGCTCCAAAACCCGTCAATCACGGAAGAAGAAAAAATCTTAGCCATAACAGGTCAGGACCAAGGATGGATGACTCCCATAATCCGCTACCTTAGATTAGAAACACTCCCTACAGATGAAAATGAAGCAAAAAGATTGAAGCGGGAGGCACAGTATTACACCATCATAAATGACATCCTGTACAAAAGAGGAATCTCGACACCTCTACTAAAATGTGTACCAACCCCTAACACAAAAAAGGTATTGGAAGAAATACATAGTGGCGAGTGCGGTAATCATCTCAGAGCACAAGCCCTCTTCAAAAAGGTACTCCGAGTTGGATTCTTTTGGCCGACCTTGCAGAAAGAAGTGGCCGAATTCGTGAAAACATGCCCACAGTGTCAAAAACATGCTAACTTCCACAACGCCCCACCAGAGGAACTCATTAGCATAACCTCACCTTGGCCATTTGCAAAGTGGGGACTGGACCTCCTCGGCCCTTTCTCCCAAGGACCGGGACAGGTAAAATTCCTCATTGTAGGGGTGGATTATTTCACAAAGTGGATCGAGGCAGAAGGTTTGGGGTGCCCCACTCCATAACCACAGACAATGGCACCTAATTCACCGACGCAGGCTTTAGGAAATTAGTGGCTGACTTAAGAATAAAACATCAATTCACCTCCGTAGAACACCCGCAGGCTAATGGACAAGCAGAAGCTGCCAATAAAGTCATACTAGCTGGGTTAAAACGAAGGCTACAGGATGCAAAAGGAGCCTGGGCTGAAGAGCTTCCACAAGTCCTATGGGCATATAGGACAACTCCACATTCCATCACAAAGGAATCACCCTTCCGACTAGCTTATGGAATGGAGGCAATGATACCAGTAGAGGTCGAAGAAAGATCTCCCAGAGCAATTCTCTACAGCGACAAAGTCAACTCCCAGCTTCAAAGGGAAAAACTCGGCTTACTTCCAGAAATTCGAGAAAGAGCCTAGATCAGGGAAGAAGTGCTAAAAGTCGCATGGCCTTAAGGTACAATCGAAGGGTAGTGCAAAGAAGCTTCGCCAACAATGATCTTATCCTAATCCGAAATGATATCGGAATAAGTCGACCGGGAGAGGGAAAGCTAGCAGCTAACTGGAAGGGACCCTACCGAGTCGTAGAATTACTGGAAAAAGGCTACTACAAAGTATCTGAACTCGACGGGCGAGAACTGCCAAGATCTTGGCACACCTGCAACCTAAGGAGATACTATAGTTAAAAGGTAATTGAGATCTTAGGATAAGGTGCACTCTTTTTCCTAAAAAGGTTTTTTAACGAGGCACCAAGCCAAGATCCATAAATCACTCGACTCAGAGATAAAAACTCCTACATGTATATATCTTCATTTTCTTTGGATAATTTTTTTTAGATTTTCTACAAACTCCCAAGACGCATTAGTCTGAAACGCTAATAATTCATTGCCGGATTACAAAGCTATGAGATTGGCAAAAAGTGAAGATTAAATTCACTGTTCAACCATGATAAAAGACCAAAGGAGGTGAAAACCAAAATTCATCAAAAGGTCGACCAAACCAGGATCAAACCTAACTTCGACAAAATCGACAAAGATGAAAAAGCGACAAAACAAAATAATGTAAGAAGTTATCGAAAGTGATCTATAGAAAGGACCTGACGAGGTCTTAACAAAATGGGTTGCTAAAAATAACTTAAAAGACAGGCCGACGTAAAGAAGTCAGACCAGTCGACTACACTAACCAAAGTTATAAAAAGTCAATCCTTGGAAAGAGGCCTGGCCAGCCCTAAAAAAAAGGATTACTAGAAATAACTTAGAAGAGACCGACATGATGAAGTCGGCCTCCCACGAACAAGTTATAAAAATAATCCCTGAAAGAGACCTGACAAAGGTCCAAGAAAGAGGATTACTAGAAATAACTTAGAAGAGACCGACATGATGAAATGGCCTTCCACGAACAAGTTACAGAAGTAATCCCTGACAGAGACCTGACAGAGGTCCAAGAAAGAGGATTATTAGAAGTAACTTAGAAGAGACCGACGAGATGAAGTCAGTCTCCCTCGAACAAGTTACAAAAGTAATCCCTAAAAGAGACCTGCTAAAAGTCTAAAAAGAGGATTACCAAAAGTAACTTAGAAAGGACTAACACGACGAAGTCGGCCTCCCGAAAACCTAAACGTTATAAAAGGTAAATCCTAACAGAGACCTCATGAAGGTCCAAACAAAACGGATTACTAGAAATAACTTTGGGCCAAGGTGAGGAAGCCGACACACAAGTTGGATCCAAGCATACTCAACCTCAAAGAATCGAGCCACAAGTATAAAATACAAAGGCAATCGAAAGAGGTCGACAGGACTCCAACACCCCCGCAAAACCTGAAAAGGTACCAGGCAGGTGCAGACAAACATATTATGAAAAAGCACAAGATATAAACAAACTCAAGAGACTACCAAAATCAAGTACTACTTTGTTTTTCAAAATAAAGTTGCTAAACAAGCAACTAAAGAAGTAGAAAAAGTCAGAAGCACCATTTACAAAATAAAAAGTTCAAAAGCCCACATATTGGGCTATCCACACAAATATCTAGAACAATCATTGAGGATCCAAAGACTTCTCGGTTGCAACAACATGGGGTGAAGGAGGACGAGTCTGAAGAGGCACAGCATCCACTGTCCCATCCTCCTAGTTCATGATTTGACAGTCAGGTTCTGACTCTACTCCGGCTGAAGGAGCTGAGGAAGTTGGCACAACAGAAGCTTTGGTGGCAGGCGCATAAAGAGGTTCAACATCATCGTCATCAGGGTCGTCAGGGACAATCTTGCCGTCCTTCACAATATTGTCGAGACTAAAAAGAGTCAGCTCAAGCTCGGGTGCAAGAACCCGAACCTGCTCCTTCAAGCTCTCATAAGCAGCATTCACGCTGCCCACAAGGTGACCCTGGAGCTCGGTATAGTCAGCTCGGACAGATTCTAAATCACTCCTGAGACACATCACTTCCCTGTAGGCCGAAACATAACTCTCCTTGTTTCTCAACGCCGTATCCTCAGCTAACCCCAAAGAAGCCGCCAAGGCAACAAAACTAGCCTTCTCACCCTCCAACTCCTTCTCAACCTTTGCCAACTTCACCTCCAGCTCCTCCTTCAAACCCTTAATCTGATCAAACTCCGACTTAGCCTTCTCCATAAAAGATTTTGTAGCATGAACCGGGATACCCTGAGCAGTTCAAAAAAGAGCCGCACCCATATGTGCCATCTTCACACTAATCCTAGTGATAAATTCTAAGTGGTGAAGAATGGACATGTCATTCATCGAAAGCTCACCATAGGGGGCGATCTGCTGGTCGACAAACTCGACAACATCAAAGTCAGGAGCATCAAGGTTAAAAGGCTCAGATGTATTTTGTTTTTTTTAGAGAAGGAGCGCCAGAAGTAGCAACCGAAGTTTGTGGAGGGTTAGCTAAATGATCCCGGGGAGTTGGGATCATCCTCCTCGGCCCAGTGGAACTCAGCACGAATGGCTTCGTCTGAACCTGAGAGGACCCCTCCCCAGCCTCCTTAGCCGAGATGTTTTGAGCCGCCGTAGCCTTCTTCACCTTCTTGAAAGATTTCATAGAGTCAGTATTTTTAATCATCTCTGCAAGCAAACATCACAATGAAGAAACCAAGTCAGGAGTCAGAAAGGAAAAGAAACAAACTCGAGAAAGCAGGCAAAAGAGCAGAAAAAAGGAAAGTTGAAAAACCCCAATTTTGTGGTTTATTTTGTGCCTAATTTGGGGGGATTTTATCACCTTTTCCCATATTTATTCAATAAAATAGCATGGTTTTGTAATTCTCCCTTGAATTGTGCTTAAGTGTAAAAACATGCTTTTTAGGCCCTTAAATTGGTGATTTTAACTCACTTTATTTCCATCCGATGCCTTGATATGTTTGTTGAGTGAATTTCAGGTTCATAGGGCAAGTATTGGATGGAAGAAATAAGAAGAAAAGCATACAAAGTGGAGAATGCATGAAGAAACCAAGATTGGGAATACATCGATGGGCGTGCATGCGTACAAGGCGCGCGCGCGCAAAAGTGAGTTCGCCTAAAGACGCGCATGAGTGCATGCCGCGTCCGCACAGATGAAGAATTAGTCAATCGACGCGCACGCGCACATGGCGCATACGCGCCGATATTCGCACGTGAATCACTTAAAGGCAAAATGCTGGGGGCAATTTCTGAGCAGCCCAGGCCCAATTCCAACATGTTTCTGAGTGTATTTCTTACAGAATTGAAGCCCAAGCAAAGGGGGGAGCAATTGTTGGAAGTATTAGAATCATGTAGCTTAGTTTCTAGAGAGAGAAGCTCCCTCTTCTCTCTAGAATTAGGTTAGGTTAGGTTAATTTCATCTTAAATCTAGTTCCAATTTCATGTTCTCATCTTGTTTTCTCTACAATTTCATGTTTCTATTCTTGATTCCTCCTAGTTTTCATGTTAATTCCCCTTTTTGCTATCTTTTGTGATGATGAACTCTTGTTGGATTTGGATCATTTTTTTAATGCAATTTAATGTTTGATGTTCTTTTATTGTTGATTTGAGTTGTGATCTCACTTTTCTTGCAATTGGTAGTTGGTAGATTTTATCTTTCCTTGCAATTTACCATGCTTACCTTTTGTACCCACCAAGTGTTTGACAAAATGCTTGGTTGGGCTTTAGAGTAGAATTTTATGCTCTTGGCTTGGGAAGGTAACTTAGGAACTCTTGAGTTGCTAATGTCCAAGTGATTGATGATTGGGAGCCATTAACCTTAGATCTCACTAATTGAATTGGTGGAGAACTAGGACTTATGGACTTGGATTGACATAGCTCATTTGACTCTCCTTTATTAGTTAGAGGATGACTTAATGGGGTTGATCTTTGCCAATTCTCATGTTGTGGTTAGTGATAAGGATAGAGATCCTTGACCACCAACCCTTGCCAAGGCCTTTTTGTTATTTGAATTTCCTTATCATTTACTTTTCATGTCTCTTATTCCAAAAAAAACCCCAAAATACTCCTTCAAGCCAATAATTGACCACTTCATTGCGATCCTCGTGAGACGACCCAGAGTCCAAATACTCCGGTTAATTCTTATTTGGGGTTTGTTCTTTGTGACAACCAAATTTTTGCATGAAAGGATTATTATTGGTTTAGAAACTATATTTTACAACGAGACTTCATTTGTGAATTTCTAGACCGTCAAGAAACCCGTTCATCATAAGTTGACCACTACCCAGCTCGGCTCGGAGAAGTGAGGGATCCCCCAAAAACCTTTCGGTGTCAAGATAAGGAGGCTCCCCCCAATTCTCCTCTAATACAGTCACAAAAGCCCGTTCGACCTCATCCAACATTTCCCATGAATACCCTGACACAACAACATTCTTTTGCCACTCTAGAGGAAAAGTGGGCTCATGATTCTCATCCAGAAAAAATGGTCGAGCTCCTTCAACAGCTCAGATCTTGAAGAAATAGTTCTTAAAATCATAGAACGATTCGTCATACATAGAAAAAACTTTCTTCCCTAGCAAAGCTTGGAAAGAAATCCAGACAGCCTTTTTCTTAACCACCCCAGGCTTTGTCAAGACAAACAAATAAAAGAAAAGGGATTGCGAGGCAGGGACGCCAAGTTCACAACACAGTAGTTAGAAGATCTTTATAAAGCCCTAGGAATTAGGGTGAAGTTGGGACGGAGCTACATTACAAGACCACAATAGATTGGTTTCAAAAGGAGTGAAAGGAAAGGTGATATTCATTTGGTCAAAAAAGAAATCATATGCATAGAAAAAAGGACGATCTCCAGCAATCCGAGTTGAAAAACAAACTCTCTCTTCTGAATTAGGGGACACAAGCTCGTAATTCTTTTCGTCACTACCATTGCTACAAACCCTATGAAACTTCCTAAGATGTTCACAAAACTCAGAGTCAGCCAGCGAGACACACATGAGAACCATAGAATCCACCCAATAGACCATGCCATCAGGGACTTGGGAGGACCTCTCGACAATATTTTTGCGAGAAGACATGAGGTCAACTAGTCCTACAGCAAGAAAAAGAGAAAACGGGATCACTATCAAAACTACTCGGAAAATCAGACAAACTACCTGGACAGCAAAATAAACAGCAAATAGCAGACTCAACAGTAAAAAGGAAAACCCCAGGACAAAACCCAAGGTCCAGGGGCATCCTTTGGAGGCAGTAACAGAGTGAAGTCTCACATCATCTTTCAACAAAGAAAGCAACCCTCTTCAAAAGTCATCAAAAGAGCAACAAAAGCAGCAGTTCAAGTAAAACAACAAAAAAATCCCAAATGGAGGACATCAAAGACGTAACCTTTTTTCTCTAGAAAGAATCAAACGAAGCCAAAGTCATTATCCCAGAAAGCTACAAAGTAAATAAAAGATAGCAAAATGCAAAGCCCTAATAGCATTAAAACAACAAGGAAATCCACCTAAGAGCATGTATAAGGTCAGCAAAGAAAATAGAAAACATGCATCACAACAACAATTGAGCATAACACTGCAAAAAGGTTCAGACTTTCCAGCATAAGTTCCAAACAAAAAACCAAAGCTTTATCAAAAATCGAAGGCAAAGCAATGAAAGAAAGTAAAGAAGAAGAAAGTCGAACCAACATGGAGAAAGGAAAGAAGCTCTGAAGAAAATCTGGAAGACGGAGGGATGAAAGACGTCCCTCGAAGCAAAGCACCATCAAAGTACCAAAGCATCACAGGAAAAAACAAAAATGCAGGACGAAACAGAGAAAAAGAGGAGAAGTTATAGAAAACCGTTTCTTGGATACAAAATTCAAAATAAAAGAACCAAGAGAAACGAAGCATTAAAATCAATTAATGAGGGTATTAAAACCCTCACATATTCCCAAAGCCAGAGCGCTAAAGCGCGCACTTCTAAGAGAAACAAAGCGTTTCGCATTCAAAAGAAAGAAGAACACCCTACAAAGAAGAAGTCGACAAAATGCTCGAGTTTGGCTTCATCCAAGAAGGTTCGAAGTCTTAAGACTAAGGCTCAACCTCAAAAGAAAGACCGAGCTTGAGCAGGGGCACTGTTCATACCCAGGATCGAGCCACCCGACCTGGGATGTTTAGCGACAAAGCAACTGACCTCTTCAGGTCCGACTATCCGACCTCTTCTCAAAGAGCTCGGTCAAATTGCCAAGGAAGCGCAGTAAAGGGCCCAAATAAAGGAACACGACCCAAATCCAAAGGCAGCCCAAGCCTATGGAGATAAGGGTGGTTCCCTTGAAGATACGAGGATCCCAGTCAAAGATAAGATAAGATAAGATAAGATAAGATAACTAACTTATCTTATCTAAAAAGGTGACTCCACACCATTATAAATACGCTGGAGCACCCAGGTATAACTCATACTCTGATTCTACTAAAAACATGCTTAATACCCTTGCTAACTTAAGCATTGGAGTCCCTTGCAGGTACCACCATCCTCCGGTGATGAAGGATCAGCACCACCTCCAAGTCCAACAAGTTGGACACAGCAGCTCCGGCCAGTGCAGAAGATCTCGTCAAAAATCGACCTCCAGTTTCAGGTAACCCTCGGAACAGTAGCTGTACCCAGTATTTTTCATCCGTGACGAGCAATCCGACAGTTGATTGGCTGTGTAGAAACTATACCTGGTATTTTTCATTCGGGAGGATCATACAACTTGCCATTGAAGGAGCCATGCGTGTTTGGAGAAGAAGACAGTAGGAAAGCAGAGATTCAGATGACAAAGCATCTCCGGAACCCAAACCTGTTCCTCATTAATGACTCACAAGTATTATTTATTTCATGTTATTTACCTTTCATAAACAAAATCATTTTTATCATTAATATCCTGACTAAGATTTACAAGGTAACCATATGCTTCAAGCCGACAATCTCCATGGGATCGACCCTTACTCACGTATGGTATTACTTGGACGACCCAGTGCACTTGCTGATTAGTTGTGCAAAGTTGTGAAAAGTGTGAATCACAATTTTGTGCACCAAAAGTATTATTGGTAATCTGAAAAATCCAAAAATTGATTCTTGAAGCAAGAAAAAGTAGCAAAAAGAAAAAGAAAAAGCATGTTGCAAAAGAAAAGAAAAATAATATATATGCATGTGATGAGTCCATATTTGATGGTATATTTTGACTCAATTTGAGTGGATTTCATCACATAAACATACACTTAAGCACCAAAATAGCATACTTTTGTATTTGCTCCCTACATTGAACCCAAATGTGAAAACATGCGTTTGTGTGCTTAAATTGAGCAATTAAATTCCACTTTTATTCCATTTGATGCCATGACATGTTTGCTGAGTGATTTCAAGCCTTGAAAGCAAGAATGGATAGCCAAAAGTGGAAGAAAGCATGTACAAGGGAGAAAACATGAAGAAAACAAGGAGAAGCACACACAGCGGAGTGTGCGTGCGCACGAGCTTGCGTGCGTACACACAAGAATGGATTTCCATGTGTGCATGCGCACAAGTACTTGTGCGTACGCACAGGTCAACTTTCAGCCAAGTGTGTGGACGCACACATCTGTGCATCCGCACAGGACCCAACACGTGATTTCATTAATGAAACACGTGCAGCACATTTTTTGAGGCCTTTTGGCCCATTTTGAAAGGCTTGAAGGCTGAATTGGAGTGCTATATGAAGGGAAATTCAACACATTTCAAGAGAGCTCACTTAGATAGTTTTAGAGAGTAATTAGGAGTAGGATTAAGAGTAGTGTAGCGTTGCTCTCTTAAGGTTTTAAATTCCATCTCCACTGTAGCATTTTATAGAAGCTTTGAACTTTGATTTTGCTCTTCTTTAATTGTAAATACTTTCAATTCCCTCTTCAATTATAGCACATTTACTTTCATTTTCTTTGGTTCAAGTTACTTTATTTATATTGCAATTTTGAGTTTCTTGAAGTTTTGATTAATGAATTTAGTGTTTCATGCTTTCTTTATGTTTGTTTGGATATTTATGTTTGGTTTTGTTGATAGTTGGTTATAGTTTTACATTTTACTTTGCAATTTTCCATGTTTTACTTTTATGCACACAAGGTGTTTGTGAAAATGCCAACTCTAGATTTTGAGTAGATTTTCCCACCTTGGTTTGTGGGTTGAGTTCCTAGGATACTAGAGTCATAATGTCCGACATTTAGTGGTAATTCTTGGGTAGTTAGTGATGCCAGGGCATTTTGGCCAGTTTCACTGACCTTTTCTTTACTGTTTTTAGGTAATTTCATGCATTTTCTTAGGAAATAAGTTAGTTTTGGGCAAATATTCACTCAGACCTTGATTCAAGCATACATTGTGCATTTTACATTATTTCATGAGGATTTTGCATGATTTTAATAACAAAATTGTATATTGCATGACCCATGACGTGGACTAGAACTTTGATGCACTCTATTGCTTGATTTCAGGACCAAAGGAAGCAAGGAATGGGAGGTAACTTGCAAAGTTAAGGAGAAAAGTGATTGCCAAAAACACTCTCAAAAACCATCAATGCCCACGTTAAAGAGTCACGTTAACTAAGTTAACGTGAACTCTAACGTGGAGAAGAGAGGTTGAGCCAACGTTAGTGACACTTAACATTGTCACTAACGTTGGCAATTGCTCACAAATGGCCACGTTAGAGGCACGTTAACCTAGTTAACGTGGCCTCTAACGTTAAAGGGGGAAGAGAAGCCAACGTTAGTGACACTCAACATTGTCACTAACATTGGCCTAAGGTGCAAAGAGCCACGTTAACTCCCACGTTAACTTGGTTAACGTGGGAGCTAATGTAAGAGATGGAGAGTTGTCGACAACGTTAGTGACACTCAACATTGTCACTAACGTTGGAGCAACCACACAACCCCCAAGAGCCACATTAACTTCCACGTTAACTTGGTTAACGTGGAAGCTAACGATGAGGAATGAAGAATAAGCCAACGTTAGTGACACTCAACATTGTCACTAA
>NC_029780.3:70720144-70755913 GCF_000817695.3 Arachis duranensis | reverse complement strand
GTTAGAAGCCACGTTAACCTAGTTAACGTGAGTTTTAACGTGAAGCAAGAAGGGGCACACTTGAACGTTAGTGACAATGTTGAGTGTCACTAACGTTCTCGAAGGCTAGCAAGGCAAAGTTAAAAGCCACGTTAACCCAGTTAACGTGGGCTTTAACGTGAGGTAAAGGGGTGCATGGCAACGTTAGTGACAATGTTAAGTGTCACTAACATTCTCGAACTTGTATTTTCATTAAATGTTAAACACCCCTAACGTCCTGAGCAAAAGTCTCTGCCCACTTCACACTTTCTCTCTGCAAGTAAGCCAAGCCCAATTGAAGAAAGGAACTGCTTCAAGCTCAAAGATCCAGAGGCCCAAGATTTGAAGAGCTAACTAGAAGCTGAGAAGAGTAGTATATATAGGAGTAGTTTTGAAATAGAGAGGGGCTTTTGGGAGGAGCTAGAGAAGAGAACTACTCTTTGTAGTTACTTTCTGGGCACTTCTAGCTTTATCATGTATTCTCCATCTTTGATTTTGATTTCTAGAGCTATGAACAACTAAACCCCTTTCATTGGGTTAGGGAGCTCTGTTGTAATTTGATGGATCAATACTAATTTTCAGAGATGAAAATGAAATTGATCCGGAGAATGCAACATCTCCTAAGCCCAATGAACTCCCCATTTCTGATCTTACCCATTCTCTTTATTTTCTGCAATTTACTTTTATGAGCAATTCCCCCATTCCCATTTACAATTCTGCTATTTACTTTCAGTCATTTACTTTCCTGCCATTTTAATTTCTGCAATTATCAACTCTATTCATGGATTCGCTCAACTAGATCATTCCTCTAATTAAAGTTGCTTGATCAATCAATCCCTGTGGGATTCGACCTCACTCTATTGTGAGTTTTTACTTGACGACAAATTTGGTACACTTGCCGAATGGAAATTTGTTGAGAGACAAGTTTTACCCCGATCAGTTAGTTAACTATTGTTTCCATTGACGCTAGTCTTTTACCAACTAGTTTGGTAAGTTGGTTAGGACTTATAGATTAAGGTCAATTATGTTGACTTACTCCTCGATGGTTGGTGTTGACTAGGCAAGAATGACTCATCATAATTACTATAGTTGTGGTTATGGCGATGATAGGATTCCTTGGATCCTCATTCCTAAGTCAAGGCCCTTTTATTGCATTTATAGCATTTTCATTAAGTTTTGATCTTGCTTTCTCTTTAATTACATTAATTACAATTTTTGATCATCTCTTAGTTCTTTTATTTCTTAAGTTCTTTTAATCTTTCATTTCTTGCTTGAAAACCCCTTTTTGCCTTAACAACCAAGGAAGTAACACTTCAATTGCATCCTAGGGAAGAACGACCCGAAGTTTAACTACTCTCGGTTTAAATAGAAATTGTAAACTTTGATTGGGCATTACTTGTTGGTTAAGAGCTATACTTGCAGCGAGGTTATTTCTCCTTTACCGAGAAGAAATTCTTGACCGACGGTTTTGCTCGCATCAGTATGCAAAAAAAATAAAAAAAAATAAAAAGCAGAAAAAGCTAATAGCTCTTTAAACCAAAATGCAAGAGCAAAAAGGCAATAACCCTTTAAACCAAAAGGCAAGGGTAAAAGAATCTAAGGCTTTGAGCATCAATGGTTAGGAGTGCCTACGAGGAATAAAATCCTGGTCTAAGCGGCTCAACCAAGATGTCCCTAACCATATGCTTGTGGTGTGAAGGTGTCAAGTGAAAAGCTTGAGACTGAGCTCTTAAAGTTATGGTCCAAAGCAAAAAGAGTGTACTTATGAACTCTGGACACCTCTATCTGGGGATTCTAGGAAAGATGAATCACAATCTGAAAGGGTTCACCCAGTTAAAGTGTTTGTGGCATTTATGTATCCGGTGGTAATATTGGAAAACAAAGTGTTTAGGGTCACGGCCTAGACGCTCAAAAGCTGTGTTGCCGAATAAAAAAGAACTGAAATAGGAGAGTCAATAATATCATCTGGATTCTAAGTTCCTAAAGAGACCAACATTTCTGAGTTTCAATGGATAATGAGATGCCTAAACTATTCAGAAGTAAAAAGCTACTAAGTCCCACTCATCTAATTAAAACTGAGCTTCATTGAAATCTCTGAGATTTATTGTATCTTACTCTTCTTTTTATGCTACTTTGTTTTTAGTTTCTTGGGGACAAGCAACAGTTTAAGTTTGGTGTTCTGATGAGCGGATATTTTATACGCTTTTTGCCATCAATTTTATATAGTTTTAAGTATGTTTTGTTTAAGTTTTATTAAGTTTTCATAGGTTTTAGTGCAAAATTCACATCTTTGGATTCTACTTTGAGTTTGTATGTTTTTATGCAATTTCAGGTAAATTGATAAACCCAAATTTTGTGGTTTATCTTGTGCTTAATTTAGGGAATTTTATCAACTTATCCCACATTTATTCAATGAAATAGCATGGTTTTGTAATTCTCCCTAAATTTGTGCTTAAGAGTGAAAACATACTTTTTAGCCCCTAAAATTGATAAATTTAATTCACTTTAATTCCATTCGATGCCTTGATATGCATGTTGAGTGATTTCAGATTCATAAGGCAAGTATTGGATGGAAGAACTGAAGAGAAAAGCATGCAACGTGGAGAATTCATGAAGAAATGAGCATTTGGAGAATTTAAGGCCACGCGCACGCGTCATTTATGCGTACGCGTGAATAGGACATTCAAGCCATGCGCACGCGTCACCCACGCATACGCGTGAGGGGAAATTTGCCAGCGACGCACACGCATCACCCACGCGCATGTGTGACGCTGATCACGTGACCTCATTAAAGTGAATTCACTAGGGACGATTTTTGAGCTTTCTAGGCCCGAATTTAACTCATTTATGAGACTATTTCATGCATAATTCAAGATGGGTCAAAGGGGGAGGAATTAGTTAGCTTAGGATGATGCTTTAGGTAGTTTTCTAGAGAGAGAAGCTCCCTCTTCTCTCTAGAATTAAGGTAGAATTAGGTTAGATCTCCTTTAGATTTAGGTTTAATGTCTTGTTTCCATCTTGTTTTCTTTATAATTTCTTGTTCTTACATCATTGTTCTTCTTAGTTCTTTTGTTAATTCTCCTTTTATGTCATTTTTATGTTTATGAGCACTCTTGTTAATTTGGATTTCCTTTTAATAAAATTTATGTTTTGTGTTCCTTTATTGTTTAATTGAGTTGTTAATCTTACTTTTCTTGCATTGGGTAGTTGTAGATTTATTATTCTTGCAAATTTTATGATGCTTTCCTTTTATGCCTTCCAAGTGTTTGACAAAATGCTTGGCTTATTAGGTTTAGAGTAGTTTTTGAGCATTCTTGGCTTGGAAAGAGAAATTAGGCAATCTTGAGTCATTAATACCCAACTCAAGTTCATGATTAGAGTTGTTAGTTAATATTGTTTCCATTGACTCTAATCTCTTGCTAATTCAATTAGTAGGTTGATTAAGACTTTTGGATTGAGATTAACTAGTCTTATTTGACTTTCTCTCAAGTGAAGATAACATTGTAACTTCTTCCAATGTTGGAGATGACTAAATAGGAGTAGCTCTTGATAATTATCGTATTATAATTGATGACTAGGATAAAAAGCCTATATTCTCAATCCTTGCCATGAATGTCTCTCTTTATTACTTGCTTTCTTTAGTTGCTTGCTTTACTTTTGTTGCCTTTTTAATTTATTGTTTCATGAACCCAACCCCCTTGAACTTCATAACCAATAATTAGGCACTCCATTTCAATTTCTAGGGAGAACAACTCGGGACTAATATTCTCAGTTATTTTTATTGGGTTGGACTTGAGACAACCAAAAATTAAACTTTGATTGAGCATTACTTGTCGGTTTGGAACTATACTTGCAACAAAGTTATTTTCCTCTAACCAAGAAGAAATTCTAAACTGACGGTTTTGCTCTTTTATAAATCCTGGCTGAAATTGAGGAGCTAGAGCAAAAGTCTGATTCATAGGCAGAGAAAGCACTGCAGATGCTGTCTAGATCTGACCTCCTTGCATTCGAAAGAGATTTTATGGAGCTAAAGAAGTCCAAATGGAGCTTTCTCAACGGCTATGAAAAGCTAAAATCCAGAGCTTTCCAACAATGTATAATAGTTCATACTTTGCTTTAGAATTGAAGGCCTAGCCAAAACTAGCATCCAATACCAGCCTTCTGCCCTATTCCGGCGTCTAACGCCCAAAGGAGAAGAGACCAGCGTCCAACGACCATAAAGGACCCCCTAGCTAGCGTTCAACGTCCTAGAAGCCTCCTAGCACGTAGATCTCATCAAAGCTCAGCCCAAACACTCACCAAGTGGGCCCTAGAAGTGGATTTTGGTACTAAAAGATTGTTTTACCCTTCTTATGTAATCCTTAGTCATTAGTCTAGTATTTATTTGAGAACCTTTACACTATTCGAGAAAATAGACACTTTACATAAGCGAAAGGGATGAGAATGAGGAAAAAAGATATGTGATTGTGTCGAGAGATTGAAGAGGAGAAACTAGAGAGAGGGCAGAGAAAAAGACGAGATGGTGGACCAATGCGGATAAGGATTGTGCGATAAGTGGTGGGTAGAAGTGATATTTGGATTGTCGTAGGGCCACACCTATACCGTACTTGTACACTATACACTTGTACATCAGTATATGTGTGTATAGTTCTTTTTTTCAATTAAAAAATGTTGTAATAATTATTCAAGTAGTGTTTGTATATTGAGATTTAGTATGGTCTTTAGTATTGAAAGGATTGAGTATTGAGATTGTATTTAGTAATTAGTAAAATTTAAATTTAAATTTTGGAATACAATTTTAGTTTTTTAATATCTCAAAAAAATAAAAACATAAGAGGAATAAAAATTAAAACTTTAATAATATTTTTTTAATAACTAAAAATATTTTAATAAATATTTATATCAATTATTCTTCACATACAAGCTATTTTATTATACAAGTCTATATAAGTCATTTTTTCCTAAATCATTCTCACGCGCATGTCTTACACACGCACATTTCACGCGCTTCTTAATTTAACAGATTTCAATCAACGCGCACACGTTCTTCTTCGTGCCATTACTGCACGTTCTTCTTCTCCACCTCCTCATCCTCTTCCTCCTTCTTTTTTTATTGGAATTTTTTCTCCTCCTTCCTTTTCCTCCTTCTCCTCTTTATCTCATTGTTGAAGATAATGAACAACTCAAGTTTAGATTATCTTAACCAAAACGAAATTGATCATTGTTTTTAATCCAATCAGGTAGCTGAGGTGTGGTTCGATTCTAGTTAATTTTTTCGTTACCAGTTTATGATTCTGAGGTGAATAATGTTTCATCGTTGATTAATTGAATTGAATGTAATGTAAAATTTTGGTATTAAAAAAATACTTTTTTGTATTTGCAGCAAATTTGGGTGTAACATGAAGATATTTGGGTGTATTTATTAAGAATTTTTTTGTGTATGTGTGCTGATAAATTTGGCATAATTCAAAACTCTTCTTCTCCCTCCTCCTCATCTTCTTTTACTTCTTCTTCTTTTTCATCATCATCATCATCATCATCATCATCTTCTTTTTTTTCTTATTCATCTCAAATTTCTTTTTATTTTACTCTTTTAACAAGAATAAAAACAAAAAAATTCAAACAAAGAAGAAAAAGAAACATATAATCATACAAAATTACTTGAAAGATGATGAAGTTACATTCATTCAACTAAAAGAAAGAAAAAATAAGGAAAAAAAGATGAAGCAAAAAATGCAGCATTAGAGGAAACACTTTTCTATATTTGCAGCAAATTTGGGTGTAACACGAAACTATTTGGGTGTATTCTCTAAGAATTTTTGGTGTATGTGTGCTGATAAGTTCTGCATAATTTAAAGCTCTTTTTTCCCTCCTCCTCATCGTCTGCTGCTGCTTCTTCTTTTTTTCATCATCATCACTATTTTCTTCTTCTTTTTTTCTTATTCATCTTTTCCTTTTTGTTTTACCTTCTCGAGTTTCTTCTTGTTTTACTGTCACCAACATCACATTCTCCTCTTCTTCCTCCTTCTATTTTTATTAGAATTTCTTCTCCTTCTTCCTTTTTCTCATTCTCCTCTATCATCAGTTATCTCGTTGTTGAAGATAATAAATAATTCAAGTTTAGATTGACAATTGAACCAAAACGAAATTGATTATTTTGAATCCAATCAAGTGACTGAGATGTGATTCAATTCTAGTTAATGTTTACATTAGTAGTTTATGATTCTATAGGTGAATAATGTTATTTTTGTTTGTGAAAATTGTTGTTCATCGTTGATGGTTTGAATTGAATGTAATATAAAAGTTCTGCATTATAGAAAATATTTTTCTGTATTTGGGTGTAACACGAACATATTTGGGTGTATTCTTTAAGAATTTTGGGTGTATGTATACTGATAAGTTCTGCATAATTCAAAACTCTTCTTCTCCTTCCTCCTCATCTGCTGTTGCTTTTTCTTTTTCTTTTTCATCATCATCACCATCTTCTTCTTTTTTATTCATTTTTTTCTTGTTTTATCTTCTTAAATTTCTTCTTATTTTACTCTTTTAACAAGAATTAAAAAAATCAAACAAAGTAGAAGAAGAAACATATAATGGTACAAAATTACTTAAAAAAGATGAACTTACATTCGTTCAACTAAAAGAAAGAAAAAAATAAGGAAAAAAAGAAGGAAAAAAATGTAGAAATAGAAGAAATATTTTTCTGTATTTGCAGCAAATTTGTGTGTAACACGAAGATATTTGGGTGTAACACAAAGATATTTGGGTGTATTGTTTAAGAATTTTCGGTGTATGTGTGCTGAGATGTTCTGCATAATTCAAAACTCTTCTTCTTCCTCCTCCTCATCTTCTGTTGCTTCTTCTTCTTCTTCATCTTCTTATTTCATATTTTGATAATTTTTCTTGGGAGGAAAAAAACAAACAAAGAAGAAAAAATATATAATATTGCAAAATCAATAGAAAGAGAAGGAGGAAAAAATGCATCAACAACAACAGTAATAAAAAATGACGATGAAGATGAAACATGCGAAGAAAAAGGAGGAGAAACGCAAAGAAAAAGGAGAAGAAGAAGGAAGAGGCAGAGGAGGAAGAACGCGAAGTGCGGTGCACTATAAAAACCGTTGAGTAGCGCCCGTGTTAACACGCTAGAATGAGTGAGTGTCCTTTTTGTTAGGTTTAGACCAATTTGTATGACTTATAAACCAAAATAACTTGTATATATAGCACTTTTATATTTATATATTATATTTTATATCTATATTTATCTTAAGTAAAATAAAATACTAAAAAATTTAATTTAGTCATAATATCTCTCAACTTCTATTTTTCAATTCCAATTACCTTTTCAAACAAAATTTTAGTGATTATCTTATAATAGAAAGTTATAGAAATAGTTATAGATATACAAAATTTAAACAAAGAAAATTAGTATAGTTGGTGTTTAGTTAAAATTCTTATGTATTTTGGTCAGCTGTTTGAATTTTTACACTACATAAAAGAGGTTTAGGCTTGAAAAATTTGTAGCAAAATAATTTAGTCATTGTTATTATTAATTGTTGTTTATTTGCAGTAACATAAGAAGGAAAACAATAACCCACAGAAAATATAATAAAATCCTATGGTCATCAGATCTGGAGGAGCATTAGTGACCTCTCAACCAGCATTGATTACATACAGCCTGCCATAGAAGAAATCATTCACAATTGAAGAAGATAGTAAAACCAGAGTTATCCAGAAAAATAAAGTATCTCCAAGCCTTAACCACCTTCTTATCACAGTTTACACGACTTTTGAGTTAAGTTCTCTTTATTTCCTTTTATGCGATTAAATAAAATACCTACTTCTTCTATCCGCCTAACTAAGAACTACAAGATAACCATAGCTTGCTTCAAACCACAATCCTCGTGGGATCGACCCTGACTCGCTTAGGTATTACTTGGACAACCTAATACACTTGCTGGTTCAGTTGTACGAAGTGTGGGAATTCATGCCACCACTCATATGTATATACTTAATATATGGTATAAAGTCCCTAAAGTCAATTGAATAGTATTGCCTAGTTGCTAGCCTTGGTCATGACAGGGTTGAAGTTGGGTCATTACAATTTGGTATTGAAGCAGTTCTTCTTTAGTAGAGCTTGGAGAATGGACTGACTATACTTCACTGCATACTCTACCTTTTTTTTTATCATGCCACTAGGATATCTCTGATGATGTAATTGCATGATTGCCTGTGAGCATACATTTTGGTAAAGTTATCATTTAAATTGAATATGTTAAGACTGATCACCTTAATGTTGATCGTTTGGTGTTAATAGGACCTCAATGTTTATAACCAGGCGTAGCCCCCATCAATCGAGTCCGAGTTTCGAGCAGGAATTTGTCTCGGCCGCCTTGCTAGAATTTATAAATGCAATGGCTACAGATGTATGCAATTCTATCACTGTAACCAACATAGCAGTGGAAAAAATAGAATGACAACAGAGGAACGGTTATGGGAATGGCCATGGAAATGGAGACGTATCAAAAAATAGTGCACCCGAAAGGGATAGGATAATGATTTTGGCATTTTTCCTTAAATTTAATCTACCCAATTTCTCTGGAACCACCAACCCGACCAAGGTAGATGATTGGCTGAGGAATACACCTGGAAGCTGGCAGCGGCCTGAACAAACCGCTTGGATTTTCCCTCTAGGAATTTCAACAGAAATCTAGCGCTGTAGAAAAAGAACTTTAAAAGAAATAGTCAGCCACACTACCAAGATCTACCCAGCAGGAACTCTAACACACAGTTTAACCCAGGAAACCATAATCAGAGACAGGACTTAAGGAGGTAGCCATAGAGAGCTCAGGCAAGTCCTACTTGTTTAAGTATAGAAAGGACCATGGGAGCAGACCAGGATAGCTTATGTTTTCTATAATTGTGGCAAGTCAGGGCATATAGCGAAAGATTTCTGCGTTGAGCAGAATGGACTAGTTCCCCTTCGACCTCAACAATAAGGAAAGGTTTTTGCAATGACCGCTGAAGAAGCTTCTGTCTTGAGTTCTTTGATCCAAGGTGAGTGCTCTATTAACGGCAAGACCCTAACTGTACTTTATGATTCAGGTGCATTTCATTCTTTTATATCCATAGAATGTGCATGCATGCAAGGACTAGGACGCTCTCAACTTGAATATGATCTAACTATCCACACACCGACCGCACAAAATGTTGTGACCAACTTGGTTAGTAGATGTGTGCCCTTCATCATTAGAGAAAGATCATTTACAGATTTGTTTGCCTTTTCTTGGTATGGATATCATCCTAGGACTAGATTGGCTGACTGTGCATCATGTTCTTCTTGATTGCTTTAAGAAAACTGCTTTGATTCTATCTGTTAGTATGTCTGTTACTTCCCATAGTTATTATCTAAACTCAGTAATAGTAAACCTTAGTGGGAGAAAGTGTAGAGGTTTTGTTCATTTAGCGGCTAATTTAGCAGATTCAAAATTCTTCTCTTTTCTTGCACACGAACTCTGCCAAACTGATCCAAACTTCTCCTAAAATAATAAAAACACTAGAGCAACTCAAAGTAGCATCCAAATAGGCTTCAAACACTAGAATCTCAATAAAACTCAATAGATTCATATCTAATATAATAAGAAAATAAAGAAAAGATGCTCACGCATAAACTAATATCCAAATTTCATATCGAATTTTGAGAAAATTTTTGTAGAATTTAACCTGTTTAGTTTGTTTGGGATAGGATATCTAATCCATTGGAGAGTTTGGTTTAAGGGTTTATAATTAATTACTAATCTTGGAGTACCTCTTTCTAGTTCAACTTGTTTATTTATGTTTGAAGCCGAACACGACCAAGGACTCTTACTAGGTCTGAATAAATTTTTGTTTAAGATATTCGTAATTTCTTTTTGACAATATAGGAGAAGTTTCTCATTTATTTGAATGGGTCTTGCTTTTTTAGGAATATAACTTTCTTAAAATCTTTTTCATAAAGAAGGTCCATAATGTGTTTTTTATTCCAAAAAGCCTGAGGCAACTCAGAACATAACGTTGTTACAATTTGGTTTAGAAAAGATTTACTCTTTTTCTTGTTATCTGGTTGTTGTAACTGAGTTTCCAGAGTCTTGAAAGTTACTTCTTCTTTGAGAAAATTTATTTGATTAGTTTTATATTCTAGAAGATTTAGAGTTATTTGGCTAGGTTCATCTATAAATTTGAAAGTTGTCGGAATACCTCCTAAGTAAGTGATGACACATTCAAAAGACATCATTAAAGGGAAGAGAGACCTGATAAAGGGTGTTCCGAAAATAACCTTATTTTAAAATCCTTTACCAAAAGAAAAGGGGTTTTTGCTCTAAAAAAATATTTTTAATAACAGCATTGGATAGTTTGTAATTTATTTTTAATCGGGCACCATTAGTTGTGCTAAGACATTCCGAGGTTTTTTCAAAATATTTTGTTGGAATTAAACCTTTCAAAATACAATTTAAATCGGCTCATGTATCAAAAAAAGCTATTTTTCAAGAAAAAAATCATAAATGATAATATGAAGATTGACATAGAATTTTTGAACGGTTAATAGATTAATTAACCTTGTAATTTTAGCTATTTCATCGTTTTGGTCATCTGTTGAGACCTGAACAATTTGATTGTTCGTTGGGGTTTGAACAATTTGATTATCTTGAGGTTCTTCCCCAATTTTACTAGAGTCTTCTTCCAGAATGTGAGATAAAATATTCTGGTGATGTTGTTGTTGTTGTTTAATCTGGTAAATATCTTTTTTGAGGGTGTTGATTTCATTTTGAAGATCTTGAATAGTTACAGGTTTAGCAATATATTTCTCTAGACGTTTGAAGATAGGTTTTACGTCATACTTTTTTATAATTAAATCTATATATTTGTTTTTCATTTCAAAATATTGTTTAAGCTTATGAAAAAAGTTTTTTCTTCCTTCAAAATTAGATATAGCATTTATATCTTCGAAGAAGAGATCCTGTTCCTTGGTAAGGACATTGATCTCATGGGATTTTTCGAATGATGAAGCATCATCTTCTTGGATATTATTTAGATCCTCTGAGAACTCATGATCCGATTCCTCTTTAGAACTTTTAATAAGAAGGTTGTTAACCTATTCCTCGATTTAAGGATGTAGATTAAGGATGATTATTTTTCTTTTGAGTCTAAAATATCTACTAATATGGCCTGATTTTTTGCAGTTGTAATAGATAACTTGATTTTTGTGAGTTCTTTTTCGTTATTTTTTCATTGTCTTAAAGGGGCTTATAATGTTTTCTTGGCCTCGAGTGTTTTTGGCTAGGATTGGGCCACCGTTTGTTATGACGAGTTTGTTTAGTTCTACGTTTGTTGTAGGCGGGTAGACCGAATTGCTCACAAAATAAACCGAGGTCTTTTTTGTTTTGGGCCTTTTCGTGGACTAGCTGCCTTTGAATTTTGTCATCTTGACATATTTTTAAGATCATTGTTTGGACATAAGAGATTAGCTGGCCGTAATAGTGCGCGAAATTGAACTTGCACAACTTCACCCGCAAGTGCATCGGGTCGTCCAAGTAATACCTCAGGTGAATGAGGGTCGATCCCACGAGGATTGTTGGATTGAGCAAGCTGTGGCTACCCTGCAGATCTTAGTCAGGTGAATAGAAAGATAGTTGTTGTTGCAGGCACATAAAATAAACAATTAATAAAGAAAAGACATAGAAATAATGATAAGAAATCAGTTAAGCCTTTGGAGATGCTTTATCTTTCTGGATTAAGAAATCTTACAGACTACTTCAACAATGAATGTTTCGTTCTACGGCAAAACTGTAAGTGATTAACTCATGTCCTCTCATCAAGTTAATCTCTCCAAAACCATAGCAAAGCTGTCAGAGATTAACTCATGTCCTCTCATCAAGTTAATTCATGGCCGTTCACTATGGCCGAGGATGAAGCCCACGCAATTCATTCTTCATTATGATCCTAGTTAAAACGCCACAGATAAGGTCAGATTTTCCAGATCGGAGAATGATGCTCTATGATTCTAGCCTTAGCGCCACAAGAACCTTATTACCCATAGCTAACCGGATTATATGTGACGTATCCTCGATTAGCCTAAGTGAATTATTGGATCAGGTGATGTATTCTCAAGCTTTAGCTCAGTACTATCTGGGTCAAAACTCGTAAAGAACTCATGTAGAAAAAGGGACATACCCAGTCTCATTGGGATGAAGAACAACAATACACCATAAAAGAGAATAAACTATATATTGAAATAGAAATAGTAATATTATTAATTAGGTTAAGTACGATTTTGGTCCCCAACGTAGAAGCTGAAAATTTATTTCGTCCCCAGCCTTTTTTCGCTACAAAATGGTCCTAAAGGTTTCAGTTTGTTTTAAAATCATCCTTTTCATCAATTTTATTTTTTATTACCAAGAAGAAGGGTAAGGGAAGCCGCACCACCATACCGTTGCACTACTGCACCACTGCACCGCCTCCCTGCCACCTGTGATTTGCCACTGCTCCCTACACTAATAGCAAGAGAGGAGAGAGCAGAGGAAGAGAGAAAGAGAAGAGAGGAACGAAGCCCTCCACAGCGCCGCCGACCACCAGAGCACCATCCTCGTGGCAATTTGTAGCCCGCCAACACCGCATCGTTGTTCACCGCCATAGCCCCTTTTCCACCACCACCGCCGTAACCCTTTCCCTCTGTTTCAATTTTTTATTCTTTTTATCTTTAATTTTTCAGATTTAAAGGATTCCATTCTTGTTGTTGTTGATTATGCTTCTGGTAGCTTCAGTTTATTCCTTTTATTCCATTATTTTTGTTGATACTCTGGTTGCTTTTGTTTTTGTTGCTTCTATTTTTGTTTCTGCTTTTAGTTTTGTTTTTGTTGTCGCTCTAATTCCATTATCCATTGTTATTACTGTTGTTGTTCTGCTGATTGTTATCCATTGTTGCCTGCTTTTGTTTCTACGTCTGTGCATCTGCTTCTGCTTCTAGTTAATGTTGAGGAAGAAGAGGGGAAGGAGAGGTATTTTCGTTCGAAGTTTGATTTTAAAATTAAGTTAAATCTTTGGTACCATTTTGTAGCAAAAAAAAAGGCTAGGGATGAAATAAATTTTCAATCTCTACGTTAGGGACCAAAATCATACTTCACCCTTATTAATCCATAGGAATTAGAAAAGTTCTTAACCTTAACTTAGGAGGTTTAGTTGCTCATAATTTACAGAAAAAACTTAGATCTAAAAAGTATGATACAAGTTGATGCATAAACCTAAGTGATCTCCTCTATATATAGGAGATGCTAACCCTAAAGGATGTTAATTTTAATTTAAAAAGTACAAAGATAAACTAAACTAAGTTAAAGCGTGCAAAAATCCACTTTGGACCCACTTTGGTCTTGTGCTCGTCCAAGCCTGGTGTTCAATGGTGCGGAATTTAGAACCTTTAAACTAACCGGCAAGTGCACCGGGTCATACCAAGTAGTACCTCAAGTAAATGAGGGTTGATCCCACGAGGATTGATGGATTAAGCAACAATGGTTGACTAATTCACTTAGTTAGACAAGCAGAAAAGAGTGTTTGGGTCTCAATTACGTTAAACAGTAAATTCAGAATATCAAAAAGTAAGCAGTAAATTGGTAGGAATAATATGGGAGAAAACCGTTAAGGCTTTAGAGATATTTATTTTCCGGATTAACTTTTCTTACCAACTATTTTAATCATGCAAGATTCAACTCATGGCAAACTATATGTGACTAAACCCTAATTTCTTATACCTTTTTAGTCTCTTCTAACCTTCATCAACTACTAATTCCTTGGTCACTTGATTCTAATTAGAGGGTTAAGTTCAATTCTAGTTTATATGCCACAGAAATCCTAATGACCCAAATATAAGAGAATTATATGTCACGTATCCCGTTAATTCCAGATAATTAGAAATTTAGGAGAAATTATTTTCAAGCTGTTGTTCAAGCAAAGAGCTTTTCCAAATTTTACAAGAACTCAATTAAAACAAAGGTCATACTTCCATTCCACCCAGATTCATAAGATAAAGAACGAATAATTCTTGAAATTGAAATCAATACATGAATTAAAATAGAGAAGTAATAGTATTAATCCATAGAATAAACAGAGCTCCTAACCTTAACAGTGGAGGTTTAGTTGCTCATGATTCAAAGAGAAAACAAGGATTTTGTAAAACTGTAAAGTGCGGAAAAGGTAAGAGAGAAGAGAATCCGGAAGGGCTAATTCTTTTCCCTTTTATATCTAATCCTAATTAATGTAAAAAATATTTTCTAAAATTAAATAATATCTTTTTCTAATTATAATTAGAATAAATGTTTTAATCAAAATCAATGAGATCTTCGTGTAGGCCTTGAGATGATGGAGTTGGACTTGGAGGAGGCAGCAAGGATTGGGCGTGCATTGCTTGACCTAGCGCCTAACTTGGGAGGGTGTGGTGCCTAACTTGAGCCTGGCCAAACCGAATTGAGTGTTGAGGGTTGTCCTGGTGCCTAACTTGAGAAACTCCAAGTTAGGCGCCACCTTGGCAGTGTGCATTTGGAGGCTTTCCCTTGTCCTGGCGCCTAACTTAGGAAAAGCCAAGTTAGGTACCACCTATGCAGCAAGGAACTCTCATGGAAGTCTGATGAGCAGATAATTTATACGCTTTTTGGCATTGTTTTTAAGTAGTTTTTAGTATGTCTTATTAACTTTTTATTATGTTTTTATTAGTTTTTTTGTGCAAAATTCACATTTCTGGACTTTACTATGAGTTTGTGCATTTTTCTGTGATTTCAGGTATTTTCTGGCTAAAATTGAGGGACCTGAGCAAAAATCTGATTCAGAGGCTGTTAAAGGACCGCAGATGCTGTTGGATTCTGACCTCCCTGCACTCGAAATGGAGTTTTTGGAGCTTCGAAAGTCCAATTGGCACACTCTCAATTGCGCTGGAAAGTGGACATCCAGGGCTTTCCAGCAATATATAATATTACATACTTTACCCGAGTTTTAATGACACAAACTGGCATTTAACGCCAACTTTCTGCCCTATTCTGGCGTTAAACGCCAGAAACAGGTTACAAACTAGAGTTAAACGCCAGAAACAGGTTACAAGCTAGAGTTAAACGCCAGAAATAGGATGCAACTTGGCGTTTAACTCCAAGACAAGTCTCTACACATGGACGCTTCAATGCTCAGCCCAAACACACACCAAGTGGGCCCCGGAAGTGGATTTATGCATTATCTATCATAGTTTACTCATTTTCTGTAAACCTAGGTTACTAGTTGAGTATAAAAACTACTTTTAGAGATTCATTCAGTACCTCATGATATTTTACATCTGAATTTGTTCCTTTGACGGCATGAGTCTCTAAACCCCATGGTTGCGGGTGAGGAGCTCTGCTGTGTCTCGATGAATTAATACAATTACTACTGTTTTTCATTCAATCACGCTTGTTTCTATTCTAAGATATTCATTCGCACTTCAACATGATGAATGTGATGATCCGTGACACTCATCACCATTCTCAACCTATGAACGCGTGCCTAACAACCACTCCCGTTCTACCTTAGATTGAATGTATATCTCTTGGGTTCCTGGTTCACGAGTTTGACTGCCTCTCCTGACAATAGAGCGTTCAATCCTTGAGACCAGAGTCTTCGTGGTATAAGCTAGAATCAACAAGCAATATTCCTGAGATCCGAAAAGTCTAAACCTTGTCTGTGGTATTCTGAGTAGGATCTAGGAAGGGATGATTATGACGAGCTTCAAACTTATGACTGTTGGGCATAGTGATAGACGCAAAAGGATAACTGGATCCTATTCCAACACAAGTGAGAATCGACAGATGATTAGCCATGTACATGGACCATTTTCACTGAGAGGACGGATGGTAGCCATTGACAATGGTGATTCACCAACATACAGCTTTCCATGGAAGAAGCCTTGCATGCGTGAAGAATAAGACAGTGGGAAAGCAAAGATTCAGAAGACAGAGCATCTCCAAAACTCCAACCCATTCTCCATTACTGCATAACAAGTATTTATTTCATATTCTTTTATTTTTTGCAATTAAAATTAAGAACCCTTGTTGATATCCTGACTAAGAATAATAAGATAACCATAGCTTGCTTCAAGCCGACAATCTCTGTGGGATCGACCCTTACTCACGTAAGGTATTACTTGGATGACCCAGTGTACTTGCTGGTTATTTGTGCGGAATTGCAAAGTGTGATTGTAATTTTCGTGCACCAAGTTTTTGGCGCCGTTGCCGGGGATTGTTTGAGTTTGAACAACTGACGATTTATTTTGTTACTTAAGTTAGGAAAATTTTTTTTTCAAAAATATTATTTTTCTTTATTAATTGTTAGCTTCTCATTGAGTCTAGTTGCATGTTTTAAATTTGGTGTCCTTTGTGTTTTTGTCATCTAAAAAAAAAAACTTTTTCTTTCATAATTCAGTTGGTTAGAGTGTTGGCTTATGTTTTTGGTATCTTCTTTTTAAAAATAATTTTTCTTTGATTAAATCTTGTGTTAAATTTTAAGTTTGGTGTTCTCTTGTTAATTTTTCTTTAGTTTTCGAAAATTTTATTTTGGTTTTCTAAAAATTTTAAGTTTGGGGTTCTTTCTTTTTATATTCTTGAGTTATTTGAGTCTTTGAATTTTGTTCTTCGTGTTCTTGTGAATCTTCAAAGTGTTCTTGAGTCTTGTATGTGTTTTGATCGTAAAATTTTTAAGTTTGATCTTTCTTGGTGTTTTCCCTCCAATTTTTCGAAAACAAGGAACATTAGATCTAAAGATTTTAAGTCTTATGTCTTTTGTGTGTTTTTCTCTCTCTTCATAAAATTCAAAAATATCTTTTCTCTTTATTTTAATTGAATTCTCGGATTTTACTCTTAAAAATTCAGATTTTTATTTTAAAATTTTTATTCTATCTTATCTTAGTTTTTTAAAAATTTCAAAATTCAAATCTTTTTCAAAAATCATATCCTTTTCAAAACCTTATCTTATCTTTTCTAATCTCAAATTCTAAAATCATATCTTGTTCAAATCTTTTATTTTATTTTATTTTATCTTCCTACAAGTATCTTTAATTTTAAGACATCTTTTTCAAAATTTCCTAAACACTTTCTCTCTCCTTAATTTTTGAAAATCATATCCAAAATTTTTCAAATCTTTTTAATTAATTAATTATTCTAGTTTTCAATTTTCTTTTATTTATTTTTCTAATTTTTGAATTTATATCTAATTTTTCATTTATTTTACTTTAAATTCGGTATAAAAAAAGAGAGAATAGAATTTTTATTTACAATTCACATCATCTCCCTTTCTCCATCATGGACCTAAGTGGAAATGAACAGTCCAGAAGGACTCTGGGGTCATATGCTAACCCTACTACTGCTTCATATGGGAGTAGTATCTGTATACCCTCCATCAGAGCCAGTAGTTTTGAGTTAAATCCTCAACTCATTATCATGGTGCAGCAAAATTGCCAGTATTCTGGTCTTCCACAGGAACAACCTACTGAGTTTCTGGCATAATTCTTACAAATTGCTGACACAGTACGTGATAAGAAAGTAGATCAGGATTTCTATAGACTATTACTGTTTTCATTTGCTGTGAAAGATCAAGCTAAGAGGTGGTTAAATAACTAACCCACAGCAAGCATAAGAACATGGAAACAGTTGTCAGACAAATTCCTAAATCAATATTTCCCTCCTAAAAGGATGACACAGCTAAGGCTGGATATCCAAGGCTTTAAACAAGGGGATAATGAATCTCATTATAATTCCTGGGAGAGGTACAGAGAGATGCTAAGGAATTGCCCCTCTGAAATGTTTTCAGAGTGGGTGCAGTTACACATCTTCTACTATGGGCTTATAGAAAAAGCTCAGATTTCTCTAGACCACTCAGCTGGTGGATCTATACACATGAGAAAAACGATTGAAGAGGCTCAAGAGCCCAAAGATACGGTTGCCAGAAATCAGCATCTGTACTTAAGTAATGAGTCCTTCATGAAAGAAGAAGCTAAGGTAGTATCCACTGACTTTAGTCCTCAGGAACAAGTTACTGAACTCAATCAGCAACTATTTTCTATAATAAAACAGTTAGCAGAATTTAAAGAGTTGCTACAAGAAATCAGAAATGCTAATCAGAATATGGAAAGACAATCGAAGCAGACAAAAAAGCAGTTATCAAAATAGATAACAGAAGAGTGCCAAGCAATTCAATTAAGAAGTGCAAAAATATTAAATACCTCAACTCAAAGCAGCAAAAAGCCAAGAAAAGAACAACTGACAGAGGATGAGAAAACTGCTACCCAAAATCCATCTGAGAACAGTAAGAGCCCAAAGAGGAATGATTATGGCGTTCAAACGCCAGAAAAGAGTGAAAAACTGGCGTTAAACACCCAGTCCATGTCTAGTTCTGGCGTTCAAACACCAGAAAAGGGTGGGAATCTGGCGTTTAACGCCCATCCATTCCCCAATCCTGGCGTTCAAATGCCAATGAGGGATCATACACCTCCAAGTGCTGATAGTAACCCCTCTAAAAAGGCTTCTCCAACCACCTCTGTAGGAAATAAACCTGCAGCAACTAAAGTTGAAGAATACAAAGCCAAGATGCCTTATCCTCAGAAACTCCGCCAAGCAGAACAGGATAAATAATTTGCCCGCTTTGCAGACTATCTCAGGACTCTTAAAATCAAGATTCCATTTGCGGAGGCACTTGAGCAAATACCCTCTTATGCTAAGTTCATGAAAGAGATCTTAAGTCATAAGAAGGATTAGAGAGAAACTGAAAAAGTTTTTCTCACTAAAGAATGTAGTGCAATCATTCTAAAGAGCTTACCAGAGAAGCTTAAGGATCCTGGGAGCTTTATGATACCATGCACATTAGAGGGTACTTGTACCACAGCTCTATGTGATCTTGCGACAAGTATCAACCTAATACATGCATCCACTATCATAAAGCTTGGCTTGACTGAAGAAGTTAAACCAACCCGGATCTGTCTTCAACTTGCTGATGGCTCTATTAAATACCCATCAGGCGTGATTGAGGACATGATTCTCACAGTTGGGCCATTTTCCTTTCTCAATGACTTTGTAGTGCTGGAGATGGAGGAGCACAAGAGTGCAACTCTCATTCTAGGAAGACCTTTCTTAGCAACTGGATGAACCCTCATTGATGTCCAAAAAGGGGAAGTGACCCTGAGAGTCAATGATGATGAGTTTAGGCTGAATGCTGTTGAAGCAATGAAGCATCCAGACACATCAAAGGACTGCACGAGCGCTGATATTATCGATTCTCTGGTAGAGGAGATCAATATGGCTGAGAGTCTCGAATCAGAGCTAGAGGATATCTTTAAAGATGTTCAGCCTGATTTGGAGGAACCAGAGGGAATAATAGAACCTCTGAAAACTCCTCAGGAAGAGGAGAAGCCTCCTAAACCTGAGCTCAAACCATTACCACCATCCTTGAAATATGCATTTCTGGGAGAAGGTGACATTTTTCCTATAATCATAAGCTCTGCTTTAGAGCAACAGGAAGAGAAAGCACTGATTCAGGTTCAAAGGACACACAAGACAGCTCTTGGGTGGTCCATAAGTGATCTTAAGGGCATTAACCCAGCCAGATGCATGCACAAGATCCTATTGGAGGATAATGCTAAGCCAGTGGTTCAAACACAAAGGCGGCTGAATCCAGCCATGAAGGAGGTGGTTGATAAACCACCATTTTATGGTTTATCTTATGCTCAATTGAGTAGTTTTTATCAACTCTTTACTCACTTATTCATACAATTCGCATGTTTTACATTTTCCTTCCTGATTTTGTGCTATGACTGAAAACATGCTTCTTTGATCTTATATTTGCTTATTATTAATCCTCTCTTATGACCATTAGATGCCTTGATATGTGTGTTAAGTGTTTTCAGATATTATAGGACAGGAATGGCTTGGAGGATGGAAAGGAAGCATGCAAAAGTGGAAGGAATACAAGAAGTTGGAGAAACTGCAAAGCTGTTAGCCTGACCCTCTCGCACTAAAACGACCATAACTTGAGCTACAGAGGTCCAAATGACGCAGTTCTAGTTGCGTTGGAAAGCTAACGTCCGAGGCTTCGATTTAATATATAATATGCCATAGTAGCCCTGACGCTAGGCAACGCGACCGCGTGCTTCATGCGGCCGCGTCGCAGTGACGAAAAACCAGCGTGACAGATTTCTTCTCCAGCGATTTCTGGGCTGTTTTCGACCCAGTTTTCGACCCAGAAAACTCAAATTAGAGGCTATAAAGTAGAGGAATTACATCCATTCAAATGATGCTCTCATAATTCACTTTTCATATTTTTAGATGTAGTTTTTAGTGAGAGAGGTTCTCTCCTCTCTCTCTTAGGATTAGGATTTAGGACTTCTCTTAGTTTTAGGAGTGACTCTCAATCCCAGGTTCTTTATTTTTATTTATCCCAATTTAATTTATGAACTCTTCCATGTTACAGATTACTCTTTTAAATTAATGTTATTTGAGATATTTTAGATTGATGACTGCTGTCTTTTATTTATATAAATAATTTGGATTTTTCTGTTCCCATTTGGGCTTTGGTTAAATAATTGGTGACCCTAGAGTTATCGAACTAATTATTGATTAAAAATTGGATTTCTTCATTTCATTAATTCATATTCCAATAACTCTAGCCTTTCCCAAGGAAAGACTATGGTTAAATAATTGGTGACTCTAGAGTTATCAAACTCATTGTTGATTGAAAATTAGAATTCATCCACTTAACTTACCTTCATAGTTAGAGGTTAACAAAGTGGGAGAAGAATCCAATTCTCTTTATAATTGATAAGGATAACTAGGATAAGACTTCCAGTCTTTATACCTTGCCAAAAGTTTATTTTACTGTTATTTTATTTTACTTGTCATATAATATATTCCCACCTTACTTCCAAAACCCCAATTTTACTTTTTTTATAGCCAATAATAAGAACATACCTCCCTGCAATTCCTTGAGAAGACGACCCGAGGTTTAAATACTCGGTTATCAATTTTAAAGGGGTTTGTTACTTGTGACAACCAAAACGTTTGTACGAAGGGATTTTTGTCGATTTAGAGACTATATCTACAACGCAACTGTTTTTATGAATTTCTTTACTGGCAAAAAATCCTAACATCAAAATGGCGCCGTTGCCGGGGAATTGCAAACGTGTGCCTTATTATTGGTTATTGTAAATATTTTTCAAAAAAAAAATTTCAGATTTTTATTTTAAAATTTTTATCTAAAAATTTTTCAAAAATCATCTCTTTTTCAAAATATTTTCTTTTTGTTAGTTTTTATTTTTATTTTCTCCTACTACCATGAAGTCTCACCCCTTTGGCTATGAGTCTGGTTACAATTATATTGCAGGAAGAGGAAATTACAATGAGAACAGGCACCAAGGTTGGAACAATCAAAGATGGGAGGAGCCATAAGGATTTGATCAACCCTCATGGCAACAACCACCTCCAATGGACTATCAACAACCATTCTGTGATGCATATCAAGGCAATGGCTATGGTGAGCGCTCTTTTGATTATCAACAACCACCACTATACGCCTATGAACCCCCTCCTCAACATAACTTTGGACCACCAAACTCACAAGCCCCTTTCCACCATTCACCTCCATACGACCCTAACCCTTATCCACCATACCAACCACCTTATGAGCCAAATGAACCATACACAGAACCACCACCTTTCCAACACAACTACTCTCATGAACCACCACCTCAATATTCCCCATCTCCATATAATTATCAAGATGAACCATCTTCCTATTATGAACCCTCTCTCCCAACCAATGAATCCTCATATCCACCCCAACCTCCAATGGATGACAGACTTCGTGTTTTTCTTCAAAGTTCTTTAGAAAGGCAAGAAAGGATGAATACGAGTGTGCTAAATTTCGCGGCCGCCTTAGGCGAGTTTATAAATATAATAGCTTCCCAATATCTGAGCACTCAAAGAACTCCCATGGCTACATGTGGAGAATCAGAAGAAGAGCAAAGCATGAAGGAGACACTAGAAACTTCGGTGGACAATGTGGAACATGGCTTTGTATTGGAACAAGTGGAGGAAGCCATAATAGTTGCAGAGGAAGAGATGGTTGAAGACTTAGGAGATGCTGAACCTCCATGGGAAAGTCAAGACATAGAGCCTCATTCCAAGACAGTTGCAATTGATGTTGAGGAGGGTGTACAACCTCCAAGGCATATCATAGCTAAAGACTTTGAAGAGGTTGATCAAGAGATGGAGATTCAAGAAGAAGAAGAACACCCTCCTGTGCCCTAGGTAAGCAATGAAGAGGAGATTGAATTGGAAGAAAGCTACCAAGAGGAAGAGGTTGAAATTGAAGAAACTTGCAAAAAGGTGGTAGTTATCAAAGAAGAGCACAAGGGAGTGGAGCTTGCAATTTCATTAAAAATACCTCCCCCTAAGTTGCCATCATCCTTCACAACATTCAAGTGGGTAAAATTCATATCCCTGAGCTTTCTAATTCCACTTGAATATGGGCTACTGGAGACGGATGGTCAACTTAAAACTCTTTGTGACATTAAGAGTAAGCAGAAGATGGCCAGTGGTAAGAATTGTCCTGCAAGGTTCATCATGGTTGGAAGCTTTAAGTTTAAACGTAAAGGTTGGTATAGAGCTCAACTGAATGGGTCTAGGAAGTTGTTTGGCCGCTTACGTGAGAATTCAGACTGCTTGCCACCCGAATGGAACAATATTGCTCAACCAAAAGACGGGTCCAAAGGCAAGGTCTGGGACCCCAGAATCCATTCTACCAATCACCACTCTTGGGGCCTTGTCACTTGGTTTAACTTACTTGAAGGCTTTCTGCACCTAGTTTGGGATCCCGGAGGACACTGGAATCACAAACATTGGTGGAGATTCCTGGATGAGTTCAAGCACAAGATACCATAACCGGAAGCTCACCAAATGTCCAACTTCAGGACTTTAACTAAAAGTGCTAGGTGGGAGACAACCCACCATGGTATGGTCGTTCATTTTTCATTTTTATTTAGTTTTATTTGTTTTCGAGTTTTATTTTATTTTATTATATTTGAACCTGGAGTTTTGCATCACATTCATATTAACACTGCATTCTGCATTTTATTTGAAAAAAAAATTGCTACGCGACGCGACCGCATTAACGACGCGTCCGCGTCGCAAGGGGAGAAGAAAAAAAATAAAAACGAACAGAGAGTCACGCTGGAGCGTGGCTGGAGGCGTGCCAATAGCACAACTCAACCCACGCGACCGCGTCGCTGACGCGTCCGCGTTGCATGGGAATAATGGCCTCCCACGCAACCGCGTGACCCACGTGGCCGCGTGACCAAGGTTTCGACGTCAAAGTGGTGCACACCCGAAAGTTGTGCAAGAGTAGTGCGGGATTGGTGCTCAACACATAATCCTTCCCACGCGGCTGCATGACCCAGGCGACCGCGTCATATTCCTTTAAAGCCCACTCACGCGATCGCATGCCCCACGCGATCGCGTCACTTAAAATTTGGCACTAATATGATTCTGAACAGAGAGTTGTGCGAGCGCAAGGCTGCCCGCGCGCCAGTAGCATAAAATGAGTCACGCGACCGCGTGACCGACGCGACCGCGTCGATTAATTTATAGCGCAAGTTGCGCGACCGCGTGCCCCACGCGATCGCGTCGTTTGCGCCGCACAGCTTACCCTAATTTGCCAAATATCTTATCTTTTCTTTCCCAATCCTAATTTTTCCTCCCTCACTCACTTCTTTCCCTTCTCATTCTTCTTATTTTTCATTTTATTTTATTTTAATTTATTTGCATATCTCATTCATTGCATTTTAAATTTGTGCATATTTTTATTTTCTTTTCTGAATTTTTTATTTTTGCATTGGTGTTAAATATCTTTTCTTATTCAACTGTTGCATCTTTTCTTGAATTTATTTTGGTAACTTGTTTTACACTGTTGGGCAATACTATTTAAGTCAATGTTAATCTTTTATGTTATTTGTATTAATTTTGCATTGACATGAATTTATATTGTCTTACACTCTCTTCCCCATTGTTGTACATTTTGTACCACTAGCATGCCATAGCTTCTATTGTTTTCTCACGTACATGTTGAAGCTTCCATGTAAATGAGACCATTATCATTTGGCATTAACCCACCCATACTTCATTTATTTTCTTATCTTTATTACTGAGTTACTTTTTCTTCCCTTTTTCTTTCAGGATGGCCACCCGAAAGGGAACCGGAAGACGTTTACATGGGGAGACAGACAAGTCCATCTGCAAAATCTTAAAGAAAAGCATCAGTTGCAACAACCCGTCCACCTGCACATCTCAGCATACACCGAGGACGGTGCAATCTTTAAGTGTGGGGAGGTCGATACCGATCTCCATGGGTTAGTACTTTCTTGTCTCAAACACCAATGTTTAAATTTTCTTTGTAGATTAGTTCTTGCATTTGCATGTTTATTTGATTTTTGCATATTTTACCACTTGGTTGAAGTAATATTTTCTTTTTTAAGAAACTTTTTATAGTATTTCACTAATTTAAATTAAAAACTTTTTGAATAAAAACAATAATATCCTTAATTTGAATCCTTGGTTAGCTTAGACTAGTGAGAGTGCTCATGAATTAAGTGTGGGGAAGTGAAGTTGGAAACATTTGGTTTGAGAATTGAGTATGTTAGAATTTTCTGAAAATGTGAAAGAAATGTTTAGGACATGATTCATGCATCCAATAATTTAATCATATGTATTGAAAAAAAAAAGAAGAGAAAAAGAGCAAATAAGAAAAAGGGGACAAAATGCCCCAAAGTAAGTAGTAAAGGCAATACATATGTACTGTACTTGAAATTAGAATGCATGAATATGTGGAAAACATGGTTCATGGATGGTTAGATGTTGTATTATGATTACATGGATTGTTTAAGTTAGGTGGGAAAGTTTCAGTTAATTAAGGATTCAGATTTTAGTCCACTTGGCCAAATACAATCCTACCTTGACCCTAACCCTATTACAACCCTTAAAAGACCTCTTGATATGTGCATTTATGCATTAAATTTTTGTTGATTGGTAGAAGAAAAACAAGCCTTAGAAAGCAAGGTTAGTAGAGAATTGAGAGAATCGAACCTTAAACACTTGAGTGATTAGAGTGTATACACTACCAGTGAGGGTTCGATGCTCAATCCCTTGTTCCCGGCTTTCATGAGCTATTTTCTCCTTGCAAGTCTATTTGTACTTCATTTTTATGATTTGAATTAGTGAAATCCAGTTCATATATGTTCTTAAAAGAATTGTTTACTTTTAACCAAGTAGGTAGAAGCATGTTGCATTTAGTTGCATTCATAGGTTGCATCTCATATATTCTATCATTCCTCTTCATCTCTTTATAGTTTCTCTTGAGCTTAGCATGAGGACATGCTATTGTTTAAGTGTGGGGATGTTGATAAACCACTATTTTATGGTTTATCTTATGCTCAATTGAGTAGTTTTTATCAACTCTTTACTCACTTATTCATACAATTCGCATGTTTTACATTTTCCTTCCGGATTTTGTGCTATGATTGAAAACATGCTTCTTTGATCTTATATTTGCTTATTATTAATCCTCTCTTATGACCATTAGATGCCTTGATATATGTGTTAAGTGTTTTCAGATATTATAGGGCAGGAATGGCTTGGAGGATGGAAAGGAAGCATGCAAAAGTGGAAGGAATACAAGAAGTTGGAGAAACTGCAAAGCTGCCAGCCTGACCCTCTCGCACTAAAACGACCATAACTTGAGCTACAGAGGTCCAAATGATGCGGTTCCAGTTGCGTTGAAAAGCTAACGTCTGGGGCTTCGAATGATGCTCTCATAATTCACTTTTCATATTTTTAGATGTAGTTTTTATTGAGAGAGGTTCTCTCCTCTCTCTCTTAGGATTAGGATTTAGGACTTCTCTTAGTTTTAGGAGTGACTCTCAATCCCAGGTTCTTTATTTTTATTTATCCCAATTTAATTTATGAACTCTTCCATGTTACAGATTACTCTTTTAAATTAATTTTATTTGAGATATTTTAGATTGATGACTGCTGTCTTTTATTTATATAAATAATTTGGATTTTTCTGTTCCCCTTTGGGCTTTGGTTAAATAATTGGTGACCCTGGAGTTATCAAACTCATTATTGATTGAAAATTGGATTTCTTCATTTCATTAATTCATATTCCAATAACTGTAGCCTTTCCCAAGGAAAGACTAGGACTTGAGGATTCGAATTAATTCATACACTTGACTTACCTTCATAGTTAGAGGTTAACAAAGTAGGAGAAGAATCCAATTCTCTTTATAATTGATAAGGATAACTAGGATAAGACTTCCAGTCTTTATACCTTGCCAAAATTTTATTTTACTGTTATTTTATTTTACTTGTCATATAATATATTCCCACCTTACTTCCAAAATCCCAATTTTACTTTTTTTATAGCCAATAATAAGAACATACCTCCCTGTAATTCCTTGAGAAGACGACCCGAGGTTTAAATACTCGGTTATCAATTTTAAAGGGGTTTGTTACTTGTGACAACCAAAATATTTGTACGAAGGGATTTCTGTCGGTTTAGAGACTATATCTACAATGCGACTATTTTTATGAAATTCTTTACTGGCAAAAAATCCTAACGTCAATGGTGCAGAAAGAGGTCACTAAATTACTAGAGGCTGGGATTATTTATCCCATTTCTGATAGCCCCTGGGTGAGCCCTGTCCAAGTTGTACCCAAAAAGGGAGGCATGACAGTGGTTCATATTGAAAAGAATGAACTGGTTCCTAAAAGAACAGTTACAGGGTGGCGTATGTGTATTGACTACAGAAGGCTCAATACAGAAACCAAAATGGATCATTTTCCTTTACCATTCATAGACCAGATGCTGTAAAGACTAGCAGGTCATGACTATTATTGCTTTTTGGATGGCTATTCAGGTTATAACCAAATTGCAGTGGATCCTTAAGATCAAGAGAAAACAACATTCACATGTCCATCTGGAGTATTTGCCTACAGAAGGATGCCATTTGGTCTGTGCAATGCACCTGCAAACTTTCAGAGATGCATGCTCTCTATCTTCTCTGATATGGTGGAAAAATTTCTAGAAGTCTTTATAGATGACTTCTTAGTATTTGGAGACTCATTCAGCTCCTGTCTTGATCATCTAGCACTTGTTCTGAATAGGTGCCAAGAGACTAACCTAGTTTTAAACTGGAAAAAATGTCACTTTATGGTGACTGAAGGAATTATCCTGGGGCATAAAATTTCGAACAAAGGAATAGAGGTGGATCAAGCTAAAGTAGAGGTAATTGAAAAATTACCTCCACCTGCCAATATTAAGGCAATCAGAAGCTTTCTGGGGCATGCAGGATTCTATAGGAGGTTTATAAAGGATTTTTGAAAAATTGCAAAACCTCTGAGCAATCTGCTAGCTGCTGACACGCCATTTGTCTTTGACATGGAGTGTCTGTAGGAGTTTGATGTGTGATGCCAGTGACCATGCTATTGGTGCAGTACTAGGACAGAGGCATAACAAGCTTCTACACGTCATTTACTATGCCAGCCGTGTTCTAAATGACGCACAAAAAATTACACAACCACAGAAAAAGAGCTGCTTGCAGTAGTTTATGCCATTGACAAGTTTAGATCCTATTTAGTAGGATCAAAAGTGATTGTGTACACTGACCATGCTGCTCTTAAATATCTACTCACAAAGCAGGATTCAAAACCCAGACTCATAAGATGGGTGTTGCTTCTGCAAGAGTTTGATATAGAAATAAGAGACAGAAAAGGGACAGAGAACCAAGTGGCTGATCATCTCTCCCGGATAGAACCAGTAGAAGGGGCATCCTTCCCCTCTATTGAGATCTCTGAAACCTTCCTGGATGAGCAACACTTTGCCATTCAGGAACTACCATGGTTTGCAGACATTGCAAACTATAAAGCGGTAAGATTCATACCCAAAGAGTACAGCAGGCAGCAAACAAAAAACTCAATTACAGATGCAAAGTACTACTTATGTGATGAACCATATCTCTTTAAGCGATATGCAGACGGAATGATTCGTAGATGTGTACCCAAGGAAGAGGCACAGAAGATCCTATGGAATTACCATGGATCACAATATGGAGGACGTTTTGGAAGTGAGCGAACAGCCACTAAGGTCCTCCAATGTGGCTTCTACTAACCTACTCTCTATAAAGACTCCCGAGAGTTTGTACGTAACTGTGACAGTTTCCAGAGAGCTAGTGATTTGCCTCATGGTTACACCATGCCTCAGCAAGGGATCTTAGAGATTAAGTTGTTTGATGTATGGGGTATTGACTTCATGGGGTGGTGCACGAAATTGCAATCACACTTGCAATTCCGCATAACTAACCAGCAAGTGTACTGGGTCGTCCAAGTAATACCTTACGTGAGTATGGGTTGATCCCACGGAGATTGTCGGCTTGAAGCAAGCTATGGTTACCTTGTAACTCTTAGTTAGGAGATTAATAATGAAAATGGTTTTTGTTTGCAATATAATAGAAGAGCATGAAATAAAAGGTACTTGTGGTTCAATAATGGAGAATAGGTTAGAGTTTTGGAGATGCTCTGTCATCTGAATCTCTGCTTTCCTACTATCTTCTTCTTCACGCACGCAAGGCTCCTTCCATGGCAAGCTGTGTAGGGTGTCACCATTGTCAATGGCTACTTCCCATCCTCTCAGTGAAAATGGTCTATGTCCGCTGTCACCGCATGGCTAATCATCTGTCGGTTCTCGATCATGTTGGAATAGAATCCAGTGATCCTTTTGCGTCTGTCACTACGCCCAACACTCGCGAGTTTGAAGCTCGTCACAGTCATCCCCTCCCAGATCCTATATGGAATACCACAGAAAAGGTTTAGACTTTTCGGATCTCAGGAATGGCCGCCAATAATCCTAGCTTATACCACGAAGACTCTGGACGCACGAATTAGAACACTCTGTTGTCAGGAGAGGTACTCAAATTTGTGAACCAGGAACCCAAGATATACACATTCAATCTAAGATAGAACGGAGGTGGTTGTCAGGCACGCATTCATAAGTTAAGAATGGTGATGAGTGTCATGGATCATCACATTCATCATGTTTAAATGCGAATGAATATCTTAGAATGGAAACAAGCGTGATTGAATAGAAAACAGTGGTAATTGCATTAATCTATCGAGACACAGCAGAGCTCCTCACCCCCCAACAATGGAGTTTAGAGACTCATGCTGTAGAGATACAATGTAAAATGTGAAAATGTCATGAGGTACAAAATAAATCTCTAAAAGTAGTTTTTATACTCAACTAGTAACCTAGGTTTACAGAAAATGAGTAAACTAAGTTAGGTAGTGCAAAAATCCACTTCTGGGGCCCACTTGGTGTGTGCTTGGGCTGAGCATTGGAGCTTTCACGTGCATAGGCTATTCCTGGAGTTAAACGCCAGCTTTGGTGCCAGTTTGGGCGTTTAACTCCAACTTTTATGCCAGTTCTGGCGTTTTGACACCAGAAAAGGGTAGAGAGCTGGCGTTTTAACGCCAATTTACATCATCAAAACTCGCTCAAAGTATGGACAATCATATATTTCTGGAAAGCCCTAGATCTCTACTTTCCAACGCAATTAGGAGCGTGCCATTGGGAATTTTGTAGCTCCAGAAAATCCACTTTGAGAGCAGGAAGGTTAGAATCCAACAGCATCTGCAGTCCTTTTTCAGCCTCTGAATCAGATTTTTGCTCAGGTCCCTCAATTTCAATATACTAAAAAGTGGCTAAATCCTACCGAAAACTATATGAAAATACCCCCAAAAAGCGTATAAAATATCCGCTCATCACAACACCAAACTTAAACTATTGCTTGTCCTCAAGAAACTAGATGAATGAAATAGGCCAAAAAAGAAAATCAAGAGGCAATAGCATCTCAGAGTGTACATGAAGCTCAAATTCTAATTAGATGAGCGGGACTAGTAGCTTTTTGCTTCTGAATAGTTTTGGCATCTCCATTTATCCTTTGAAGTTCTGAATGACTGGCATCTATAGGAACTCCTAATTCAAATAGTGTTATTGATTCTCCTAGTTTAGCATGTTGATTCTTGAACACAGCTACTTTTTGAGTCTTGGCCGTGGCCCTAAGCATTATGTTTTCCAGTATTACCACCGGATAGATAAATGCCACAGACACATAATTGAGTGAACCTTTTCAGATTGTGACTCAGCTTTGCTAAAGTCCCTAGTCAGAGGTATCCAGAGTTCTTAAGCACACTCTTTTTGTGTTGGATCACGACTTTAACCATTCAGTCTCATGTTTTTTCACTTTAACCTGCATGCCATAAGTACATGGTTAGGGACAGCTTGATTCAGCTGCTTAGGCCAGAATTTTATGCTTGTAGGCCCTCCTATCCATTGATGCTCAAAGCCTTTGATCCTCTTCACCCTTGCTTTTTGGTTTAAAGGGTTATTGGCTTTTTCTGCTTGCTTTCTTCTTCTTTTTTTTTGTTCTTCACTGCTTTCTCTTGCTTCAAGAATCAATTCTATGATTTTTCAGATTATCAAAAACATTTCTCTTTTTTCATCATTCTTTCAAGAGCCAATAATTTTAACATTCATAAACTCCACTATCAAAATTTATGCACTGTTCAAGCATTCATTCAGAGAACAAAGAGTATTGTCACCACATATAAATAATTTGAATTTTTCTTATTAAGAACTCAAAAATAAATTTGCTTCCTTATTCTAAAAATCTGCTATTTTATTCATGTTTAATGATGATGAGAAAAATAAATTATAGCTTACTTGGGGATAAAATTAAAAACGAAAAATAAGGACACTAATTATTACAATTCCTATGACTCTAAAAATAGATTTCTAATAGCAAAGTTATCATAAAGTTAAGATTAGGACTCAACAACCTTTATTTTGGGAGGTGGATGCTCCTTCATTCTGTGGGGTGTCTGACCCTTCAAGAGGTAGCTTCTGGCGCTTCAGCTCCTGCAGTTCACGCCCTTGCTTCTCCTGTTCCTTAAGCAGCTTGCATAGCATACTATTTTGATTTTGCTGTTCTTCTTTCATTTGATGCATAGCTTCTTACAGCTTGGTAATAAATGCTTCTAAGCGGTTCCAGTAGTCAATCTATGGGATTTCTGGGAGGAACTCTTGCGCCCTCCTTTTGATAGAAATGTCTTTTACTTGTTGCCCTTCCATTGACTTTTTTTTGATTGGGAGATCAACTGAGATATACTCATCTACTTCCATTCTTACTCCAGCATTTTTGCATAACAGAGAAATCAAGCTTGGGTATGCCAATTTGGCTTCAGTGGAGTTCTTGTTTGCAATTGTATAAAGCTCACAAGCAATCAGATGATGAACTTCCACTTCGTTTCCCATCATAATGCAATGGATCATCACTGCTCTTTTAACAGTGACCTCAGTGCGGTTGTTGGTGGGTAGTATAGAACGCCAAATAAAATCCAGCCAGCCTCTAGCAACTGGTTTGAGATCCCCTCTCTTGAGTTGAATTGGGACATTCTTTGTGTTGGTTACCCACTTGGCTCCAGGGATGCATATGTCCTCTAGAACTTGGTCCAAGCGCTTATCTTGATTTACAATTCTCCTGTTAAAGGTTTTCGGGTCATCTTGTAGTTGAGGCAGCTTGAAGATCTCTCTTATGCTATCATGATGGAAGTAGATAATCCTCCCTCTGACCATAGTTCGAAAGGTATAGAAGGCGGTTCCAAACATTTTATGTTTATCTGTTTGCCATAGATTTTAGTAGAATTCCTGAACCATGTTTTTTCCCACCTTTGTCTGAGGATTAGCTAGGATTTTCCAGCCTCTGTTTTGAATTTGCTCTTGGATCTCTAGATATTCATCTTCTTTCAGATCAAATTTAACGTCCGGGATCACTGACCTCAGACTCATTATTTTATAATAATGGTCTACATGTTCTTTGGTTAAAAACCTCTATTGCTTCTAAAGTGCTTTTAGAATATTCTCTTTCTTACCTCTTGAAGTGGTTTGTTTTTCCTTGGGGGACATGTTCTTGGTGAGTCTTGGCTCAGTGATCATGAAAAACATACCAAACTTAGAGGTTTGCTTGTCCTCAAGCAAAAGAAAAGAAAGGAGAGGAAAAGAGGGAGAGACAATTTCGAATGTTGGAGGAAAGGGGATGGCCGAATGGGAATTTAAAGAGGGAGGGGTGGGTTCGAAAATTTTTAAAAAGATATGATAGAAGATATGATTTGTTAAAAGATAGTTATGATATGAAAAAGATGTATTTTTAAAATTGAAAAGATAAGAGAGAAATTTGAAAAAGATAAATCTAATTTTGAAAAGATAGTGTGATGGGTTGAAAAAGATTTGGAACGAATTTAAAAAGATATATGCGTTTTTGGAAAAGATTTGAAAAGAAATTGAAAAATATTTGTAGGATTAAGAAATTTTTGAAATTGAAATTGAAAGATGAGGATTTGTAACATGTTCATGCAAGAAATGTGGAAAGAAATATTAAAATTTGAAAAAAATCTGAGTTAGGAACAAGAACCTCCTCCCCTCCATGTTCCTGGCGTTAAATGCCCATGAGTAGCATGTTTTGGGCGTTTAACACCCAATTGCTGCCTGTTTTGGGTGTTTAAATGCCCAGCCAGGTACCCTAGTTGGCATTTAAACGCCAGTTTTCCTTCCTTATTGGGCGTTTAAATGCCCAACCAGGTACCCTGGCTGGCATTTAAACGCTAGTTTTCCTTCCTTACTGGGTGTTTAAACGCCCAACCAGGTACCCTGGCTGGCGTTTAAATGCCAGAATTCCTTTATCACTGGGCGTTTTTCTAAATGCCCAGGATGCTGCAAGTCTAGCGTTAAATGCCCAGAATTGCACCCATTCTGGCGTTTAACGCCCAAAAATGCTCCTTATTAGCGTTTTTCTGCTAGTGAGCATCTTTTCTCTGTTTTCCACTCTGAATTCTTCTGTAACTCTATGAACTCCAATGGCTGGGTTGCCTCCCAGTAAGCGCTTCTTTCTTGTCTTTAGCTGGACCTCACTGAATGTTATTCTAGTCTCAATTTTCAGCATTATTGCTCAATATTGCTTTCAACATAGTGTTTAAGTCTTTGTCCATTAACAATGAATCTTTTATCAGAGTCAGTATCTTGAAGCTCCACATATCCATATGGTGACACACTTGTAATCACATATGGTCCCTTCCACTGGATTTTAATTTCCCAGGGAATAATCTGAGTCTAGAGTTGAATAGCACGACCTTTTGTCCTGGTTCAAAGACTCTGGATGACAATTTTTTATCATGCCATCTTTTTGCTTTCTCCTTGTAAATTTTTGCTTTTTTGAAAGCATTGAGCTTGAACTCATCTAGCTCATTCAACTGGAGCAATCTTTTCTCTCCAGCTAATTTAGTATCAAGGTTTATCAATCTGGTTGCCCAGTAGGCCTTGTGTTCCAATTCCATGGACAAATGACAGGCCTTACCATACACAAGTTGGTATGGAGAAGTTCCTATAGGAGTCTTGAATGCTGTTCTGTATGCCCACAGAGCATCATCCAAGCTTTTTGCCCAATCCTTTCTACGGGTCATTACAGTCCGTTCCAGGATCTTCTTTAGTTCTCTGTTAAAGACCTCAGCTTGCCCATTTGTCTATGGATGATACGGAGTTGCCACCTTGTGGCTAATTCCATACCAGACCATGGCAGAGTAAAGTTGTTTATTACAGAAATGAGTGCCTCCATCACTGATTAATACTCTAGCGACACCGAATCTACTGAAGATGTATTTCTGGAGGAACTTTATCACTGTTTTAGTATCATTAGTGGGTGTTGCAATTGCCTCTACCCATTTAGATACATAGTCCACTGCCACCAGAATATAGGTGTTTGAGTATGAAGGTGGAAACGGTCCCATGAAGTCAATACCCCTTACGTCAAATAATTCAATCTCTAAGATCCCTTGCTGAGGCATGGCGTAACCATAAGGTAGATTACCAGCTCTCTGGCAACTGTCACAGTTCCATACAAACTCTCGGGAGTCTTTATAGAGAGTAGGCCAGTAGAAGCCGCATTGGAGGACTTTTGTGGCTGTTCGCTCACTTCCGAAATGTCCTCCATACTGTGATCCATGGCAATGCCAAAGGATCCTCTGTGCTTCTTCTCTAGGCACACAACTATGGATTATTCCGTCTGCGCATCTCTTAAAGAGATATGGTTCATCCCGCAAGTAGTACTTTGCATCATAAATTAGTTTGTTTTGGTTTGTTGCCTGCTGTACTCCTTAGGTATGAACCTTGCAGCCCTATAGTTTGCAATGTCTGCAAACCACGGTACTTCATGAATGGAAAGGAGTTGCTCATCAGGGAAGGTTTCAGAGATCTCAGTAATGGAGAGGGACGCCCCTTCTACTGGTTCTATCCAGGATAGGTGATATGCTACTTGGTTTTCTGTCCCTTTTCTGTCTCTTATTTCTAAATCAAATTCTTGCAGAAGCAATACCCACGTTATGAACCTAGGTTTTGAATCATGCTTTGTGAGTATATATATAAGAGCAGCATGGTCAGTGTACACAATCACCTTTGATCCTACTAAATAGGATCTGAACTTGTCAATAGCATAAACCACTACAAGTAATTCCTTTTCTGTGGTTGTGTAATTCTTTTGTGCATCATTTAGAACACGGCTGGCATAGTAGATGAAATGCATAAGTTTCTCATGCCTTTGTCCTAATACTGCACCAATGGCATGGTCACTGGCATCACATATCAGTTCGAATGGTAATGTCCAGTTTGGTGCAGAAATGACTGGTGTTGTAACCAGCTTGGCTTTCAGGGTCTCAAACGCCTGCAGACACTCTGTGTCAAATATAAATAGTGCGTCAGCAGCTAGCAGATTACTTAGAGGTTTTGTGATTTTTGAAAAATCCTTTATAAACCTCCTATAGAATCTTGCATGCCCTAGAAAGCTTCTGATTGCCTTAACATTGGCAGGTGGTGGTAATTTTTCAATTACCTCTACCTTAGCTTGATCCACCTCTATTCCTCTGTTCAAAATCTTGTGCCCAAGGATGATCCCTTCAGTCACTATAAAGTGACATTTTTCCAGTTTAAAACCAGGTTAGTCTCTTGGCACCTTATTAGAACAAGTGTCAGGTGATTGAGACAGGAGCTGAATGAGTCTCCATATACTGAGAAGTCATCCATGAAGACTGATGAGCGGATAATTTATACGCTTTTTGGCATTGTTTTTAGTATGTTTTTAGTATGATCTAGTTAGTTTTTAGTATATTTTTATTAGTTTTTAGTTAAAATTCACTTTTCTGGACTTTACTATGAGTTTGTGTGTTTTTTTGTGATTTCAGGTATTTTCTGGCTGAAATTGAGGGACCTGAGCAAAAATCTGATTCAGAGACTAAAAAGGACTGCAGATGCTGTTGGATTCTGACCTCCCTACACTCGAAGTGGATTTTCTGGAGCTACGGAAGCCCAATTGGCGCGCTCTCAACGGCGTTGGAAAGTAGACATCCTGGGCTTTCCAGCAACATATAATAGTCCATACTTTGCCCAAGATTTGATGGCCCAAACCGGAGTTCAAAGTCACCCTCAGAATTCCCAGCGTTAAACGCCGGAACTGGCACAAGGATGGGAGTTAAACGCCCAAACTGGCACAAAAGCTGGCGTTTAACTCCAAGA
>NC_029780.3:70716825-70717160 GCF_000817695.3 Arachis duranensis | reverse complement strand
ACACTCTGAATGCCATATTGGCTCAGAACAAAATATTGACTCAGCAAGTCAATATGATTTCTCAAAGTCTGTCTGGAATGCAAAATGCACCAGGTAGTACTAAGGAGGCTTCATCTGAGGAAGAAGCTTATGATACTGAGAACCCTTCAATGGAAGAGGTGAATTACATGGGAGAATCCTATGGAAACACCTACAATCCTTCATGGAGAAATCATCCAAATTTCTCATGGAAGGATCAACAGAGACCTCAACAAGGTTTCAACAACAATAATGGTGGAAGAAATAGGTTTAGCAATGGCAAGCCTTTTCCATCATCTTCTCAGCAACAGACAGAT
>NC_029780.3:70714672-70715322 GCF_000817695.3 Arachis duranensis | reverse complement strand
CAAACTCTAAGTTTGGTGTTGGGAGGTTCCAACATTGCTCTGAGCATCTGTGAGGCTCCATGAGAGCCCTCTGTCAAGCTACTGACATTAAAGAAGCGCTTGTTGGGAGGCAACCCAATGTTATATTTTTATCTATTTTCCTTTGTTATTTTATGTTTTTTGTAGGTTGATGATCATGAGAAGTCACAAAATCAATTGAAAAAGTAAAAACAGAATGAAAAACAGAAAGAAAAACAGCACACCCTGGAGGAAGAATCTGCTGGCGTTTAAACGCCAGTAAGGCTAGCAGATGGGCGTTTAACGCCTAGTCTGGCACCATTCTGGGCGTTTAACGCCAGAAAGGGGCACCAGACTGGCGTTAAACGCCAGAGAAGGGCAAAAACTTGGTGTTAAACGCCAGAAATGGGCACCAGCCCGGCGTTTAACGCCAGAATTGGCACAAAGGGCAATTTTGCTCGCCACTTGGTGCAGGGATGACTTTTCCTTGACAGCTCAGGATCTGTGGACCCCACAGGATCCCCACCTCCCCCACCACTCTCTCTCTTCTTCACCCATTCACCAATCACCTCAACACCTCTTCCCCAAAAACCCTTCACCTATCAAATCCCATCTTTCTCTTCACCACTCACATCCATCCTTCATAAAACCCC
>NC_029780.3:70688404-70714551 GCF_000817695.3 Arachis duranensis | reverse complement strand
AGATTCATCTCAAGGGTGCATCAAGACCACTTCTATGAAGTTGTGGCCTTGAAGAAGGTGATCCCCGAGGTCCCTTTTTCAGTCAAAAAGAGTGAATATCCGGAGATCCGACATGAGATCCGAAGGAGAGGTTGGGAAGTTCTTACCAACCACATTCAACAAGTTAGAATCTTAATGGTTCAAGAGTTCTATGCCAATGCATGGATCACCAAGAGCCATTATCAAAGTGTGAACCTGGATCCAAAGAATTGGCTTACTATGGTTCGGGGGAAATACTTGGATTTTAGTCCGGAAAATGTAAGGTTGGCATCCAACTTGCCCATGATGCAAGGAGATGAACATCCTTACACTAGAAGGGTCAACTTTGATCAAAGGTTGGACCAAGTCCTCATAGACATTTGTGAAGAGGGCGCCCAATGGAAGAGAGATTCAAGAGGGAAGCCGGTTCAATTGAGAAGGCATGACCTCAAACTCGTGGCTAGAGGATGGTTGGAGTTTATCCAACGCTCAATCATTCCCACTAGCAGCCGGTCCGAAGTTACTATAGACCGGGCTATCATGATTCATAGCATCATGATTGGAGAAGAAATAGAAGTTCATGAGGTGATATCCCAAGAACTTTATAAGGTGGCGGATAAGTCCTCTACCTTGGCAAGGTTAGCCTTTCCTGATCTCATTTGTCACCTCTGTTATTCGGTTGGAGTTGACATTGAGGGAGACATCCCCATTGATGAGGACAAGCCCATCACTAAGAAGAGGATGGAGAAAACAAGAGACCCCTCTCATCATCAATTCCCTGAGATACCTCAAGGGATGCACTTTCCTCTACAAAACTATTGGGAGCAACTAAACACCTCCCTAGGAGAATTGCGTTCCAACATGGGACAAATAAGGGTGGAGCACCAAGAACACTCTGTCCTCCTCCATGAAATTAGAGAAGATCAAAGAATCATGAGAGAGGAGCAACAAAGGCAAGGAAGAGACATTGAGGAGCTCAAGCACTCCATAAGATCTTCAAGAGGAAGAACAAGCCGCCATCACTAAGGTGGACCCGTTCTTTAATTTCCTTGTTCTTTATTTTCTGTTTTTTTTTTCAAAAATTATGCTTATGCTTATCTATGTTTGTGTCTTGTGATCATTAGTGTCTTAGTGTCTATGCCTTAAAGTTATGAATGTCCTATGAATCCATCACCTTTCTTGAATGAAAAATGTTCTTAATTGAAAAAGAAAATAATTGCAAGAATTTTGAATTTTATAACAGTTTAATTATTTTGATGTGGTGGCAATACTTTTGTTTTCTGAATGTATGCTTAAACAAGGCATATGTCTTTTGAATTTGTGGTTCATGAATGTTGGCTCTTGAAAGAATGATGAAAAAGGAGACATGTTACTGAGGATCTGAAAAATCATAAAAATGATTCTTGAAGCAAGAAAAAACAGTGAATACAAAAAAAAAAAGAGAAGGAGAAAAACGAAAAAAAGAGGGAGAAAAAAAAAGAGAGAAAGAAATAAAGTTGTGATCCAAGGCAAAAAGAGTGTGCTTAAGAACCCTGGACACCTCTAATTGGGGACTCTAGCAAAGCTGAGTCACAATCTAAAAAGGTTCACCCAACTATGTGTCTGTGGCATGTATGTATCCGGTGGTAATACTGGAAGACAGAAGATCGCGCACGTCATGCGTTCGCGTGGGTCACGCAGTCGCGTCATCTGGAGTATTGCTCTTTGATGAGCGGATAATTTGTACGCTTTTTGGCATTGTTTTTAGTGTGTTTTTAGTATGATCTAGTTAGTTTTTAGTATATTTTTATTAGTTTTTAGTTAAAATTCACTTTTCTGGACTTTACTATGAGTTTGTGTGTTTTTCTGTGATTTTAGGTATTTTCTGGCTGAAATTGAGGGACCTGAGCAAAAATCTGATTCAGAGACTAAAAAGGACTGCAGATGTTGTTGGATTCTGACCTCCCTGCACTCAAAGTGGGTTTTCTGGAGCTACAGAAGCCCAATTGGCGCGCTCTCAACGGCGTTGGAAAGTAGACATCCTGGGCTTTCCAGCAATATATGATAGTCTATACTTTGCCCAAGATTTGATGGCCCAAACCGGTGTTCAAAGTCACCCTCAGAATTTCCAGCGTTAAACGCCAGAACTGGCACCAAAGTGGGAGTTAAACGCCCAAACTGGCATAAAAGCTGGCGTTTAACTCCAAGAAGAGTCTCTACACGAAAATGCTTCAATGCTCAGCCCAAGCACACACCAAGAGGGCCCAGAAGTGGATTTTTATGTCATTTACTCATCTCTGTAAACCCTAGGCTACTAGTTCTCTATATATTGGACCTTTTACTATTGTATTTTCATCTTTGGATCACTCTAGATCTCTAGATCATCCTTGGACACCTAGTTCTTAGATCATTGGGAGGCTGGCCTCACGGCCATGCCTAGACCTTTGGCCATTCGGCCATGCCTAGACCTTGTTCTTATGTATTTTCAACGGTGGAGTTTCTACACACCATAGATTAAGGTGTGGAGCTCTGCTGTACCTCGAGTATTAATGCAATTACTATTGTTCTTCTATTCAATTCCGCTTGTTCTTGTTCTAAGATATCACTTGTTCTTCAACTTGTGAATGTGATGATCCGTAGACACTCATCATCATTCTCACCTATGAACGTGTGCCTGACAACCACCTCCGTTCTACCTTAGATTGGGTGAATATCTCTTGGATTCCTGATACACGATGCATGGTTGATCGCCTGATCTTTAACCGGAATCTTCGTGGTATAAGCTAGAACTGATGGCGGCATTCAAGAGAATCCGGAAGGTCTAAACCTTGTCTGTGGTATTCTGAGTAGGATTCAATGATTGAATGACTGTGACGAGCTTCAAACTCCTGAGGGCGGGGCGTTAGTGACAGATGCAAAAGAATCACTGGATTCTATTCCGGCCTGATTGAGAACCAACAGATGGATAGCTGTGCCGTGACAGGGTGCGTTGAACATTTCCACTAAGAGGATGGGAGGTAGCCACTGACAACGGTGAAACCCTTGCATACGACTTGCCATGGAAATGAGTAAGAAGGATTGGATGAAGACAGTAGGAAAGCAGAGAGACGGAAGGGACACAGCACCTTCATACGCTTATCTGAAATTCCCACCAATGAATTGCATAAGTATCTCTATCCTTATCTTTATGTTTTATTCGTATATCACCATACCCATTTGAGTTTGCCTGACTAAGATTTACAAGGTGACCATAGCTTGCTTCATACCAACAATCTCTGTGGGATCGACCCTTACTCGCGTAAGGTTTATTACTTGGACGACCCAGTACACTTGCTGGTTAGTTGTGCGAAGTTGTAGTGATCACAATTTCGTCCACCAAAGACTTCCAGAAATTTCTCCACCATATTAGAGAAAATAGAGAGCATGTATCTCTGAAAGGTTGTAGGTGCATTACACAGCCCAAATGGCATCCTTCTGTAGGTAAATACTCCAGATGGGCATGTGAATGTTGTGTTTTCTTGATCTTGGGGATTTACTACAAATTGGTTGTAGCTTGAATAGCCATCCAAAAAGCAGTATTAATCATGACTTGCTAGTCTTTCTGGCATCTGGTCTATGAATGGTAAAGAAAAATGATCTTTTCTGGTGGCTGTATTGAGTCTTCTATAGTCAATACACATGCGCCACCCTATAACTATTCTCGTGGGAACTAGTTTATTTTTCTCATTATGAACCACTGTCATGCCTCTCTTCTTGGGGATGACTTGGACAGGGCTCACCCAGGGGCTATTAGAAATTGGATAAATAATCTCAGCCTCTAGTAATTTAGTGACCTCTTTCTGCATCACTTCCTTTATGGCTGGATTCAGCCGCCTTTGTGGTTGAACCACTGGCTTAGCATTATCCTCCAAGAGAATCTTGTGCATGTATCTAGCTGGGCTGATGCTTTTAAGATCACTTATGGACCACCCAAGAGCTGTCTTGTGTGTCCTTAGCACTTGAATCAGTGCTTCCTCTTCCTGTGGCTTTAAGGTAGAGCTTATGATCACAGGAAAAGTGTTGTCTTCTCCCAGAAATGCATATTTCAGGGATGGTGGCAGTGGTTTGAGGTCTGGTTTGGGGGGCTTTTCCTCTAATTGAGGAGTTTTCAGAGGTTCTTCCAATTCATCTGGCTCCTTGATGAGCGGATATTTTATAAGCTTTTTGGGTGTATTTTCATATAGTTTTTAGTAGGATTTAGCCACTTTTTAGTATATTTTTATTTGTTTTTGTGCAAAAATAATATTTTTGGACTTTACTATGAGTTTGTGTGTTTTTCTGTGATTTCAGGTATTTTCTGGCTGAAATTGAGGTACCTCAGGAAAAATCTGATTCAGAGGCTGAAAAAGGACTGCAGATGCTGTTGGATTCTGACCTCCCTTTTCTCAAAGTGGATTTTCTGGAGCTACAGAATTCCAACTGGCACGTTCTAATTTTTGTTGGAAAGTAGACATCCAGGACTTTCCAGCAATATATGATAGTCGATACTTTGAGCGAGTTTTGATGACGTAAATTGGTGTCAAAACGCCAGCTCTCTGCCCTTTTCTGGCATCAAAACGCCAGAATTGGCATAAAAGTTGGAGTTAAACGCCCAAATTGGCACCAAAGCTGGCGTTTAACTCTAGGAATAGCCTATGCACGTGAAAGCTCCAATGCTCAGCCCAAACACACACCAAGTGGGCCCCAAAGGTGGATTTCTGCACTACCTATCTTAGTTTACTCATTTTCTGTAAACCTAGGTTACTAGTTAAGTATAAAAACTACTTTTAGAGATTTATTTTGTACCTCATAAAATTTTCACGTTTTACATTGTATCTCTACGGTATGAGTCTCTATACTCCATTTTTGGGGGGTGAGGAGCTCTGCTGTGTCTCGATGGATTAATGCAATTACCACTGTGTTCTATTCAATCACGCTTGTTTCCATTCAAAGATATTCATTCGCACTTAAACATGATGAATGTGATGATCCATGACACTCATCACCATTCTCAACTTATGAACGCGTGCCTGACAACCACCTCCGTTCTATCTTAGATTGAATGTGTATCTCTTGGGTTCCTGGTTCACAGATTTGAGTACCTCTCCTGACAACAGAGTGTTCGAATTTGTGCGTCCAGAGTATTTGTGGCATAAGCTAGGATTATTGGCGACCATTCCTGAGATCTGGAAAGTCTAAACCTTTTCTGTGGTATTCCGAATAGGATCTGGGAGGGGATGACTGTGACGAGCTTCAAACTCGCGAGTGTTGGGCGTAGTGACAGACGCAAAAGGATCACTGGATTCTATTCCAACATGATCGAGAACTGACAGATGATTAGCCATGCGGTGACAGCGCACATGGACCATTTTCACTGAGAGGATGGGAAGTAGCCATTGACAACGGTGACACCCTACACACAGCTTGCCATGGAAGGAGCCTTGCGTGCGTGAAGAAGAAGATAGTAGGAAAGCAGAGATTCAAATGACAGAGCATCTCCAAAACTCCAACCTATTCTCCATTATTGAACCACAAGTACCTTTTATTTCATGCTCTTCTATTATATTGCAAACAAAAACCTTTTTCATTATTAATCTCCTGAGTAAGAGTTACAAGGTAACCATAGCTTGCTTCAAGCCAACAATCTCCGTGGGATCGACCTATACTCACGTAAGGTATTACTTGGACGACCTAGTGCACTTGCTGGATAGTTGTGCGGAATTGCAAGTGTGATTGTAATTTCGTGCACCAAGTTTTTGGCGTCGTTATTGGGATTGTTCGAGTTTGAACAATTGACGGTTCATCTTGTTGCTTAGATTAGGAAAATTTTGTCTTTTGGGTCAGAGTCTTTTTATGTTCTTTTCAAAATTTTTCAAAAATTTATTATTTTTTTTTAGATTTTTCTGTTTGAGTCTAGTTACATGTTTTAAGTTTGGTGTTCTCTTGTTAGTTATTATTTAATTTCCGAAAATTTATTTTTGGTTTTCTAAAAAATTTAAGTTTGGTGTTCTTTTTATGTTCTTGAGTCCTTGTGTTTTGATCTTAAAATTTTTAAGTTTGGTGTTCCTTGGTGTTTTTCCTCCAATTTTCAAAAATTTTGGATTAAATTAGTCATCAATTTTAGAAATCAAATCTTTTTTAAATTGTTTTTCAATCATATCTTTTCAATCATATCTTTCATCTCCCTTTCTCCATCATGGAACTAAGTGGAAATGAACAGTCCAGAAGGACTCTGGGGTCATATGCTAACCCCGCTACTACTTCATATGGGAGTAGTATCTGTATACCCTCTATCGGAGTCAGTAGTTTTGAGTTGAATCCTCAGCTCATTATCATGGTGCAACAAAATTGACAGTATTCCGGTCTTCCACAAGAAGAACCTACTGAGTTTCTGGCACAGTTCTTACAAATTACTAACACAGTACATGATAAGGAAGTAGACTAGGATGTCTACAGATTATTACTGTTTTCATTTGCTATAAAAGACCAAGCTAAGAGGTGATTAAATAACCAACCTAAGGCTAGCATAAGGACATGGAAACAGCTGTCAGAAAAATTTTTGAATCAATATTTCCCTCCCAAGAGGATGACACAGCTAAGGCTGGACATCCAAGGCTTTAAGCAAGAGGATAATGAATCCTTTTACAATGCTTGGGAGAGGTACAGAGAGATGCTGAGGAAATGTCCCTCTAAAATATTTTCAGAATGGGTGCAGTTAGACATCTTCTACTATGGGCTTATAGAAAAAGCTCAGATATCTCTAGACCACTCAGCTGGTGGATCTATACACATGAGAAAGACAATTGAGGAGGCTCAAGAGCTTATAGATACTATTGCTAGAGATCAACATCTGTACTTGAGCAGTGAGTCCTCCACGAAGGAAGAGGCTAAAGTAGTATCTACAGACCTTAGTCCTCCAGAAAAAGTTACTGAGCTCGACCAGTAATTACTTAGTCTCACAAAATAGTTAGTTGAATTTAAAGAAATGTTACAAGATACTCAGGATGATAATAAGAATATGGAAGCACAACTTGACCAGACAAGACAATAGTTATCTAAACTAATAACAGAAGAATGTCAAGTTGTTCAATTAAGGAGTGGAAAAACATTAAATGCATCAACTCAAAGCAGCAGAAAGCCAAGGATAGAACAGCTGACAGAGGATGAACAAAATGCTACCCAAAATCCCTCTGAGGATAGTAAGAGCCCAGAGAGGAATGATTCTGGCGTCCAAACGCCAGAAAAGGGTGACAAATTGGCGTTAAACGCCCAGTGGACGCCCAGCCCTGGCGTTCAAACGCCAGAAAAGGGTGAAAAGTTGGCATCAAACGCCAATTCCATGTTTAATTTTGACATTCAAATGCCAGAACAGGGTAGGAATCTGGCGTTAAACGCCAATCCAACGCCCAATCCTGGTGTTCAAATGCCAGTAAGGGATCAGACACCTACAGGTGCTGATAATAACTTCCTCAAGAAGGCGTCTCAACCTGCTTCTGTAGGAAATAAACCTGCAGCAACCAAGCTTGAAGAATATAAAGCCAAAATACCTTATCCTCAAAAACTTCGCCAAGCGAAACAGGATAAGCAATTTTTCCGCTTTGCAGACTATCTTAAGACTCTTGAAATAAAGATTCTGTTTGCAGAAGCACTTGAGAAAATACCCTCTTATGCTAAGTTCATGAAAGAAATCTTAAGCCATAAGAAGGATTGGAGAGAAACTGAAAAAGTTTTTCTCACTGAGGAATGCAGTGCAGTCATTCTAAAAAGCTTACCAGAGAAGCTTAAGGATCTCGGAAGCTTTATGATACCCTACAAATTAGAAGAAATTTGCACCAAGACAGCTCTATGTGATCTTGGGGCAAGTATCAACCTAATTCCTGCATCCACTATCAGAAAGCTTGGTTTGACCGAAGAGATCAAACCAACCCGGATCTGTCTTCAACTTACTGATGGCTCCATTAAATACCCATCAAGCATAATTGAGGACATGATTGTCAAGGTTGGGCCATTTGCCTTTCCCACTGACTTTGTAGTGCTGGAAATGGAGGAGCACAAGAGTACAACTCTCATTCCAGGAAGACCTTTCCTAGCAACTGGACGCACTCTCATTGATGTCCAAAAGGGGGAAGTGACCCTGAGAGTCAATGAGGATGAGTTTAAGTTGAATGCTGTCAAAGCTATGCAGTATCCAGACACACCAAAAGACTGTATGAAAGTGGATCTTATTGACTCTCTGGTAGAAGAAGTCAATATGACTGAGAGTCTCGAATCAGAGCTAGAGGAAACAGAGGAACCTCTGAAAATTCCTCAATTAGAGGAAAAGCCCCCCAAACCAGAGCTCAAACCACTGCCACCATCCCTGAAATATGCATTTTTGGGAGAAGACAACACTTTTTCTGTGACCATAAGCTCTACCTTAAAGCCACAGGAAGAGGAAGTGCTGATTCAAGTGCTAAGGACACACAAGACAGCTCTTGGGTGGTCCTAAGTGATCTTAAGTGCATTAGCCCAATCAGATGTATGCACAAGATTCTCTTGGAGGATAATGCTAAGCCAGTGGTTCAACCACAAAGGCGACTGAATCCAGCCATGAAGGAAGTGGTGCAGAAAGAGGTCACTAAATTACTAGAAGCTGGGATTATTTATCCAATTTCTGATAGCCCCTGGGTGAGCCGTGTCCAAGTCGTCCCCAAGAAGGGAGGCATGATAGTAGTTCATAATGAGAAAAATGAACTGGTTCCCACAAGAACAGTTACAGGGTGGCGCATGTGTATTGACTACAGAAGACTCAATACAGCCACCAGAAAGGATCATTTTCCTTTACCATTCATAGACCAGATGCTAGAAAGACTAGCAAGTCATGATTATTACTGCTTTTTGGATGGCTATTCAGGCAACAACCAAATTGCAGTAGATCCCCAAGATTAAGAGAAAACAGCATTCACATGCCCATCTAGAGTATTTGCCTACAGAAGGATGCCATTTGGTCTGTGTAATGCACCTACAACCTTTTAGAGATGCATGCTCTCTATTTTCTCTGATATGGTGGCAAAATTTTTGGAAGTCTTCATGGATGACTTCTCAGTATATGGAGACTCATTCAGCTCCTGTCTTGATCACCTGACACTTGTTCTAAAAAGGTGCCAAGAGACTAACCTGGTTTTAAATTGGGAAAAATGTCGCTTTATGGTGACTGAAGGGATCATCCTTGGGCACAAGATTTCAAATAGAGGAATAGAGTTAGATCAAGCTAAGGTAGAGGTAATTGAAAAATTACCACCACCTGCCAATGTTAAGGCAATCAGAAGCTTTCTGGGGCATGCAAGATTTTATAGGAGGTTTATAAAGAATTTTTCAAAAATCGCAAAACCTCTAAGTAATCTGCTAGCTACTGACACGCCATTTATATTTGACACAGAGTGTCTGCAGGTGTTTGAGACCCTGAAAGCCAAGCTGGTTACAGCACCAGTCATTTCTGTACCAAATTGGACATTACCATTTGAACTGATGTGTGATGCCAGTGACCATGCCATTGGTGCAGTACTGGGACAAAGGCATAAAAAACTTCTGCATTTATTTACTATGCCAGCCGTGTCCTAAATGATGCACAGAAGAATTACACAATCACAGAAAAGGAATTGCTTGCAGTGGTTTAAGCCATTGACAAGTTCAGATCCTATTTGGTAGGATCAAAGGTGATTGTGTACATTGACCATGCTGCTCTTAAATATCTACTCACAAAGCAGGATTCAAAACCCAGGCTCATAAGGTGGGTGCTGCTTCTGCAAGAGTTTGATATAGAAATAAGAGACAGAAAAGGGACAGAAAACTAAGTGGTAGATTATCTGTCCCAGATAGAACCAGTAGAAGGGGCGTCCCTCCCCATCACTGAGATTACTGAAACCTTTCCGGATGAGCAACTCTTTGCCATTCAGGAAGTACCATGATTTGCAGACATTACAAACTATAAGGATGCAAGGTTCATACCCAAGGAGTACAGTAGACAGCAAACGAAAAAATTAATTTTTGAAGCAAAATACTACTTGTGGGATGAACCATATCTTTTTAAGAGATGCACAGACGGAATAACCCGTTGATGTGTGCCTAGAAAAGAAGCACAGAGGATCCTTTAGCACTGCCATGGATCACAATATGGAGGACATTTTGGAAGTGAGCGAACAGCCACAAAAGTCCTCCAATGCGGCTTTTACTGGCCTACTCTCTATAAAGACTCCCGAGAGTTTGTACGGAACTGTGACAGTTGTCAGAGAGCTAGTAATCTGCCTCATGGTTATGCCATGCCTCAGCAAGGGATCTTAAAGATTGAATTGTTTAACGTATGGGGTATTGACTTCATGGGGCCTTTCCCACCTTCATACTCAAACACTTATATTCTGGTGGCTGTAGACTATGTATCTAAATGGGTAGAGGCAATTGCAACACCCACTAGTGATACTAAACCGGTGCTAAAGTTCCTCCAGAAACACATCTTCAGTAGATTTGGGGCACTCATTTCTGCAATAAATAGCTTTACTCTGCTATGGTCCGGTATGGAATTAGCCACAAGGTAGCAACTCCATATCATCCACAGACAAATAGGCAAGCTGAGGTCTCTAATAGAGAACTAAAAAGAATCCTGGAACGGACTGTAATGGCCCGTAGAAAGGATTGGGCAGCAAAGCCTGTCATTTGCCCGTGGAACTAGAACAGAAAGCCTACTGGGCAACTAGATTCCTAAACCTTGATGCTAAATTAGCTGGAGAGAAAAGATTGCTCCAGTTGAATGAGCTAGAAGAGTTCAGACTCAATGCTTTTGAAAATGCAAAAATTTACAAGGAGAAAGCAAAAAAGTGGCATGACAAGAAATTGTCATCCAGAGTGTTTGAACCGGGACAAAAAGTCCTATTATTTAACTCTAAACTCAGACTATTCCCTGGGAAATTAAAATTTCGGTGGAGGGGACCATATGTGATTACAGGTGTGTCACCATATGGATATGTGGAGCTTCAGGATACTGATTCTGACAAGAGATTCATTGTTAATGGGAAAAGAGTCAAGCACTATCTTGAAAGTAATATTGAGCAAGAGTGCTCAAAACTGAGACTAGAATAACATTCAGTGAGGTCCAGCTAAAGACAATAAAGAAGCGCTTGTTGGGAGGCAACCTAGCCATTGGTTAAGCCTATTTTTTTTAATTATAAGAGTTTGATACAAAATTTATCTTCCATTGGAGTTCACAGAGTTACAGAAGAATTCAGAGCAGAAAATAGAGAAAAGATGCTCACTAGCAAAAAAATGCCAGTAAGGAGCATTGACGTTAGGATTTTTGCTAGTAAAGAATTTTATAAAAATAGTCGCGTTGTAGATATAGATTCTAAACCAACAGAAATCCCTTCGTGCAAATGTTTTGGTTGTCACAAGTAACAAACCCCTTAAAATTGATAACCGAGTATTAAACCTTGGGTCGTCTTCTCAAGGAATTACAGGGAGGTATGTTCTTATTATTGGTTATGAAAAAGTGTGTTTTGGGGTTTTGGATTAAGGTAAAAGGTTAGTTGAATGACAAGTAAAATAAAATAACAATAATAAAATCTCTTGGCAAGGTATAAAAAATTGGAAGTCCAGACTTAGTTATTCTTATCAATAATAATGAAAGTTGAATCTTAATTCCACTTAGTTAACCTTTGTTAAAGCAAAGGAAAGTCAAGGGACTAATTAGTTTGACCTTCGAATCCTATTTATTTCCTAAGAAAATGTTGGGATTATTGAAGTTCAGTTCAATTAGCAAAGATAACAGTTATCAATTATGGTAAGCTAAGATAACTCCTGAGTTACTGATTTCTTAACCAAAGCCAAGAATGTGGAAAGCTGAATTGAAATCATAAATCTAAAAACATCTCAATAATATATAATCCTAACATGAAAAGTTCATAAGCCAATTGGGCAACATAAATCGAATACCAATAAAAGCATTGAAGTATCTAAAATAAGAGATAACTATAAAGTAAAGGAAATATTGAACCTGATGAAGAGTCGAATTAAATCCTAATTTCTAAAAATCCTACCTTAAATCCTAAGAGAGAGGAGAGAACCTCTCTCTCTAAAAACTACATCCAAAACTAAAATTATAAATTATGAATAGCATGATTATGAATGGATGCATTCCCCCACTTTATAGCCTCTAATCTGTGTTCTCTGGGCCGAAAACTGGGTCAGAAACAGCCCAGAAGTAACTTCCAGCGTTTTCTGGTCCGTACAGGTCGCGGCCAAGTGACGCGAAGGTGTCGCCCACGCGGCCGCGCGGATTAAAGTTCGCAGATGCGACGCGTCCACGTGGATCACGCGTTCGCGTCACGTAGCGTCAGATCAACTATGGCATATTATATATCAAATCGAAGCCCTGAACGTTAGCTTTCCAACGCAATAGGAACCGCATCGTTTGGACCTCTGTAGCTAAAGTTATAGCTGTTTGAGTGAGAAGAGGTCAGGCTGGACAGCTTAACAACTTCTCCAACTTCTTGTATTCCTTCCACTTTTGCATGCTTCCTTTCCATCCTCCAAGCCATTCCTGCCCTATAATATCTGAGAACACTTAACACACATATCAAGGCATCTAATGGTAATAAGAGAGGATTAATAATAAGCAAATATAAGATCAAAGAAGCATGTTTTCAATCATAGCACAAAATCAGGAAGGAAAATGTAAAACATGCGAATTGTATGAATAAGTGAGTAAAGAGTTGATAAAAATCACTCAATTGAGCATAAGATAAATCATAAAATAGTGGTTTATCAACCTCCCCACACTTAAACAATAGCATGTCCTCATGCTAAGCTCAAGAGAAACTATAAAGAGATGAAGAGGAATGGTAGGATGTATGAAATGCAACCTATCTATATGAATGCAACTACATGCAAAAATGTTTCTACCTACTTGGTTAAAAATAAATAAGTTCTTCAAGACAAATATGAATTAAATTCCACTAATTCAAATCACAGAATAAAAAGCAAGTAAACTTGTAAGAAGATAGCTAATGAAAGCAGAGAACATAGAATCAAGCATTGAACCCTTACTAGTAGTGTATATCACTCTAATCTCTATATATAAGGCTAAGTGAGCTAATTAAGTGAATCCTTGATTAGTCTAAGATCTCACCTAACATACATACTTTGTAAAGCAAAGCTTCTTTACCTATTCTCCCATTTTTCCCACTTTTGATGTTACATGCTCATGTATTAGTTTTAATTTTGTCCCATGTGCATTGCTTTATTTTGCATTTGGGGAATTCATTTGTATCCCCTTTATTCAAATACTGAAAAAAAAATTATTTTTTTTAATGCACATGGTAATTCAATTATTTTGATTTCACATGAGCATGCTTCCCAAAATTTTTATTTTGAATTATTTCATTCTTTTCAGCTTCTTACCCTTTGTTTTTATCATCCATGTTCCCAATAGGTTTCCCACACTTAAACAATTACACAATTTCTATCTTAAACTAACCAAGGATTCAACTTGGGATTTTAAACTTGTTTTTCTGCTTAAGGCTAGTGTTGTGATTTATATAATAAGAGGGAATTAAAGGCTCAAGGGGGTTAACAAGGGTGATGTAAAAGGTAGGCTAATTTTGGGATAAGTGAGCTAGAATCAAACAATGGCCTCAATCATATGCAAGCATGTAAATACACTAAATAATGGACGTATAGATTAGAACAAAATATAGATTACAATCATAGAGGAGGAAACACACAAGAATAAAATATTTATGGTTAAATAATGTAACCATGTAAATAAGCTCAAAATCTCACAGGTTGTGTGTTCTAGCTTTTACCTATGTTCCAAATAATATTTCTTCAAACAAGTTTTTCAAAAAGTTTTATTCAAATTAGTGAAATACTATAAAAATTTCTTGAAAAAGAAAATATTACTTTAACCAAGTGGTAAAATATGCACAAAAAAATAAACATGCAATCAAACATGCAAATGCAACAATGGAAAACAAAAATTGGTGTTGAGAAGGGACTAACTAACCCGTGGAGATCGGTATCGACCTCCCCACACTTAAAGATTGCACCGTCCTCGGTGCATGCTGAGATGTGCAGGTGGATGGGGATTGTAGTTCCTCAGCTAGTGCTCTCTTGTGTTCCTTTCCTTGCCGGTGGTTTGGGAGTAGCTTTCTCTCTTTACCCTTCTTGGTTGCCATCCTGAAAGGGAAAAAAGGAAAGTAACAAGTAAAGCTAGGGGATCCAGCAAGGAAGAGAGCGGGAAAGGTGGTAATCAATGCACAGTAAAGAAGAATGATGTTAACACATGGTCATGACTACATGTGAAAAGTCATCAATGAAAATATAGTAAGTGCATGTGATGACAGTTAAATGCAAGATGTTTATTGGCATGCTGGCAAAGACATGAGTAGCATAGATCAAGCATTCAATGTCCAAGTTAGATTACCAAGTCTTTCAAACTAACAATCATGTTTGTAATAACAATTATAATTAATTAATAAAATATAAAAAGGGTTTTGCGAAAAGCAAGCATTTATAGGAATAGATTAAAAGAAATCTTAAAAATAGTGCACAATGCCATACGGGCATTTTCACAAACACATGGTATGCATGGTAAATAAGCTATTTGAAAGTATTAAATTGAACATGCAAGCAACCCTTTAAAAAGTAATATATAATTGTCAAATAATCCACAAAAAATATAGAAAAAGACAATGACCCAAATAAAATTCCAACACCAATGAAAATAATGCAATGAATGAAAGTAGGCAATTAAGTAAAAGAAAATGAAATATAAGAAGAATGAGAAGGGAAAGAAGGGAAGAAGAAGTAAGTAAGAAAGGAGGGAGGAAAAATTAGGATTAGGGAAGAAAAGATAAGATATTTGGCAAATTAGGATAAGCTGTGCGGCGCAAGCGACGCAGACGCGTGAGGCACGCGGTCGCGTGACTTGCACTTATACAGATTGACGTGGTCGTGTAACCCGTTTTATGCCACAGGCGCGAGGGTAGCCTCGCGCTTGCACAAATCTCTGTTCAAAATCATTAATTGCCAAATATTGGGTGACGCGATCGCGTGGGGCACGCGGTCGCGTGAGTGGCCATTATGAGGATATGACGCGGTCGCATCGGTCACGCGGCCGCGTGGGAAGAATTGTGCGTTTAGCACCAATCCAACACCACTCTAGCACAACTTTCGGTCGTGCACCTTTTCTACGTCGAATTCCAAGGCACACGGCTGCGTGAGTGACGCGGTCGCGTGGGAGGCCAGTGTTCCCATTCGACGCGGACGCGTCAGTGACGTGGTCGCGTGGGACGATTTATGCCACGGGCACGCCTCCAGCCACGGTCTCGCGTGACTTTCTGTTCGATTTCTCTTCTTCACAACGCACATGTGACGCGGACGCGTCAGCGACGCTGCCGCGTCGCGTGCGTGCTTTTTTTTTAATAATGTAGTATGTAGAATGCAATGCTAATATGAATGTTATGCAAAATTCCAGGTTCAATACAATAAAATAAAATAAAACTCGAAAACAAATAAAACTAAATAAAAATGAAAAAGGAACGATCATACCATAGTGGTTTGTCTCCCACCTAGCACTTTTAGTTAGAGTCCTTAAGTTGGACATTCTGGTGAGCTCCTTGTTATGGTGGCTTATGCTTGTACTGATCCAGGAATCTCCACCAATGCTTGCAAATCCAATATCCTCCGGGATCCCAAATCTTGTTTCTACACCCGTCTTCAAGTTGATTATCATGATTCCATCCGGGTGGTTCAGCTTTAGAATTCTCACTGAAGCGTCCAAACAACTTCCTAGACTCATTCAATTGAGCTCTATACCAACCTTTGCGTTTAAATTTCGAGCTTCCAACCATAATGAACCTTGCAGGACAATTCTTACCACTGGCTATCTTCCTCTCACTCTTAATGCCACAAAGAGCTCTAAGTTGACCATCCGTCTCTAGTAGCCCATATTCAAGTGGGATTAGAAACCTAATGGATATGAATTTTACCCACTTGAATGTTGTGAAGGATGATGGCAACTTAGGGGGAGGTATCTTTAATGAAATTTCAAGCTCCATTCCCTTGTGCTCTTCTCTGATAACTACCACCTCTTTGCAAGCTTCTTTAATGTCAACCACTTCCTCTTGGTAGCTTTCTTCTAATTCGATCTCTTCTTCATTACTTACCAAGGGCATGGGAGGTTGTGCGTCTTCTTCTTGAATCTCCGTCACTTGATCAACCTCTTCCAAGTCTTTAGCTATGATATGCCTTGGAGGTTGTACACCCTCCTCAACATCAATTGCAACCATCTTGGAAGGAGGCTCTATGTCTTGACTTTCCCATGGAGGTTCAGCATCTCCTAAGTCTTCAACCACTTCTTCCTCTGCAACTATTATGGCTTGCTCTACTTGTTCCAATACAAAGCCATGTTCCTTGTTGTCCACCGAAGTTTCTAGTATCTCCTTCATGCTTTGCTCTTCTTTTGATTCTCCACATGTAGCCATGGGAGTTCTTTGAGTGCTCAGATATTGGGAAGCTATTATATTTACAAACTCGCCTTAGGCGGCCACGAAATTTAGCACACTCTTATTCATACTTTCTTGCCTTTGAAGAATAACATGAAGTCTGTCATCCATTGGAGGTTGGGTGGATATGAGGATTCATTGGTTGGGAGAGAGGGTTCATAATAGGAAGGTGGTTCATCTTGATAATGATATGGAGATGGTGAACATTGAGGTGGTGGTTCATGAGAGTAGTTGTGTTGGAAAGGTGGTGGTTCTGTGTATGGTTCATTTGGCTCATAAGGTGGTTGGTATGGTGGATGAGGGTTAGGGTCATATAGAGGTGAATGGCAGAAAGGGACTTGTGAGTATGGTGGTTCAAAGTTATATTGAGGAGGAGGGGGTTCATAGGCATATGATGGGTCTTGTTGGTAGTCAAAAGAGTGCTCACCATAGCCATTGCCTTGATATGCATCACAGAATGGTTGTTGATAGTCCATTGGAGGTGGTTATTGCCATAAGGGTTGATCAAATCCTTGTGGCTCCTCCCATCTTTGATTGTTCCAATCATGGTGCATGTTATCATTATAATCTCCTCTTCCTGCAACATAATTGTAACCAGACTCATAGCCAAAGGGGTGAGAGTTCATAGTAGTAAGAGAAAATAAAAACAAAAATTAATAAAAAGAAAATATTTTTAAAAAGATATAATTTTTGAAAAAGATAAGATAAGATTTTTGAAAAAGATATGATTTTTGAAAAAGATAAGATAAGATAAAAGTTTTAAAATCTGAAATTTGAAATTTTTTTTTATAATAAGGCACACGTTTGCAATTCCCCGGCAACGGCGCCATTTTGACGTTAGGATTTTTGCTAGTAAAGAATTTTATAAAAATAGTCGCGTTGTAGATATAGATTCTAAACCAACAGAAATGCCTTCGTGCAAACGTTTTGGTTGTCACAAGTAACAAACCCCTTAAAATTGATAACCGAGTATTAAACCTCGGGTCGTCTTCTCAAAGAATTGCAGGGAGGTATATTCTTATTATTGGTTATGAAAAAGTGTGTTTTGGGGTTTTGGATTAAGGTAAAAGGTTAGCTGAATGACAAGTAAATAAAATAACAATAATAAAATCTCTTGGCAAGGTATGAAAAATTGGAAGTCCAGACTTAGTTATTCTTATCAATAATAATGAAAATTGAATCTTAATTCCACTTAGTTAACCTTTGCTAAAGCAAAGGAAAGTCAAGGGACTAATTAGTTTGACCTTCGAATCCTATTTATTTCCTAAGAACAGGTTTGGATTATTGAAGTTCAGTTCAATTAGCAAAGATAACAGTTATCAATTATGTTAAGCTAAGATAACTCCTGAGTTACTGATTTCTTAACCAAAAGCCAAGAATGTGGAAAGCTGAATTGAAATCATAAATCTAAAAACATCTCAATAATATATAATCCTAACATGAAAAGTTCATAAGCCAATTGGGCAACATAAATCGAATACCAATAAAAGCATTGAAGTATCTAAAATAAGAGATAAATATAAAGTAAAGGAAATATTGAACCTGATGAAGAGTCGAATTAAATCCTAATTTCTAAAAATCCTACCTTAAATCCTAAGAGAGAAGAGAGAACCTCTCTCTCTCTAAAAACTACATCCAAAACTAAAATTATGAATTATGAATAGCATGATTATGAATAGACGCATTCTCCCACTTTATAGCCTCTAATCTGTGTTCTCTGGGCCGAAAACTGGGTCAGAAACAGCCCATAAGTCACTTCCAGTGCTTTCTAGTCCGTACAGGTTGCGGCCAAGTGATGCGAAGGCGTCGCCCACGCGGCCGCGTGGATTAAAGTTCGCAGATGCGATGCGTCCGCGTGGATCACGCGTTCGTGTCGCTTAGCATCAGGGCAACTATGGCATATTATATATCAAATCGAAGTCCCAGACGTTAGCTTTCCAACGCAACTAGAAAGACATTCTTTGGACCTCTGTAGCTAAAGTTATAGCCGTTTGAGTGCGAAGAGGTCAGGCTGGACAGCTTAACAACTTCTCCTACTTCTTGTATTCCTTCCACTTTTGCATGCTTCCTTTCCATCCTCCAAGCCATTCCTACCCTATAATATTTGAAAACACTTAACACACATATCAAGGCATCTAATGGTAATCTAATGGTAATAAGAGAGGATTAATAATAAGCAAATATAAGATCAAATAAGCATGTTTTCAATCATAGCACAAAATCAGGAAGGAAAATGTAAAACATGCGAATTGTATGAATAAGTGAATAAAGAGTTGATAAAAACCACTCAATTGAGCATAAGAGAAACCATAAAATAGTGGTTTATCAAGCATTTTTGGGCGTTAAATGCCAGAATGGGTGCCATTCTGGGCATTTAACGCCAGACATGCAGCATCCTGAGCGTTCAGAAAACGCCCAGTGACAAAGGAATTCTGGCATTTAAACGCCAGCCAAGGTACCTGGTTGGGCGTTTAAACGCCCAAAACATGCTACTCCTGGGCGTTTAACGCCGGAACATGGAGGGGAGGGGATTTTCCTTCTCAACTCAAATTTTTTTTCAAATTTTCATATTTCCTTCCTCATTTCTTGCATGAACATGTTACAAATCCTCATCTTTCAATTTCAATTTTAAAAATTTCTTAATCCAAAAAAATCATTTTCTATTTCTTTGGAAATCTTTGTCAAAACTCATATATCTTTTTAACTTCTCTTCAAATCTTTTCTAAACACTCCTCTATCTTTTTAAATTTGTTCCAAATCTTTTTCAACTCATCACGCTATCTTTTCAAAATTAGATTTATCTTTTTCAAATTTCTCTCTTATCTTTTTAATTTTAAAAATACATCTTTTGCATATCATATCTTCTTTTTACAAATCATATCTTCTATCATATCTTTTTCAAATTTTTTGGAACCCGCCCCTCTTCCTTTTAAATTGACATTCAGCCATCCCCTCTCCTCCACCATTCGAAATTGTCTCTCCTTCTCTTCCTCTCCTTTCCTTTATTTTGCTTGAGGACAAGCAAACCTCTAAGTTTGGTGTGCTTTTCATGATCGTTGAGCCAAGACTCACTAAGATCATGGTTCCTAAGGGAAAACAAACCACCTCAAGAGGCAAGAAAGAGAATATTTCAAAACCACATTGGAATCAAGAGAAGTTCTTAACCAAAGAACATGCAGATGATTATTACAAAATAATGGGTCTGAGGTTAGTGATTCCGGAAGTTAAATTTGATCTGAAAGAAGATGAATATCCGGAGATCCAAGAACAGATTCGAAACAGAGGCTGGGAAATCCTAGCTAATCCTGAGATAAAGATGGGGAGAAACATGGTTCAGGAATTCTAATCAAATCTGTGGCAAATAGATAAATAGAGAATGTCTGGAACCACCTTCTATACCATCCGAACTATGGTCAGAGGGAGGATTATCTACCTCCACCATGACAGCATAAGAGAGATCTTCAAGCTGCCTCAACTACAAGATGACCCGGAATCATTTAACAGGAGAATTGTGAATCATGATAAGCGCTTGGACCAAGTTCTAGAGGACATATGCATCCCTAGAGCCAAGTAGGTAACCGACACAAAGAATGTCCCAATTCAACTCAAGAGAGGGGATCTCAAACCAGTTGCTAGATGCTGGCTAGATTTTATTGGGCGTTTCATACTACCCACTAGTAACTGCTCTGAGGTCACTGTTAAAAGAGCAGTGATGATCCATTGTATTATGATGGGAAACGAAGTGGAAGTTCATCATCTGATTGCTTGTGAGCTTTATACAATTGCAAACAAGAACTCCACTAAATCCAAATTAGCCTACCCAAGCTTGATTTCTTTGCTATGTAAAAATGCTGGAGTGAGAATGGGAGTAGATGAGTATATCTCAATTGATCTCCTAATCACAAAAAAAATCAATGGAAGGGCAACAAGTGCAAGATATTCCCATCAAAAGAAGGGCGCAAGAGTTCCTCCAAGAAATCCCACAGATTGACTACTGGAACTGCTTAGAAGCATCTATTACCAAGCTGCAAGAAGCTGTGGATCAAATGAAAGAAGAACAGCAAAATCAAAATAGCATGCTATGCAAGCTGCTTAAGGAACATGAGAAGCAAGGGCGTGAACTATAGGAGCTGAAGCGCCAGAAGCTACCTCTTGAAGGGCTAGACACCCCACAGAATGAAGGAGCATCCACCTCCTAAAATAAAGGTTGTTGAGTCCTAATCTTAACTTTGTGATAACTCTGCTATTAGAAATCTATTTTTAGAGTCATAGGAACAGTAGTAATTAGTGTCCTTATTTTTCGTTTTTAATTTTATCCCCAAGTAAGATATAATTTATTTTTCTCATCATCATTAAACAAGAATAAAATAGTAGATTTTTAGAATAAGGAAGCAATTTTATTTTCGAGTTCTTAATAAGAAAAATTCAAATTATTTATATGTGGTGACAATACTCTTTGTTCTCTGAATGAATGCTTGAACAGTGCATAAATTTTGATAGTGGAGTTTATGATTGTTAAAATTATTAGCTCTTGAAAGAATGATGAAAAAAGAGAAATGTTGTTGATAATCTAAAAAATCATAGAATTGAATCTTGAAGCAAGAGAAAGCAGTAAAGAACAAAAAAAAAATAAAAAAGAAGAAGAAAGCAAGCAGAAAAAGCAATAAACCTTTAAAACAATAGGCAAGGGTGAAGAGGATCCAAGGCTTTGAGCATCAATGGATAGGAGGGCCTACAAGCATAAAATCCTGGCCTAAGCGGCTGAATCACGATGTCCCTAACCATGTGCTTGTGGCATGCAGGTCCAAGTGAAAAACTTGAGACTGAGTGGTTAAAGTCGTGATCCAACACAAAAAGAGTGTGCTTAAGAACTCTGGATACCTCTGACTAGGGACTTTAGCAAAGCTGAGTCACAATTTGAAAAGGTTCACTCAGTTATATGTCTGTGGCATTTATGTATCCGGTGGTAATACTGGAAAACATAATGCTTAAGGCCACGGCCAACACTCATAAAGTAGATGTGTTCAAGAATCAACATGCTAAACTAGGAGAATCAATAATACTATTTGAATTCAGAGTTCCTATAGATGCCAGTCATTCAGAACTTCAAAGGATAAATGGAGATGCCAAAACTATTCAGAAGCAAAAAGCTACTAGTCCCGCTCATCTAATTAGAATTTGAGCTTTATGTACACGCTGAGATGCTATTGCCTCTTGATTTTCTTTTTTGGCCTATTTCATTCATCTAGTTGCTTGAGGGAAAGCAACAGTTTAAGTTTGGTGTTGTGATGAGCAGATATTTTATACGCTTTTTGGGGTATTTTCATATAGTTTTTAGTATGATTTAGCCACTTTTTAGTATATTTTTATTAGTTTTTCTGCAAAAATTATATTTCTAGACTTTACTATGAGTTTGTGTGTTTTTCTGTGATTTCAGGTATTTTCTGGCTGAAATTGAGGGACCTGAGCAAAAATCTGATTCAGAGGCTGAAAAAGGACTGCAGATGCTGTTGGATTCTGACCTCCCTACACTCGAAGTGGAGTTTCTAGAGCTACAAAATTCCAAATGACATGCTTCCAATTGCGTTGGAAATTATACATCAAGGGATTTCCAGAAATATATGATAGTCTATACTTTGAGTGAGTTTTGACGACGTAAATTGGCGTCAAAACACTAGCTCTCAGCCATTTTCTGGCGTCAAAACGCCAGAACTGGCATAAAAGTTGGAGTTAAACGCCCAAACTGGCACCAAAGCTGGCATTTAACTCCAAGAATAGCCTATGCACATGAAAGCTCCAATGCTCAGCCCAAGCACACACCAAGCGGGCCCCAGAAGTGGATTTCTGCACTACCTATCTTAGTTTACTCATTTTCTGTAAACCTAGGTTACTAGTTGAGTATAAAAACTACTTTTAGAGATTTATTTTGTACCTCATGACATTTTCACGTTTTACATTGTATCTCTACGGCATGAGTCTCTAAACTCTATTGTTGGGGGGTGAGGAGCTCTGCTGTGTCTCGATGGATTAATGCAATTACCACTGTTTTCTATTCAATCACGCTTGTTTCCATTCTAAGATATTCATTCGCACTTAAACATGATGAATGTGATGATCCGTGACACTCATCACCATTCTCAACTTATGAACACGTGCCTGACAACCACCTCCGTTCTATCTTAGATTGAATGTGTATCTCTTGGGTTCCTGGTTCATGGATTTGAGTACCTCTCCTGACAACAGAGTGTTTGAATTCGTGCGTCCAGAGTCTTCGTGGTATAAGCTAGGATTATTGGTAGCCATTCCTGAGATCCGAAAAGTCTAAACCTTGTCTGTGGTATTCCGAGTAAGATCTGGGAATGGATGACTGTGACGAGCTTCAAACTCGCGAGTGTTGGGCGTAGTGACAGACACAAAAGGATCAATGGATTCTATTCCAACATGATCGAGAACCGACAAATGATTAGTCGTGCGGTGACAGTGCACATGGACCATTTTCACTGAAAGGATGTAAAGTAGCCATTGACAACGGTGACACCCTACACACAGCTTGCCATGGAAGGAGCCTTGCGTGCGTGAAGAAGAAGATAGTAGGAAAGCAGAGATTCAGATGACAGAGAATCTCCAAAACTCTAACCTATTCTCCATTATTGAACCACAAGTAACTTTTATTTCATGCTCTTCTATTATATTGCAAACAAAAACCCTTTTCATTATTAATCTCCTGACTAAGAGTTACAAGGTAACCATAGCTTGCTTCAAGCCGACAATCTCCGTGGGATCGACCCTTACTCAGGTAAGGTATTACTTGGACGACCCAGTGCACTTGCTGGTTAGCTGCATGAAGTTGGAGGAAAAACACCAAGGAACACCAAACTTCGTGCAGCTAACCAGCAAGTACACTAGGTCGTTCGAGTAATACCTTATGTGAGTAAGGGTCGATCCCACGGAGATTGTTGGCTTGAACCAAGCTATGGTTATCTTGTAACTCTTAGTCAGGAGTTTAATGAGAAAAATGATTTTGCTTATGGAGAGTAAATAACAAAGAATAAAAAGTACTTGTGATTCAGTAATGAGGAACAGGTTGAGGTTTTGGAGATGCTCTGTCTTCTGAATCTCTACTTTCCTACTGTTGTTTTCTTCACACACGCAAGACTCCTTCCATGGAGAGCTGTATGTAGGTGGATCACTGTTGTCAATGGCTACCATCCGTCCTCTCAGTGAAAATGGTCCTTTACGGTTTCCCACATGGCTAATCATCTGTCGGTTCTCACTCGTGTTGGAATAGGATCCATTGATCCTTTTGCACACTGTCACTGTGCCCGGCATTTGTGAGTTTGAAGCTCATCACAGTCACCCCTTCCCAGATCCTACTTGGAATACCACAGACAATTTTTAGACTTTTCGGATCTCAAGAGTGCTGCCAATTGATTCTAGCTTATACCACGAAGATTCTGGTTTCACGGATTTGAACATTCTGTTGTCAGGAGAATCAACCAAACTCGTGAACCAGGAACCCAAGAGATACACACACAAACTAAGGTAGAATGGAGGTGGTTGTCAGGCACGCATTCATAAGTTGAGAATGGTGATGAGTGTCACGGATTATCACATTCATCATGTTGAAGTGCGAATGAATATCTTAGAATCGAAACAAGCGTGATTGAATAAAAAACAGAAGTAATTGCATTAATTCATCGAGACACAGTAGAGCTCCTCACCCCCACCTATGGGTTTTAGAGACTCATGCCGTAGAAGATACAAAGTCAGATGTAAAATGTCATGAGGTCCTGAATGAATCTCTAAAAATAGTTTTTATACTCAACTAGTAACCTAGGTTTACAGAAAATGAGTAAGCTAAGATAGATAGTGCATAAATCTACTTCCGGGGCCCACTTGGTGTGTTTTTGGGCTGAGCAATGAAGATTTCACGTGCATAGGCTATTCCTGGCATTTAACTCCAGCTTTTGTGCCAGTTTGGGCGTTTAACTCCAGCTTTTATGCCAGTTCTAGCATTTAACGCCAGAATAGGGTAGAAAGTTGGCATTAAACGCCAGTTTGCATTATCAAAACTCGAGCAAAGTATGCACTATTATATATTGATGAAAAGCCCAAGATGTCTACTTTTCAAAGCAATTGAGGGCGCGCCAATTGGGCTTCTGTAGCTCCAGAAAATTCATTTCGAGTGTAGGGAGGTCAGAATCCAACAGCATCTGCAGTCCTTTTTCAACCTCTAAATCAGATTTTTGCTCAAGTCTGTCAATTTCAGCCAAAAAATACCTGAAATCATAGAAAAATACACAAACTTATAGTAAAGTCCAGAAATGTGATTTTTGCATAAAAACTAATGAAAACATAATAAAAAGTGAATAAAATATACTAAAAACTACTTAAAAATAATGCCAAAAAGCGTATAAATTATCCGCTCATCACGTACGCACAGGGAGTTGTGCGTATGCACACATGGCTATGTGCTTCTCCTTTGTTTTCTTCATGTTTTTTTCCTTTGTTCATGCTTCCTTCCACTTTTGCCTTGCCAAACATGCCTCCTGGACCTAAAATCACTCAACAAACATGTCATGGCATCGAATGACATAAAAGTGAGATTAAAATCACTAATTTAAGCTCAAAAATGCATGTTTTCACATTTAAGCATAATCTAGAGAGAAAACACAAAAGTATGCTATATAGGTGAATAAATGTGGGTTTATATAATGAAATCTACTCAAATCAAACAAAATTGTATCGGAAAATATGGACTCATCAATTCCCCCACACTTAAACAATAGCATGTCCTCATGCTAATCACATCCACAGGAGAAGGATAAAAGGGCAAGCAACTTATTCAATGCATCAACCTACATGCATGTATACTATATACTATTTATATTTATCTATACTATCTATAGTTTCCTATTAATTTGGTGAGGACAAACAATCAAATTCCCAAGCAAGAGTATAAATATTTGGGCCAAAGCAAAGAATTAATTCAATGCAATCAAAATCTAAAGAATTGATTTACTTATCAAAATAAAGCAACTTGCAAGAATACATGATAAGAAGTATAGAAACATAGAGTTGAGTGATCGAACCCTCACCAGGTGTGTATATGATGAGCGGATAATTTATACGCTTTTTGGCATTGTTTTTAGGTAATTTTTAGTAAGTTCAAGCTACTTTTAGGGATGTTTTTATTAGTTTTTATGTTAAATTCACATTTCTGGACTTTACTATGAGTTTGTATGTTTTTCTGTGATTTCAGGTAATTTCTGGCTGAAATTGAGGGACTTGAGCAAAATTCTGAAAAAGGCTGACAAAAGGACTGCTGATGCTGTTGGAATCTGACCTCCCTGAACTCGAAATGGATTTTCTGGAGCTACAGAACTCTAAATGGCGCGCTCTCAACGGCGTTGGAAAGTAGACTTCCAGACCTTTCCAGCAATATATAATAGTTCATACGTTATTTGGAAATTGACGACGTAACTTGGCGTTGAACGCCAAGTACATGCTGCTGTCTGGAGTTAAACGCCAAAAACACGTCATGATCCGGAGTTGAACGCCCAAAACACGTTATAACTTGGAGTTGAACTCCAAGAA
>NC_029780.3:70687799-70688363 GCF_000817695.3 Arachis duranensis | reverse complement strand
TCATGTAAACCCTAGTAGCTAGTCTAGTATAAATAGGATAAGTTACTATTGTATTAGACATCTTTTGACAGTTTAATCTTTTGACTTTGTAGTTTTTGATCATTCGGTCTCTTGATCATTCAGGGGGCTGGCCATTCGGCCATGCCTGAATCTTTCACTTATGTATTTTCAACAGTCGAGTTTCTGCACACCATAGATTAAGGGTGTGGAGCTCTGCTGTACCTCAAGTTTCAATACAATTACTATTACTTTTTATTCAATTCTCTTTTATTCTTATTCCAAGATATACGTTGCACTTCAACTTGATGAATGTGATGATCCATTACACTCATCATCATTCTCACCTATGAACGCGCGTGACTGACAACCACTTCCGTTCTACTTTAGGCCGGGCGCATATCTCTTAGATTCCCCAACAGAATCTTCGTGGTATAAGCTAGATAGATGGCAGCATTCATGAGGATCCGGAAAGTCTAAACCTTGTCTATGGTATTCCGAGTAGGATTCTGGGATTGAATGACTGTGTCGAGTTTCAAACTCCTGAAGGCTGGGCGTGATGACAAG
>NC_029780.3:70687216-70687748 GCF_000817695.3 Arachis duranensis | reverse complement strand
TGTGGGATCGACCCTTACTCACGTAAGGTATTACTTGGATGACCCAGTACACTTGCTGGTTAAGTTGAACGGAGTTATGATCAGACCAGGGATTATTAAGATCCCAATTTATCACACCATGATCTCTTTGGGGTATTTTTGATTTCACACGAATACAAAGAGACCAACTTTGAGGATCACTATTTCGTCCACCAAGTTTTTGGCGCCGTTGCCGGGGATTGTTCGAGTATGGACAACTGATGGTTCATTTTGTTGCTCAGATTAGGTAATTTTCTTTTCAAAAACTTTTTCAAAATTTTTCTTTTTTCGTTTTTCCAAAAATATTTTCGAAAAAATATTAATAAAAATCCAAAAAATTAGAAAATCATAAAAATAAAAAATATTTGGTGTTTCTTGTTTGAGTCTTGAGTCAATTTTTAAGTTTGGTGTCAATTGCATGCTTTAAAAATTTTTCTTATTTTCGAAAACTCATGCATGGTGTTCTTCATGATCTTCAAGTTGTTCTTGGTAAGTCTTCTTGTTTGATCTTGAT
>NC_029780.3:70686252-70687155 GCF_000817695.3 Arachis duranensis | reverse complement strand
GTGTCTTTTGTTGTTTTTCATGTGCATTTTTGCATTCATATTTTCCAAGCATTAAAAATTTCTAAGTTTGGTGTCTTGCATGTTTTCTTTGCATCAAAATTTTTTCAAAAATATGTTCTTGATGTTCATCATGATCTTCAAAGTGTTCTTGGTGTTCATCTTGACATTCATAGCATTCTTGCATGCATTCATTATTTTGATCTAAAAATTTCATGTTTTGGGTCATGTTTGTGTTTTTCTTTCTCATAATTAAAATATTCAAAAATAAAAAAAATATCTTTTCCTTATTTCCCTCAAAATTTTTGAAATTTTGGGTTGACTTGGTCAAAAATTTTTAAAAATTAGTTGTTTCTTACAAGTCAAGTCAAAATTTCAATTTTAAAAATCTTATCTTTTCAAAATCTCTTTCAAAATTTATATCTTTTTCATTCTTTCCTATTTTTCGAAAATTTCAAAAATCTTTTTCAAATTATTTTCAAAATCTTTTTCTTATCTTCTACATCATATTTTCGAAAATTAGCTAACAATTAATGTGATTGGTTCAAAAATTTGAAGTTTGTTACTTTCTTGTTAAGAAAGGTTCAATCTTTAAGTTCTAGAATCTTATCTTATAGTTTCTTGTTAGTTAAGTCATTTTAAAAATTAAATCTTTTTCAAACATATCTCTTTATCTTTTATCTTATCTTTTTCACAAATTTTGTCTTTTTCAAAATTTAATTTCAAAATATCTTATCTAACTTCTTATCTTCTTATCTTTTCAAATTTGATTTTAATATCTTTTTCAACTAACTCTTTGACTTTTTGTTTGTTTCTTATCTTTTTCAAAACCACCTAACTACCTTTCCCTCTCTAATTTTCGAAAATTCTCCCTCTCTTTTTCAAAAATTCTTTTTGTTTCAAATT
>NC_029780.3:70685373-70685704 GCF_000817695.3 Arachis duranensis | reverse complement strand
AAAGATGGTGAATCCCTCTATGAAGCTTGGGAAAGATACAAGCAGATGACCAAAAGATGTCCATCTGACATGTTTTCAGAATGGACCATATTAGATATATTCTATTATGGCCTATCTGAATTTTCGAAAATGTCATTGGACCATTCTGCAGGTGGATCTATTCACCTAAAGAAAACGCCTGAAGAGGCTCAAAAACTCATTGATATGGTTGCAAACAACCAACTCATGTACACTTCTGAAAGGAATTCCGTGAATAATGGGATACCTCAGAAGAAAGGAGTTCTTGAAATTGATGCTCTGAATGCCATATTGGCTCAGAACAAAGTGTTGA
>NC_029780.3:70683897-70685282 GCF_000817695.3 Arachis duranensis | reverse complement strand
TAAAGAGGCAGCTTCTGAAGAAGCTTATGATCCTGAGAACCCTGCCATGGCAGAGGTTAATTACATGGGTGAACCTTATGAAAACACCTATAATCCATCATGGAGAAACCATCCAAATTTCTCATGGAAGGATCAACAAAAGCCTCAACAAGGCTTTAACAATGGTGGACGTAATAGGCTGAGCAATAGCAAGCCATATCCATCATCTTCTCAGCAACAGACAGAGAATTCTGAACAAAACACTTTTAATTTAGCCAATCTAGTCTCTGATCTATCAAAGGCCACTTTCAGTTTCATGAGTGAAACAAGGTCCTCCATTAGAAATCTGGAGGCACAAGTGGGCCTGCTGAGTAAGAGAGTCATTGAAGCTCCTCCCAGTATTCTCCCAAGCAATACAGAAGAGAATCCAAAAGGAGAGTGTAAGGCCATTGATGTGATCAATGTGGCCGAATGCACAAGGGAGGAGGAGGACGAAAATCCTAGTGAGGAAGACCTCCTGGGACGTCCTTCAAGCAAAAAGGAGTTTCCTATTAAGGATCCAAAGGAATCTGAGGCTCATACAGAGACCATAAAAATTCTATTAAATCTCCTTCTGCCATTCATGAGCTCTGAAGACTATTCTTCCTCTGAAGAGGATGAGGATGTGACTGGAGAGCAAGTTGCTCAATATTTAGGAGCTATCATGAAGCTGAATGCCAAGTTGTTTGGTAATGAGACTTGGGAAAGTGAACCTCACTTACTCATTAGTGAACTAGATACTGGATTCAGCGCCCAAAACACGTCACAACCTGGCGTTCAACTCCAGAAACAGCCCAAGCACGTGAGAAGCTTCCCAGCACACACCAAGTGGGCCCCAGAAGTGGATTTCTGCACCAATTATCTTAGTTTACTCATATTCTGTAAACCTAGGCTACTAGTTTACTATTTAAACAACTTTTAGAGACTTATCTTGTACCTCATGATGCCTATAGAACTGGATTTTATATTCCTTGGCAGCATGAGTCTCTAAACTCCATTGTTGGGGGTGAGGAGCTCTGCAGCGTCTCGATGAATTAATGCAATTACTTTTGTTTTCCATTCAAACACGCTTGTTCTTATCTAAGATGATCATTCGCGCTTAATTATGGAGAAGGTGATGATCCGTGACACTCATCACCTTCCTCAATCCATGAACGTGTGCCTAACAACCACCTTCGTTCTACATCAGATTGAATGAGTATCTCTTAGATTCCTTAATCAGAATCTTCGTGGTATAAGCCGGATTGATGGCGGCATTCATGAGAATCCGGAAAGTCTAAACCTTGTCTATGGTATTCCGAGTAGGATTCTGGGATTGAATGAATGTGACGAGCTTCAAACTCCTGAAGGCTGGGCGTTAGTGACAG
>NC_029780.3:70681208-70682574 GCF_000817695.3 Arachis duranensis | reverse complement strand
AAGGAGATAATGAATCCCTTTATGATGCCTGGGAGAGATACAGAGAGATGCTAAGAAAATGCCCCTCTGAAATGTTTTCAGAGTGGGTGCAATTAGACATCTTCTACTATGGGCTTACAGAAAAAGCTCAGATTTCTCTAGACCACTCAGCTGGTGGATCTATACATATGAGAAAAACAATTGAAGAAGCTCAAGAGCTTATTGATACAGTTGCCAGAAATCAACACATGTACCTAAGCAGTGAATCCTCCATGAAAGAAGAAGCTAAAACAGTAACTGCTGAACTCAGTCCTGTGGATCAGGCTAATGAATTCAATCAGCAATTAGACTTTCTAACCCAGCAGCTAGCTGAATTCAAGGAAATACTACAGGAAACAAGAATGGCTAACAGGAATATGGAAGTATAGTTAAAGCAAACAAAAAGGCAACTGTCAAAACAAATAGAAGAAGAATGCCAAGCAGTTCAATTAAGAAGTGGGAAAACATTAAATACCTCACTTCAAAGCAGCAGGAAGCCAAGAAATGAACAAATGGCTACTCAAAATCCCTCTGAGGACAATCAGAGCCCAGAGAGGAATAAGGCTGGCGCTGAACGCCCAGACCATGCTCATTTCGGGCGTTCAACGCCAGAAACAAGCATGAATCCGGCGTTGAATGCCCAAGGGAAGCACAGTTCTGGCGTTCAGACGCCAGTAACAAATAATGAGGTGGCGTCTAACACCACTCCAGCTTCCACCCTGGCATTCAAACGCTAGTGGGGGATCAGTCACATTGGTGCACGAAATTGCAATCACACTTTTGCAACCCCGCACAGCTAACCAGCAAGTGCACTGGGTCGTCCAAGTAATACCTTACGCGAGTAAGGGTCGATCCCACGGAGATTGTCGGCTTGAAGCAAGCTATGGTTATCTTGTAAATCTTAGTCAGGATATTAATAATTATCAAGATTGATTGTGAAAAGTAAAAGAACATGAAATAAGTACTTGTTTTGCAGTAATGGGGAACAGGTTGAGGTTTTAAAATAAACGTGTAAAGTGTCATGAGGTACAGATACAATGTCAAAAGATCCTATTAATAGTGAACTAGTGACCTAGGGTATACAGAAATGAGTAAAAGACGTAAAAATCCACTTCTGGGTCCACTTAGTGTGTGCTTGGGCTGAGCATTGAAGCTTTCATGTGTAGAGACTTTTTCTGGAGTTAAACGCCAGCTTTTATGCCAGTTTGGGCGTTTAACTCCAATTTTTATGCCAGTTCCAGCGTTAAACGCTGGGAATTCTGAAGCTGATTTGGAACGCCGGTTTGGGCCATCAAATCTCGGGAAAAGTATGGACTATTATACATTGCTGGAAAGCCCAGGATGTCTA
>NC_029780.3:70679046-70679770 GCF_000817695.3 Arachis duranensis | reverse complement strand
GTCCCCAATTAGAGGTGTCCAGGGTTCTTAAGCACACTCTTTTTGCCTTGGATCACAACTTTATTTCTTTCTTTTTTTTTTATTTCTTCTCTCTTTTTTTTCGTTTTTTTTTGAATCACTGCTTTTTCTTGCTTCAAGAATCAATCTGATGATTTTTCAGATCCTCAATAACAGTTCTCTTTTTCCCTCATTCTTTCAAGAGCCAACAATTTTAACATTCTCAAAACAACAAATTCAAAAGACATATGCACTGTTCAAGCATTCATTCGGAAAACAAAAAGTATTGTCGCCACATCAAACTAATTCAACTAGTTTCAAGGATAAATTCGAAATCCTGTACTTCTTGTTCTTTTGTGATTAAAGCATTTTTCATTTAAGAGAGGTGATGGGTTCATAGGACATTCATAGCTTTAAGACATGAATTTTAAATTTTATTAATTATGAATTAAGAACAAGACTCAAAAATAGATATAAGATGAGACTAAAAAAAATAGAAAACAAAAGATTTAAATAGGCTCCTAATGATAGAGGTTTTCACAGAGTTAGGACTCAACAACCTTGGTTTTGAGAAGTGGATGCTCCCTCAAATTGAGGGGAGAATTTTTGGCGTTTCAGTTCTTGAAGTTCACGCCCCTGCTTCTCTTGTTCCTTCAGTAATTTGCAGAGCATGCAGTTCTGATTCTGATGTTCTTCCTTAAGTTGCTCCATAGTCTCTTGCAACTTG
>NC_029780.3:70675716-70676882 GCF_000817695.3 Arachis duranensis | reverse complement strand
TGGCTAATTCCATATCGGACCATAGCAGAGTACAGCTGTTTATTGCAGAAATGAGTGCCCCCATCACTGATTATGACTCTGGGAACACCAAATCTGCTGAAGATGTGTTTTTGGAGGAATTTCAGCACGGTCTTAGTATCATTAGTGGGTGTGGCAATTGCTTCTACCCACTTAGATACATAGTCCACTGCCACCAGAATGTAAGTGTTTGAATATAATAGTGGGAAGGGCCCCATGAAGTTGATACCCCACACATCAAACAACTCAATCTTAAGTCAATTCCCCATACATCAAACAACTCAGTCTCTAAGATCCCTTGTTGAGGCATGGCGTATCCATGAGGTAAGTTACCAGCTCTTTGGCAGCTGTCACAGTTACGCACAAACTCTCGGGCATCTTTGTAGAGAGTAGGCCAGTAGAAGCCACATTGGAGGACCTTAGTGGTTGTTCGCTCACTTCCAAAATGTCCCCCATACTGTGATCCATGGCAATGCCATAAGATCCTCTGTGCTTCTTCTCTGGGTACACATCTGCGGATCATTCCGTCTGCACATCTCTTAAAGAGATATGGCTCATCCCATAGGTAGTACTTGGCATCTGAAATTAATTTCTTTCTTTGCACTCTGCTGTACTCTTGTGGTATGAACCTCACAGCTTTATAATTTGCAATATCTGCAAACCATGGAGCTTCCTGGATGGCAAAGAGTTGCTCATCTGGGAAAGTCTCAGAAATCTCAGTAGAAGGGAGGGACGCCCCAGCTACTGGTTCTATTCGGGACAGATGATCAGCTACCTGGTTCTCTGTCCCTTTTCTGTCTCTTATTTCTATACCAAACTCTTGCAGAAGCAACACCCATCTTATAAGCCTGGGTTTTGAATCCTGCTTTGTGAGTAAGTATTTAAGAGCAGCATGGTCAGTGTACACAATCACCTTTGATCCCACTAGATAGGATCTAAACTTGTCAATGGCATAGACCACTGCAAGTAGCTCTTTTTTTGTGGTGGTGTAATTCTTCTGTGCATCATTTAGAACACGGCTGGCATAATAAATGACGTGCAGAAGTTTGTTATGCCTCTGTCCCAACACTGCACCAATGGCATGGTCACTGGCATCACACATTAGTTTAAATGGTAATGTCCAGTCTGGTGCAGAGATGACTGGTGCT
>NC_029780.3:70670685-70671531 GCF_000817695.3 Arachis duranensis | reverse complement strand
GAATAGAATCCAGTGATTCTTTTGCGTCTGTCACTAACGCCCAGCCCTCAGGAGTTTGAAGCTCGTCATAGTCATTCAATCATTGAATCCTACTCAGAATACCACAGACAAGGTTTAGACCTTCCGGATTCTCTTGAATGCCGCCATCAGTTCTAGCTTATACCACGAAGATTCTGATTAAAGAATCCAAGAGATATCTACTTAATCTAGGGTAGAACGGAGGTGGTTGTGAGGCACACGTTCATAGTTGAGAATGATGATGAGTGTCACGGATCATCACATTCATCCGGTTTAAGAACAAGTAATATCTTAGAATGGAAGCAAGCATGATTGAATGAAAAACAGTAGTAATTGCATTAATCCATCAAGACACAGCAGAGCTCCTAACCCCCAACCTTGGGGTTTAGAGACTCATGCCGTGGAAGGTACACAAATAAACGTGTAAAGTGTCATGAGGTACAGATACAATGTCAAAAGATCCTATTAATAGTGAACTAGTGACCTAGGGTATACGGAAATGAGTAAATGACGTAAAAATTCACTTCTGGGTCCACTTAGTGTGTGCTTGGGCTGAGCATTGAAGCTTTCATGTGTAGAGACTTTTTCTGGAGTTAAACGCCATCTTTTATGCCAGTTTGGGTGTTTAACTCCAATTTTTATGCCAGTTCCAGCGTTAAACGCTGGGAATTCTGAAGCTGATTTGCAACGCCGATTTGGGCCATCAAATCTCGGGAAAAGTATGGACTATTATACATTGCTGGAAAGCCCAAGATGTCTACTTTCCAACGCCGTTGAGAGCGCGCCAATTGAGGTTCTGTAGCTCCAGAAAATCCACTTCGAGTGCAG
>NC_029780.3:70670159-70670546 GCF_000817695.3 Arachis duranensis | reverse complement strand
ACCTGAAATCACAGAAAAACACACAAACTCATAGTAAAGTCCAGAAAAGTGAATTTTAACTAAAAACTACTAAAAGTATACAAAAGACTAATTAAAATATACTAAAAACATACTAAAAACAATGCCAAAAAGCGTATAAATTATCCGCTCATCACACATACAAGTGCTGATAACAACCTTTCTAAAAAGGCTTCCCAACCCACTTCTGTAGGCAATAAACCTGCAGCAACTAAGGTTGAGGAATATAAAGCCAAAATGCCTTATCCTCAAAAACTCCGCCAAGCGGAACAAGATAAGCAATTTACCCGCTTTGCAGACTATCTCAGGACTCTTGAAATAAAGATTCCGTTTGCAGAGGCACTTGAGCAAATACCCTCTTATGCTAAG
>NC_029780.3:70669709-70670056 GCF_000817695.3 Arachis duranensis | reverse complement strand
GCAGTGCAGTCATTCTGAAAAGCTTACCTGAGAAGCTTAAGGATCCCGGGAGCTTTATGATACCATGCACATTAGAGGGTAATTACACCAAGCAAGCTTTATGTGATCTTAGGGCAAGTATCAACCTAATACCTACATCTACTATCAGAAAGCTTGGTTTGACTGAAGAAATCAAACCAACCCAGATATGTCTTCAACTTGCTGATGGCTCCATTAAATACCCATCAGGCGTGATTGAAGACATGATTGTCAAGGTTGGGCCATTTGCCTTTCCTAATGACTTTGTGGTGCTGGAAATGGAGGAGCACAAGAGTGCAACTCTCATTCTAGGAAGACCTTTCCTAGCT
>NC_029780.3:70667537-70668836 GCF_000817695.3 Arachis duranensis | reverse complement strand
ATGCCATTTGGCCTGTGCAATGCACCTGCAACCTTTCAGAGGTGCATGCTCTCAATTTTCTCTGATATGGTGGAAAAATTTCTGGAAGTCTTCATGGATGACTTTTCAGTATTTGGAGACTCATTCAGCTCCTGTCTTGACCATCTAGCACTTGTTCTAAAGAGATGCCAAGAGACTAACCTGGTTTTAAACTGGGAAAAATGTCACTTTATGGTGACTGAAGAAATTGTCCTTGGGCACAAAATCTTGAATAAGGGAATAGAAGTTGATCAAGCTAAGGTAGAGGTAATTGAAAAATTACCACCACCTGCCAATGTTAAGGCAATCAGAAGCTTTCTGGGGCATGCAGGATTCTATAGGAGGTTTATAAAGGATTTTTCAAAAATCGCCAAACCTTTGAGCAACCTGCTAGCTGCTGACACACCATTTGTCTTTGATAAGGAGTGTCTGTAGGCATTTGAGACTCTGAAAGCTAAATTGGTCACAGCACCAATCATCTCTGCACCAAACTGGACATTGCCATTTGAACTAATGTGTGATGCCAGTGACCATGCCATTAGCGCAGTGTTGGGACAGAGGCATGACAAGCTTCTGCATGTCATTTACTATGCCAGTCGTGTTCTAAATGACGCACAGAAGAATTACACAACCACAGAAAAGGAGTTGCTTGCAGTGGTTTACGCTATTGACAAGTTTAGATCCTATTTAGTAGGATCAAAAGTGATTGTGTACACTGATCATGCTGCTCTTAAATATCTACTCACAAAGCAGGATTCAAAACCCAGACTCATTAGATGGGTGTTGCTTCTGCAAGAGTTTGATATAGAAATAAGAGACAGAAAAGGGACAGAAAACCAAGTGGCAGATCACCTGTCCCGAATAGAACCAGTAGAAGGGGCGTCCCTTCCTCTCACTGAGATCTCTGAAACCTTTCCGGATGAGCAACTCTTTGCCATCCAGGAAGTACCATGGTTTGCAGATATTGCAAACTACAAGGCAGTGAGATTCATACCCAAAGAGTACAGTAGGCAGCAATCAAAGAAATTGATCACAGATGCAAAGTACTATCTTTGGGATGAACCATATCTCTTCAAGAGATGTGCAGACGGAGTAATCCGTAGATGTGTGCCTAAAGAAGAAGCGTAGAAGATCCTTTGGCACTGCCATGGATCACAGTATGGAGGACATTTTGGAAGTGAGCGAACAGCCACAAGAGTCCTCCAATGTGGCTTCTACTGGCCTACTCTCTATAAAGATTCCCGAGTGTTTGTACTTAATTGTGACAGTTGCCAAAGATCT
>NC_029780.3:70665464-70667247 GCF_000817695.3 Arachis duranensis | reverse complement strand
AACAGCATTCAAGACCCCTATAGGGACCTCTCCATACCAGCTTGTGTATGGAAAGGCATGTCACTTGCCAGTGGAACTGGAACACAAGGCCTACTGGGCAACCAGATTCCTGAACCTTGATGCCAAGTTAGCTGGAGAAAAATGATTGCTCCAATTAAATGAGCTAGAGGAATTTAGACTCAATGCTTTCGAGAATGCAAAAATTTACAAAGAGAAAGCGAAAAGATGGCATGATAAGAAATTGTCATCCAGAGTCTTTGAGCCGGGACAGAAAGTTCTGCTATTTAATTCTAGGCTCAAATTATTCCCTGGGAAATTAAAATCCCGGTGGAGAGGTCCATATGTAATTACAAGTGTATCACCATATGGATACGTAGAGCTTCAGGATAGTGACTCTAACAAAAAGTTCATTGTTAATGGACAGAGAGTTAAACATTATCTTGAAAGCAATTTTGAGCAAGAATGCTCAAAACTGAGACTTGATTAAAAGCTCAGTAATAGTCCAGCTAACGACATTAAAGAAGCGCTTGCTGAGAGGCAACCCAGCCATTCACAAAATTTAATTTTATTCGTTTTGATTAATTAATTGATTTTTACAGGTATATGTCAAAATATCTTCAAGGTAAAATAGCAATTAATTGGATTCACAGAGTTACAAGGAAAATTGGAAGCTCACTGGCGTGAAAAAGCCAGTAAGAAACATTTTGGGCGTTGAACGCCCAAAAGAAGCACCCACTGGGCGTTCAACGCCAGTAAGGGTAGCCATCTAGGCGTTAAACGCCAGAAAGGAGCATCTTTTGGGCGTTGAATGCCAGAAAGAAGCACCTTCTGGGCGTTTAACGCCAGATTGACAGCATCCTGGGCGTTGAGAAAAACGCCCAGTGACAAAGGACTTCCTGGCGTTCAACGCCAGAAAGAAGCAACAGCTGGGCGTTGAACGCCCAGGAGAAGCAACAATTGGGCGTTAAACGCCTAAAACATGCAGCAGTTGGGCGTTTAACCCCAGGATGGTGGGGAGGAGGTAAAATTCGTTTTTCTTTACAAATTTTCTAGTTTTTTATGTTTCAATTCATGATTTCTTGCATAAACATGTTTCAAAATGTCATCCTTCAAATCAAATTAGATTTCTAAAAACCCTAATTTCTAAAATCCCTTTTTTTAAAAAAATATCAAATGTATCTTAATTCATAAACACAAATCTTTTTCCAATCCAAATCTTTTTCAAATCTTTTTCAACTCATCATATCTTTTGGATTTCGAAATTGCCTCTCCTTCTATTCCTCTCCTATCATTTCTTTTGCTTGAGGACAAGCAAACCTCTAAGTTTGGTGCGAGTTGCCATGATCACTGAGCTAAAACTCATCAAGATCATGGAACCTAAGGGAACAGGAAGAGCAAGGATGTGAACTAAAGGAACTGAAGCGTCAGAAATTAATTCTTGAAGGACCAAGCATCCCACAGACTAGAGGAACATCCACTTCCCAAAATACAGGTTGTTAAGTTCTAATTCTAGCTTTAACTCTGTGATAGTATTATTATAGGATTTTACCTTAGAAGTTATATAGGAGTAGTAGTAATTAGCATATCTATTCTGGTTTTATTTCCAATTAAGTTATAATTTATTTTTCTCATCATCATCAAACATGAATAAAATAGTAGATTTTTAGAATAAAGAGGCAATAATTTTTTTCGAGTTCTTAATAAGAAAAATTCTAATTATTTATATGTGGTGGCAATACTTTTTGTCTTCTGAATGAATGCTTGAACAGTGCATATTTTTGAT
>NC_029780.3:70660812-70665131 GCF_000817695.3 Arachis duranensis | reverse complement strand
AATAATACTATCTGAATTCTGAGTTCCTATGGATGCCAATCATTCTGAATTTCAAAGGATAAAGGGAGATGCCAAAACTGTTCAGAAACAAAAAGCTACTAGCGCCGCTCATATAAATTAGAATCTGAGCTTCACTTAAAACTCAGAGATTTTATTACTCCTTAAATTCTTTTTATCCTATTTTTGTTCATCTAGTTACTTGGGGACAAGCAACAGTTTAAGTTTGGTGTTGTGATGAGCGGATATTTTATACGCTTTTTGGGGGTAATTTCATGTAGATTTTAGCATGTTTTAATTAGTTTTTAGTATAATATTAATAGTTTTTAGGCAAAAATCATATTTCTGGACGTTACTATGAGTTTGTGTGTTTTTCTGTGATTTCAGGTATTTTCTGGCTGAAATTGAGGGAGCTGAGCAAAAATCTGAGTTAGGCTGAAAGAGGACTGCTGATGTTGTTGGATCCTGACCTCCCTGCACTCGGAATAAATTTTTTGGAGCTACAGAAGTCCAATTGACGCGCTCTCAATTGGGTTGGAAAGTAGACATCCAGGGCTTTCCAGAAATATATAATAGTCCATACTTTGCGCGAAGATAGATGACGTAAACTGGCATTTGCGCGAAGATAAATGACGTAAACTGGCATTTAACGCCAGTTCCATGTTGCATTCTGGCTTTAAACGCCAGAAATAGGTTACCAGTTGGAGTTAAACGCCCAAAACAGGTTACAACCTGTTGTTTAACTCCAGAAATAGCCCAGGCACGTGAAAAGCTCAAGTTTTAGCCCCAGCACACACCAAGTGGGCCCCAAAAGTGGATTTCTGCACCAATTATCTTAGTTTACTCATATTCTGTAAACCTAGGCTACTAGTTTACTATTTAAACAACTTTTAGAGACTTATCTTGTACCTCATGACGCCTATAGAACTGGATTTTATATTCCTTGGCAGCATGAGTCTCTAAACTCCATTGTTGGGGGTGAGGAGCTCTGCAGCGTCTCGATGAATTAATGCAATTACTTTTGTTTTCCATTCAAACACGCTTGTTCTTATCTAGGATGATCATTCGCGCTTAATTATGGAGAAGGTGATGATCTGTGACACTCATCACCTTCCTCAATCCATGAACATGTACCGTTCTACATCAGATTGAATGAGCGTCTCTTAGCTTCCTTAATCAGAATCTTCGTGGTATAAGCTAGAACTGATGGCGGTTTTCACTGAGAGGATGGGAAGTAGCCATTGACAATGGTGACACCCTACATAGAGCTTGCCATGGAAGGAACCTTGCGTGTGGGAAAAGGATTTCAAGGAAAAGTTGAAATTCAGAGGACAAAGCATCTCCAAAACTCCAACATATTCTCCATTATTAAAGTAACAACTATTTATTTTATGCCCTTTTTACTTTATACGAGGCTAAAGAATCCTATTGGTATCCTAACTAAGATTAATAAAATAAACATAGCTTGATTCAATCCAACAATCTCCGTGGGATTCGACCCTTACTCACGTAAGGTATTACTTGGACGACCCAGTGCACTTGCTGGTTAGTTGTGCGGATTGCAAAAAGTGTGATTGCAATTTCGTGCACCATGTGCAAAGGCAATTTACATGCCTATTTGGTGCAGGGATGGAATTCCTTGACACCTCAGGATCTGTGGACCCTACAGGATCCCCACCTACTATATTCCCACCTTACCTCCTAATCCTATTTTGTGATGAGTATTCCCCATGTCACACTTCCTAACATTCTTCACCAATCACCTCAATTCCTCTTCCCAATCACCCCCTTCATTCACATCCATCCACTCTTCCCCATAAACCCCACCTACCTTCAAAAAAAATTCAAAACCATTTTCCCACCCATTCCCACCCTAAATGGCCGAAAATACACTCCCCCCTCTCCCTATATATACCCTTCCATTCTACTTCATTTTCACACAACACAACCCCCTCTTCTTCACCTTGGCCGAACCTACATCTCTCCCTCTCTACCATATTCTCTTCTTCTTATTCTTCTCTTCTTTCTTCTCTTGCTCGAGGACGAGCAATATTTTAAGTTTAGTGTGGTCAAAGCACAATCTTTTTTGTTTTCCACTACCATCAATGGCACTTAAGGCCGGAGAATCCTCTAGAAGAGGAAAAGGGAAGACAAAAGCTTCCACCTCCGAGTCATGGGAGATGGAAAGGTTCATCTCCAAAAGCCACCAAGACAACTTCTATGATGTTGTGGCAAAGAAGAAGGTGATCCCTGAGGTCCCTTTCAAGCTCAAGAAAATGAGTATCCGGAGATCCGACATGAGATCCGAAGAAGAGGTTGGGAAGTCTTAACCAACCCCATGCAACAAGTCGGAATCTTAATGGTTCAAGAGTTCTATGCCAATGCATGGATCACTAGGAACCATGATCAAAGTATGAACCCGAATCCAAAGAATTATCTCACAATGGTTCGGGGGAAATACTTAGATTTTAGTCCGGAAAATGTGAGGTTGGCGTTTCACTTGCCCATGATGCAAGGAGATGAACGCCCCTACACTAGAAGGGTCAACTTTAATCAAAGGTTGAACCAAGTCATAATGGACATATGTGTGAAAGGAGCTCAATGGAAGAGAGACTCCAAAGGCAAGCCAGTTCAACTAAGAAGACTGGACCTCAAGCCTGTGGCTAGAGGATGGTTGGAGTTCATTCAACGCTCTATCATTCCTACTAGTAACCGATCTGAAGTTACTGTGGATCGGGCCATCATGATTCATAGCATCATGATTAGAGAGGAAGTAGAAGTTCATGAGGTCATCTCCAATGAAATCTACAAAATAGCCGACAAGCCCTCCACAATGGCAAGGCTAGCTTTTCCTCACCTTATTTGCCATCTATGTTACTCAGCTGGAGTTATCATAGAAGGAGACATCTCCATTGAAGAGGATAAGCCCATCACCAAAAAGAGGATGGAGCAAGCAAGAGAGACCCTCCACGGTTCTCAAGAGATGCATGAGGAAGCTCATCATCAAGAAATCCCTGAGATGCCTCAAGGGATGCACTTTCCTCCCAACAACTATTGGAAACAACTCAACACTTCCTTAGAAGATTTGAGCCACAATGTGGAACAATTAAGGGTGGAACAATTAAGGGTGGAACATCATGAGCACTCCATCATTCTCCATGAAATAAGAGAAGATTAAAGAGCAATGAGGGATGAGCAACAAAGGCAAGGAAGGGACATAGAAGAGCTTAAGGACATTGTTGGTCCTTCAAGAAGAAGACGCCACTAAGGTGGATTCATTCCTTGTTCTTATTCCTTTTTGCTTTTCGGTTTTTATGTTGTGTTTATCTATGTTTTGTGTCTCTACTTCATGATCATTAGTATGTAGTAACCATGTCTTAAAGTTATGAATAATTCCATTAATCCTTCACCTCTCTTAAATGAAAAATGTTTTTAATTCAAAAGAACAAGAAGTACATGAATTTTGAATTTATCCTTGAATATAATTTAATTATATTGATGTGGTGACAATACTTTTTGTTTTCCGAATGAATGCTTGAACAATGCATATTTTTGATCTTGTTGTTTATGAATGTTAAAACTATTGGCTCTTGAAAGAATGATGAACAAAGAGAAATGTTATTAATAATCTGAAAAATCATAAAATTGATTCTTGAAGCAAGAAAAAGCAGTGAAAGAAAAAAAAAAAGAAAAGCTTGCGGAAAAAAAATGGCGAAAAAAATAGAAAAAAAGAAAAAGCAAGCAGAAAAAGCCAATAGCCCTTAAAACCAAAAGGTAAGGGTAAAAAGGATCCAAGGCTTTGAGCATCAATGGATAGGAGGGCCCAAGGAAATTAAATCCAGGCCTAAGCGGCTAAATCAAGCTGTCCCTAACCATGTGCTTGTGTCATGAAGGTCCAAGTGAAAAGCTTGAGACTGAGTGGTTAAAGTCGTGATCCAAAGCAAAAAGAGGAGAAAGAAAAAAATAAAGTCATGATCCAAGGAAAAAAGAGTGTGCTTAAGAACCCTAGACACCTCTAATTGGGGACTCTAGCAAAGCTGAGTCACAATCTGAAAAGGTTCACCCAGTCATGTGTCTGTGGCATTTTTGTATCCGGTGGTAATATTAGAAAACAAAATGCTTAGGGCCACGACCAAGACTCAAAAGTAGCTGTGTTCAAGAGCCAACATACTTATCTAGGAAAGTCAATAACACTATCCGAAATTCTAAGTTCCTAGAGAAGCCAATCATTCTAAACTTCAAAGGAAAAAGTGAGATGCCAAAACTGTTCAGAAGCAAAAAGCTACAAGTCCCGCTCATCTAATTAGAATTAATATTCATTA
>NC_029780.3:70628931-70660667 GCF_000817695.3 Arachis duranensis | reverse complement strand
TGATGAGCGGATAATTTATACGCTTTTTGGCATTGTTTTTAGGTAATTTTTAGTAAGTTCAAGCTACTTTTAGGGATGTTTTCATTAGTTTTTATGTTAAATTCACATTTCTGGACTTTACTATGTGTTTGTGTGTTTTTCTGTGATTTCAGGTAATTTTTGGCTGAAATTGAGGGACTTGAGCAAAACTCTGAAAAAGGCTGACAAAAGGACTGCCGATGCTGTTGGAATCTGACCTCCCTGCACTCGAAATGAATTTTGTGTAGCTACAGAACTCCAAATGGCGCGCTCTCAACGGCGTTGGAAAGTAGACTTCCAGACCTTTCCAGCAATATATAATAGTCCATACTTTATTCGGAAATTGACGATGTAACTTGGCGTTGAACGCCAAGTACATGCTGCTGTCTGGAGTTAAACGCCAGAAACACGTCATGATCCGGAGTTGAACGCCCAAAACACGTTATAACTTGGAGTTCAACTCCAAGAAAAAGCCTCAGCTCGTCGATAGGTCAAGCTCAGCCCAAACATACACCAAGTGGGCCCCGGTAGTGGATTTATGCATCAATGACTTACTCATGTAAACCCTAGTAGCTAGTCTAGTATAAATAGGATAAGTTACTATTGTATTAGACATCTTTTGACAGTTTAATCTTTTGACTTTGTAGTATTTGATCATTCGGTCTCTTGATCATTCAGGGGGCTGGCCATTCGGCCATGCCTGAACCTTTCACTTATGTATTTTCAACAGTCGAGTTTCTGCACACTATAGATTAAGGGTGTGGAGCTCTGCTGTACCTCAAGTTTCAATACAATTACTATTACTTTTTATTCAATTCTCTTTTATTCTTATTCCAAGATATACGTTGCACTTCAACTTGATGAATGTGATGATCCGTGACACTCATCATCATTCTCACCTATGAACGCGCGTGACTGACAACCACTTCCGTTCTACTTTAGGCCGGGTGCATATATCTTAGATTCCCCAACAGAATCTTCGTGGTATAAGCTAGATAGATGGCGGCATTCATGAGGATCCGGAAAGTCTAAACCTTGTCTATGGTATTCCGAGTAGGATTCTGGGATTGAATGACTGTGACGAGCTTCAAACTCCTGAAAGCTGGGCGTGATGACAAACGCAAAAGAATCAAGGGATTCTACTCCAACCTGATTGAGAAACCGACAGATGATTAGCCGTGCTGTGACAGAGCATTTGGACCATTTTCACTGAGAGGATGGGATGTAGCCATTGACAACGGTGATGCCCTACATACAGCTTGCCATGGAAAGGAGTAAGAAGGATTGGATGAATGTAATAAGAAAGTAGAGATACGAGAGGAGCACAGCATCTCCATACGCCTATTTGAAATTTCCACTATTGATTGACATAAGTATTTCTATCCCTTTTTATTTTCTATTTATTATTAATTTTCGAACTCATCATAAACCAATTTAATCTGCCTAATTGAGATTGACAAGGTGACCATAGCTTGCTTCATACCAACAATCTCTGTGGGATCGACCCTTACTCACGTAAGGTATTACTTGGATGACCCAGTACACTTGCTGGTTAAGTTGAACGGAGTTATGATCACACTAGGGATTATTAAGATCCGAATTTATCACACCATGATCTCTTTGGGGTATTTTTGATTTCACACGAATACAAAGAGACCAACTTTGAGGATCACAATTTCGTCCACCAGTATACACTCTCAATGCTCGGCGTTTTAGGATTTAATCACTAAAGTCTCCTCTAATCATGCTTTCAAGGATTTGCTTTTCATCTAGCAATCAACAAATATGTGATGCATGAGTGCAAGTATCATGAGGTCTTTAGAGGGTTGTAATGGGGTTAGGGTTAAGGTGGGATAAATATAGCTAAGTGGACTAAGGAATTGGATCTTTGACTAGCTCAAGTGTCCAACTCAACTAAATAACAAAATATGCAACCTAACTTCCCGTAATCACACTTTTTATACACATTCAAGCATCTTTTTCATCCAAATCCACATATGCATTTCTCATTCATTTTTTTTCTTTTCTTTGGGTGACCTTTTGTCCCTTCTTATTATTTTTCCATATATTTTTTATTATTTCTTTTTTTTTCTTTTTCTATGACAAATGCATATGGTTAAAGCAAATTGATACATGAATGTGCACCCATTTTCCAAAATTTTTCTTTTTCAATGCATACCCAATACAAATTTTTTCATTCACTACCAATGTTTTCCAAAAGTTCCCCCACACTTAAATGAAACGCACTCTTCAACCTAAGCTAATCAAAGATGCAGTTCAAGGTAATTCATGGTTTTTCGCTTAGGGTTGTGATGTGCTAACAATTAGAACAAAAGGGATTAAGAGGCTCAAAAGGGGTTAACAAAGGTAGATGCAAGGGTAGGTCCATATGGGTGAGTGAGTTTAATACAAAAATGGCCTCAATCATGCTAAATGCATTCAAAACATCAAACATTGGACATAAAGAATCAAGCAAAACCAAGATTATAATCATTGAAGGAGCATAGCACACAATGAACAAAAATTATGGTTATAATGTGTAACCACTCATTAAAGCTCAAAGACTCACAAGGTATTTTGTTCTATCTCTCTTTTATGTTCCACAAAAAATCATTCAAGCAAGTTTTAAAAACAATTTTCCAAATCAATTCAATAGAATGCCCTTGAAACAAAATTCTTGAAAATTTTTTTGTTGTTTTTCACCAAAATTATTTCCTATGTATGTATGTTGTGATGGTTGCAAAGTTTTCAAAATTTCATAGTTCTTCCTAATTTTCAACCTCGCAAAAACTAACATGAACAATTAGGAAAAAATTGAACTAGGCACTATGATATTCACATCATCCAATCACAACTTCTATCTATAAAATATATACCATGCAAAAGACGCAAAATGCAATAGATATAAACTATGAAAAAAATGCAATGCAACAATAAAAAACACTCTAAATATTTACAAGAAACATAATAAAAAGAAGCAAAAATAAAGTGCAAAGTGTTCGAAAAAGAGAGTTTACACCCCAAAATGATGAATCCTCCCCCACACTTAAGCGTTGCACGGTCCTCCGTGCACGAACATAATCCATTGGTGAGGAGCTATGAGGCTCCACCTTCAGCTGGTGGGCTCCAGGGGTTCCGAGTTGCTATACACACATGTAAACAACCATTGAGGAAAAGATCATATGAGTGTGGTATAGTAAAAGACAATGTGTGTATTCTAAGTGTGCGCACACTTTAGAACCTATATATTGGTCAGGTAAAGCGATATCTGCACAATCAAGAGAAATAATGTCCTCAATTAGGTGGCCTAGGTTGTACATAAAGAAGTAAAACTTAAGAGAAAAGCAATCCTAGGTAATCACAAAAGTTAATTGAGTATTTGTTATTGGTTATTGAAATTGTGCATGTGAAAGCGCAAGATTAGTGTAAAATAGCATAATAAACAACAACCAATCTATTAATGTAAAAACAACTTATTCATCATGAAACATAAGGAAAAAGTCACATGGTGAAGATACTTGTTACAAAAAGTGATAAGCTTGATAAGAATCAAGTTAAGTCACTCAAACAAATGCAATGCATTAACAAGGAACAAGTATCGGTCATGTGATGAATTTAATATGGACATCACGATGACTAAGTAATTTTTAACTCAAATTACTTGATTTAATGCACTTATAGAATTTGTCCGAGTGGTACAATCAAAACATGAGTATTCAAACCCACTAGGTACTAGTAAAATAACGCCAAGCATAAGTGCATTGTATTGAATCAAGAGGCAACCCTATCATTATCAAACAAACACTTGCAACTTATTTAAGTAGCAACAAGTAAACCAAAACTAATATAACTACTAAAATGAAAATGAAATGCAATAAAAACTAAGTAAAACAAGTAGAAAAACATGGAAACAGTAAGAAAAGAGAGGGGTAGAGGGGGCGGAAGTGGTTAGGGATCAAAGAAAAGTGCAACAAAAATTTTACCCAAAATAGAACTTGTGCATATGCACAAGTATGTGTGCGTACGCACACTAGGTAAAAAGGGAAGGGGGTGCGTCGGCACGAATCGTGCGAACGCTCTAGACAGAGGGGTGTGTAAGAGGTGTGCGCGCGCACAAATGTGTGCGCACGCACATAAGACTTTTTTTGTGAAGGATCATGTGTGCGTACGCACACAGGTCCGTGCGCTTGGACAGAAGGAAAGATAGGGGGTGTTCACGCGCACAACCCATACCTATGCTCCCACCAGATGGATTGCGAATTGGCGTGCGGATGCACACGCGTGTGCGGCCGCACAAGGAGCGCAAGAAGGGGGACGCATGCGTACACATAGAGTAGTGCGCATGCACAGGACGTGAAACAAAGAGGTTTGTGCGCACGCACAGGTGGGTGCGCACACACAGATGCCCTATTTTTCAAAAAATTTTCTTCAGATTCAAGGGCCCTCCACCTTATCTCAACACATTTTTCAACCCCAAACATTCAAAATCCATTAAATCATGATCCATACGGAACTTAACCTACCAAACTCAAAAATTAAACTAACCTAAGCTAACCAAAACAAGCAAACATGCAAGAAACTAAAATTAAAACAAGTAAAGGATGGGAACAATTTTACCATGGTGGGGTGTCTCCCACCTAGCACTTTGGTTTATAATCCTTAAGTTGGACTTGTTGAGGAGATCCTTGTTAGGGTGGCTTGTGTTTCCACTCTTTCTTGAATCTCCATCCATGCTTGCACTTTAAAGCTCCTCCAGGATCCCATATTCTAGGCATCTGGTCACCTTCTTCTTGATCACTATATTTCATGCTAGATGGACAAGCTTTCAAATAACCCTTGAAACAACCTAACATTCTCCGGAAATTACCCAATTGTGCTCTACACCATGCTTGAACTCCAATTCTTGAATTGTTTTTCTTGAAGAACCTTGGATTCTTTTGGACGCCAACATCCTTTCCTCCACCATGCACCAACCAAGAAAGACCTTGAGTTGGTAATCCATCTCCAATATAGCATATTGATGGGGACCAATGAAGTTAATAGGTGAAATTGCCACCCACTTAATATGTTCTTGGATCGGAATTGTTTCCTCACCAACTTCCTCTTATCCATCACTCAAATCATAACAAGGAGGTTGTGAGAAGTCTACCTCCAGGTTTCTCTCAAAATCAATGGAGGAAGGCTCATGAGGATCATTAAGGGGATTGATCAAGGAGGACAAAAAATCATTAATAATGGAATCCTCCTCTTGATCAATCTCCCTCAACTCCTCCTTCCTCTCCTCCGGTTCACATACTTTCCTTTCTTCCTCTAGTTGCACTTCAAGCTCTAACACTTCTTCTTGCTCTTGTGACTCCATGCTCTCTTCTTCGCTACAAGCCTTAGTTGATCCCTCACATTTCTCAAGAGGAATGCGTTGATCGGATGAGCGTAGGAGGATTAAGCGGTTTACCGCTTCACCTATGGTAGCCATGAACTCCCCTTGTATCCTTCAGAATCCTTCTTGCTCTTAGAGAAAGACTTGAAGGTCTTGATGGTCTTGTGGCTCCATCCTCTCCTCTTCGCTACAAGCCTTAGTTGATCCCTCACATTCCTCAAGAGGAATGCCTTGATCGGATAAGCGTAGGCGGATTAAGCGGTTTACCGCTTCGCCTATGGTAGCCATGAACTCCCCTTCTATCCTTCAGAATCCTTCTTGCTCTTGGAGAAAGACTTGAAGGTCTTGATGGTCTTGGGCCAAGGGTGGAAAAGCTTCACATTGGAGTGAAGAATGAGGTTCATAAATTGGAAGAAAGGTTGTAATGTGGGAGGTGAGTCATGTTGGTAAGTGTTTAGAGGTGGTATGTAAGAAGGTGTATGGTTGTAGTGATGTGGTGTTTGAAAATATGGTAATTGATGGTTATGTTGGGGTATTGGTCATAGGCATATGGTGGTGGAGGTGTATAGTCATAGTGAAATCCACCATATCCTTGGTTTGGGTATGTGCATTGGGAAGGGTATGGCTCAATGTAGAATAGAGGAGATTGCTCCTTCCAAAAGTGATGCTCCAATTCCATGATGCAATCCAAAATAAAAGTTATCAACCCCTACAAAATGATCACAACCAAACTCCAAACCAAGAGGGTGATAACTCATAAAGAAAATTGAAAATAAAAACCAAAGACATCAATTAACAAAATAAACAAAATTCTAATTACCAAAAAAAGTAAGCAAACAACCAAAAAGTATCTATTCATAGTATGGACATATTTATAACAATCAAAATATAGCACTCATGACGCTAGCTTCCCGACAACGGCGCCAAACTTTGATACAAGCCTAAAGTGGGTTCGGAATTCATCTCGAAATAAAATTGGCGTTGTACGTATAGCTCCAAACCCAACTATTAACCAATATCAAATTTAAATCTAAAAATGTCACAATCTAAAGCAAAATTAACCGAGAGTATTTCAACTCCCGGGTCGTCTTTCCTAGGAACTAATGCCAAGGAGTGCACAATTTTGGTTACAAGAAAGCAAAGGGGTTTTAATGATAAGGAAACAAACAAATAAAGAAATAAAAGAACAAGCCAAAATTGTAATTAATAAACTAATAAAGATATCAAAGAACTATGAATGTAATATGGACAAGTAAAGCTATATAGTGAGTGCAAAGTGGTTTAAAATACAAATGAAACCTTGACTTGGGATGAGTTATGGAATCCCTTCCTTACCATAACCACAACTATGATAATTATGATGGATTAATCTCACTAAGTCAACCCTTAACATCGAAGGATAAGTCAAGTGAGCATAATTGTTATTAACCCATAAATCCTAGCTAACTTACCAAATTAATTGGTAAAAAGCTAGGGTTAGTGGAAACAATAACAACTAACAACCCAAGAATTATCACTAAATGTTGGATATTATGGCTCTTGTAATCCATAAACTCACTTCCCCTAAGCCAAGGGGTGGAAATTACTCCATAATCAAAATTGGTATTTCATCAAACACATAGAGGGCATAATCATAAAACATGGCAAAATTGGGAAATTAATGAAAGCTATGAACCATAAATTATCAAAATCAATAAAAGCAACTTAAACAAGCACGTAATGACCATCAAACATCAAATTAACAACTAGAAATCAAAATTGCAAGACTATGTAAATATTGACAAGAGACATGAAAATATAAGAAAGTGTAGACGAAGCAAGGTAATAAAAGAGACAATTAAAGAGACACATACAATGTAAATTGCAAAATCCAAAATCAAAGCTTGAAGTATAAAATTCTACAAAATCCTAATGTAAACCCTAAGAGAGAATTTCCTAATCTACACTACTCCTACTCCTACTATGTGTTTTCCTATTCTAAGTTGGCTCTCTAAGCTAATGCCTTCATATGAGATGTTGCCCCCTTAATATAACCTTTGATTTCAGCCTCAAGCCTTCAGAAATTGGCCAAAAAGAGCCCCAAAATGCGAGTGCACGTGCATTTTTAATGAAGGCATGCACTGGTACCTGTGCGTACGCATAGATGTGTGCAAGCACACACGTCGCTGAATCTACACTTGTGCGTATGCACAGGGTGTTGTGCATACACATACATAGCTCTGTGCTTCTCCTTTGTTTTCTTTATGGTTTCTTCCTTTGTTCATGCTTCCTTCCACTTTTGCCTTGCCAAACATGCCTCCAGGACCTAAAATCATTCAACAAACATGTCATGGCATCGAATGGCATAAAAGTGAGATTAAAATCACTAATTTAAGCTCAAAATTGCATGTTTTCACATTTAAGCACAATCTAGAGAGAAAACACAAAAGTATGCTATATAGGTGTGGGTTTATATAATGAAATCCACTCAAATCAAACCAAAATATATCGAAAAATATGGACTCATCACAGAGCTCCTAAATAATAGGTTTCTATAAAATTGTAAAGTACAAAATGAGGTCAGAGAGAAGAGAGGTGAAGAGCCCGAAGGGCTTATTCTTTTCCCTTTTATATCTAATCCTAATTAATGTAAATTATATTCCCTAAAACTAAATAATATCTTTTCCTAATGTTAAATAGAATAAAGTTTAATAAAAAATTTATGAAGCCTTCACGTGTTGTGCTCCTGGGACGAGTGGGGACCATTTGATTCATTAAAGGTGGCGCAAAATTTAAGATATCTTAAGTTTGGCTTCAACATGTCCGTGTGCTTCCCTTTGGTTCTCCTTAGCTGGCACCAAACTTGAGGTATCTCAAGTTTGACTTCAGCAAGCCAGTATGCATTCTTCAAATCCCCTTAGTTGGCGCCAAACTTGAGGTATCTCAAGTTTGGCTTCAACATTTTTGTGTGCTTTTCGTGGAGTCTTCTTAGTTGGTGCCAAACTTGAGGTATCTCAAGTTTGGCTTCAACTCATCCATATGCTTTCCTTAGAGAATGAGTGTGTGGTGCCAAACTTGAGGTATCTTGTAACACCCTTCCATACAAAGTCTTATGCTTAAGTCATAATTCAGAGATGGCAAGGTATTACGACCTCTAAAATAAAAATTTAGTACATATAGTAGTGTGAATAATGATTATAGCTAGGAGCCTTTGTAGAAAAAGGGGGTAAATAAAAATCACAACTCGAAAGCGCAACACTCCGATCGATAACGTAACGAACAAGGACAAACCAACGCGAGATTATATATATATAAAAGAGTGTCAAAAACGGGAATATCAAAACTCAAATCCGGATGCGAAGATAACTGGTCCGAGCATAACAATATATACATATAATAAAATAAGGAAACCCCAAGGAAACCCAAAGGGACACAAATACAGAAAACCTATTCTCCAAAATCTTCTATAAGAGGAGTCATCACAGTTTGTATTATTTAGTGGAGAAAGAAGTATCTAAGTAAGACATATAAACCAAAACAGAGTCCTAAGAACAAAGGATCTTCGATAATCCAGAAGTCTCCAGCATGCTTCAGCGAGAAGCCTCACGTCCTGCATATGAAAACCACAAAATCTGCATGGGTGAGAACCAGAGGTTCCCAGCATGGTAACAGTTCCCACATATATAACATGTAATATTAAAGGAAAGCCGAAGGCAATCCTAGAACTTCCTCCAAATAAAATCAAAGCTTATAAACAAGCTAAACCATAAGTGGAACCTAACTAAAGATCCTTCAGTCTAACTAATACTTCCCTTTCCAATTCCTTCAGACCTCCCAACCACCAGCAGGATTATAATATGGCAAACACAGTTATTTCAGACAAGAGATATACAAGTAGGAACAGATAATGCATTTAGACAGATAGCAAGTAATATGCAGTCAAGTAGGCAATCTCAAACAATTCACAAAGTATGCATATGATGAATGTCTGTCCCTAATGGCTGATGATATCATCTGTCAGTTATAGAGCCAACCCGACAAGTCCTAGTAGCTAACCATTGGACTGTCCCTCTGTCGTGTCTCCCCAACTCGAGTTATACTCAATATTAATTTGATCATAATCATGATCCATATCCATCACCCTCACTGGTGAATATTTATGGTGGTGAGCTCATCCGGGGCTTTCACAGTGCCCGGCCACCCTGACGACATAGGGTCAAACGAGCTTTGAGTCTCAACTTGGAGCACGTGGTGGTTAGCCACTGCTTCCTCCCAGGAAAACTCTTATCTCCGATAGTGGAAGTGCAACATTCACAATTCATTCAACAGCATATATGCATTTATTCTTAGCCTTAATCATGGCTCCGCCGTAACACGGCAATAATCTAGCCATCCGGCTCACGGTTAAATCCATAACCAGCCAATTTATTAATAATTACGGCCCTTCGATCCATGGCATAACAAGTACTTCCACCGCCATCCTCCGCATCTCACATAATCATCTTTAAGACATAAGTGGTGAGATCATAGGCTTATAAGTATGAAATTTGGCTTTTAAAACTCAAAAATTAACTTTGGGATGAAAATAGGGCCACGCGCACGCATCCTTCATGCGCACGCATGGATGACCTCGCAGTTCATCGACGCGTATACGTCATTCATGCGGACGCGTGGGTTGAAAAACATCCAAACGACGCGTACACTTCAGCCACACGTACGCGCGGGTACATTTGTGCCCCAGGCACAAAACCAGCACAACTTTGGCACAACTCTTGGAAAAATGGTTGGGCCACCATTTCAGCACATCGACGCGCACGCATGGATGGTGCCATCTTGAAAAACGACACGTACGCTTCAAGGACGCCTACGCATGGGTGGTCATTTTGCTAAAAATTTTTCTAAGTTAAAAGCTGCAGAATTCACAGATTCAACCCCCAATCTTTCGACGGATATAACTTTCTCATTTTAATTCATTTTCCGCCCGCTCTTCAAATGGCATGGACATCCCGGATCAAATTTCATTTATAAACAAGTTTGGTACAAAACGGGGATCCATAGTCCAAGTTATGTCCCGTCAAAGTATGCCCAAAAACCATGTTTTCATACAAAACCACAAAGTGGCATTTTCAAAACAAGCCATTTTCAACTCTTTTTAAAATCAACCAAAACATGCCAATTTCAACCCCTTTTGAAATCAATCAAAATATACCAAAATCAACATCAAGCCTCCTCAACTCACACATCAACACTTCACCATAATTCACAAAACATCATCCCACCATTTTAACACTTCTCAATCAAATGGCTAAGATACAAATACATTAACATGTCATACATCCTTTCTCATCCAAATTTCTAATAATACCATTTCTAATCAACCATCATTGTACATAATCAATATCATACTCACCATCAACATGGTTTCACCCACAATTCAACCTTAATCAATCATCAAGCATATATCACAACATGCATATTTCTCATACATCATACCATCAAGGCATCAATAATCATCATCACATATATGGCCACATCATATATCTCAACAATTCAACAACATCAACAATTCAATGCCTATCTTAGGGCCTCTAGCCTTAGTATTTCCCACCATATTACATATTAGATACGAGAAACCGAGACCATACCTTAGCTGATTTCCCAAGCTCAACCAAAGCACTTACAAACCACTTTTCCTCAAGCTCTCAAGGTCTCAACATCTACAAGAATAGATTTTTGCATAAAAAACCCTCTTCAAGCTTTTCAAAGTCTCAAATATTCACATATACACAACCTAAGCCACAATCATCATACCCATACACAACATCTCAATACCCAAACATCATAGAACAACAAATTACACTAGGGTTGAGAATATAACCACACCCAAGGTCCAAGGAAACAAGATTAATCTTCTCCTTCAAGAGAGTTGGGTTATATAACATCAAAGAGCCCAAAATCTCAATATTTTGTCCATGAAACTCGAAAACAAGGGCTGGAATTTCGAAGAGAAAAATGTGGCTTACTTCAATATTGATTGTATGGGTTTTTTAGAGCTCTCCGTGGTGAACGCATGGTCGTAAACAGTGCGGCAATCGGAGCTCTAGATCAAAAGTTATGGTGGTTTGAAGATCAACCAAGGGAGAGAACTTGAGAGTGTGTTCATCCCTTCCCCTCCACCATTTTCAGCGTGTGTGTGTGTCAAGTGAGGAGAGAGAGTGCTGAAAACTAAGGTTTTGGTTTAGTTTAATTGCGCCAAGGGCCCAATTTGGGTTCGATCGGCCCAGTTTGGCCTGTTCGGTCCAATCTTGGTCCGATTTCTATAAAATTGGTACCGAAATTCTTGTCTCAATCTCCTTTATCATATTAAGCCATAAAAATCATATTTTTGGCTTTCTAGAATAAATTCTCATTTATGGGTTAATTAGCCATTAATTAACCATGTTTTACATTCTACCCATCTAATTGGAAATTTTTCCCACAAAATTCAAATTCAAATACCTGAGAATAAGTGCGGATAATCCGTTCGCATCTCCGACTCAAGTTCCCAAGTGTGTTCCTCAACACCGCCTCGACTCCATGCCACTTTGACTAATGAAACCTCTTTTCCACGCAACTGTTTGATACTAGTATCATCAATTCTGACTGGAGCCACCGGAAGCGTCAAATCTTCTCTTAACTGAACTAATTCAAGTTCTAACACATGACTAGCATCAGGGGTATACTTCTAAAGCTGTGACACATGAAACACGTCGCGCAGGTTCGAAAGATGAGGTGGTAGAGCCATTCGATACGCCACCGGTCCGACCCTCTCCAGGATTTGAAATGGATCAATGTATCGAGGATTCAACTTCTTCGCTTTAATTGCCCTACCTACTCCTGTGGTTGGAGTAAGCTTAAGAAAAACATGGTCTCCTTCCTCAAATTCCAAGGGCTTCTGCCTCTGATTGGCGTAACTCTTCTGGCGACTCTACGCCGTAAGCATCCTATCTCGAATTTTCTTGACTTGTTCAGTAGTCTCAGCTATCATTTTTGGCCCTAACAAGCCTTTTTCTCTGGCTTCATACCAGCATAGTGAAGATTGACACTTTCTCCCATACAAAGCCTCATACGGAGCCATTCCGATGCTCGCATGATAACTATTATTGTATGCAAACTCCACTAACGGCATATAACGATCCCAACTCGTCGGTTGGTCCAAAACACAAGCTCTCAACATATCCTCTAGTGTTTGGATTGTCCTCTCGGATTGACCATCTGTTTGAGGATGGTAAGCTATACTTAAGCTTAATCGGGTTCTAAAAGCTTTCTAAAATGCACCCCAGAACCTCGAAGTGAAACGAGGATCTCTATCAGAGATTATAGTAGCAGGTACACCATGAAGTCTCACAATCTCCTTTATGTATAACCGTGCTAGCTCCTCAAGGGTGTAAGTCATCCGAATGGGTAAAAAGTGAGCTGACTTCGTCAGTTGGTCCACAATCACCTAAATAGCATCAAAACCAGCCCTAGTCCTTGGCAATCCCGACACAAAGTCTATTGCAATACTTTCCCACTTCCATTGCGAAACCTCTAAAGGTTGCAACATCCCGGAAGGTCTTTGATGTTCAATATTTACCTTTTGACAAGTTAAGCACTTTGAAACATATTCCGCCACATCATTCTTCATACCTGGCCACCAAAACATCGCCTTTAAATCATGGTACATCTTAGTACTTCTCGGGTGAATGGAGAATCCGCTTTTGTGTGCCTCCTTTAAGATATCTTGCCTCAAAGTACCAACATCCGGCATAATGATTCTACCTTTGAATCTTGATAGCCCATCTTTATCTTCCGACACTCTCCACTGTTTCCCTTGCTCAATAGCCGGTGACACCTTCCATAACACTTCATCATTTCCATGAGCCTTTAGGAGTTCGGACTTAAAGTCACTTGATATTTCTAATCGGCTCAAACACAGAGTTCTAGATACTTCTCGAGCGCCAATTTTCAGACTCTCGAATCCCTTGAGCAATTTCTCTTCTTGAAGCATCATCCAAGCTGCATACAACGACTTCCGACTTAACGCATCCGCCACTACATTCGCCTTTCCCGGATGGTAATTCAACTCAAAGTCGTAGTCCTTCAATAATTCCATCCACCTCCTCTGCCTCATATTAAGCTCTTTCTGATCAAAGAGATATTTCATGCTCTTGTGATCGGAGAAGACTTGGAACTTAAACCCATAGAGATAATGCCTCCACTCCTTCAAGGCAAACACAACCGCAGCGAGTTCCAAATCGTGCATAGGGTAACTAACTTCATGAGGTCTCAACTGTCGTGAGGCATACGCCACCATATTATGATGCTGCATCAGCGCGCACCCTAGACCCTTTAATGAGGCATCACAGTACACCTCAAATGGTTCGTTTGGCTCAGGTAACACTAACACAGGTGCAGTGGTCAACTTTTTCTTCAATGCTTGAAAGCTCTCCTCACACTTGGGAGTCCAAACAAATGGTGTTTCCTTGCGGGTTAACTTTGTCAATGGCAAAGCTAATTGCGAAAAGCCTTTGATGAACCTTCGGTAGTAGCCAGCTAATCCCAGAAAACTCCTTATCTCAGTTACTGTGGTTGGTTGCTTCCAATTTATCACAGCCTCCACCTTAGCTGGATCTACCGCTATTCCCTTCTTACTCACCACGTGACCCAAGAACTTCACCTCACTCTTCCAAGATTCACACTTAGACAGTTTCGCATAGAGTTTCTTCTCCTTTAGAATTTGCAACATGGTCCTCAAGTGTTCCGCATGCTCTTCTTCAGTCTTGGAGTAAATCAGTATGTCGTCAATGAAGACAACAACGAATTTATCCAGAAACGGACGGAACACTCTGTTCATATAATCCATGAATACTGCAGGAGCGTTTGTCAACCCAAAGGACATTACAGTGTACTCGTAATGACCATAACGAGTCCTGAAAGTGGTCTTAGGGATATCCTCACCCCTTACCCTTATCTGGTGATAACCGAATCGCAAATCGATCTTGGAGAAAACCCCAGCTCTTTGTAACTGATCCATGAGATCATCAATTCTCAGTAATGGGTACTTATTCTTTATCGTGACCTTGTTCAGCTGCCTGTAATCCACATAGAGCCGCATACTCCCAGCTTTCTTCTTTACCAATAACACTGGAGCACCCCACGGGGAAACACTTGGTCAGATAAAGTTCTTACCCAATAAATCCTCTAACTGAGACTTTAGCTCGGCCATTTCTAACGGTGACATTCTATAAGGAGCATTTGAGATTGGTCCCGCCCCAGGCACCAATTCAATAGCAAACTCAACCTCTCGGTTAGGTGGAAATTCATCAATGTCCTCGGGAAACACCTCTGGAAACTCACATACTACCAGAATCTGTTTCAACCTTTGATCATCACATGAAACACTCGCGGTTAACAACAGGATACCCTGACATTCGATTCTGGAACCGTTCACCATCATCGAATTCAAGTAATAATTATTCACCACGACTGGCCCTTCTGTATCTTCCGGCATAAAGTACACCGATTTTATAGAACAATCAAGCAGGACATGGTTCTCAGATAACCAGTCCAATCCCAAGATAAGATCAAGACCGATCATCGGTAAGCATATTAAATTATGGACAAAATCACACTGCTTGAACCTAAACAATACATTCGGGCATTCTAGCCTAGTTACCATGGCTTCATGCGTAGCATTATACACTTTTAGGTCATAACCTAAGGTTACGATCTTCAATCCTAACTCATGGGCTTTCTCAAATGCAATGAATGAATGCGATGCTCCCGAATCAAATAAAACATTTAAAGTTTGACCAGCCATTTCACAGTTACCTCGAATGAGTATCTCGGATCCCTCGGCACCTATAGCTGAGGTGGTGAATACCCGACCAGTCTATTGTGGTTTCCCAACACCTTGTTTCTGATTTTCCGGACAGTTTGCGGCCTTATGTCCCGCCTTTCCACAATTGTAGCACAATCCTCATCCGGCCTTGCACGGGGCTCCCGAATGGTGACTCCCACACCTAGCACAAGCTTGCTCATTCTGTGGCTGCTTCCCAACCTCTTCCCTTGGGAGTTGTTGTTGGGCCTCCTAAAAGAGCCTCCCCTCTTGAAATTCGGACCTCTAGGTGCAAAGCTCTTCCCTCGGTTCTGTGGGAATGATCCTTTGTGAGTCTCTCTCTCAGCAGCTGCCTTCTTCACGCACTCTTCAGCAACTCTACACTTGATCACCAACTCGGAGAAACTTCTGATCTCCATTGGTCCCACTGAGCTGAAGATATCACTCCGGAGTCCTCCTTCATACTTAACACACTTCCACTCCTCATAGTCTCCCGGAGTCCCCTAGCACATACGGGAGAACCTGAACAACTCCTCAAACTTGTCAGTATACTCAGATACAGACATAGTACCCTGCTTCAGCTGCAGTAACTCAAGTTCCTTAGCCGTCTTAGTAGAAGTCAGAAAGTACTTCTTATAGAACTCCTCTAAGAAGACATCCCAAGTGATATAGTCATCACCCTGCTGCAGGAGACGTCGGATTCCTTGCCACCAATGCGACGCTTCCCCAGTGAGCAAATAGGTAGCAAACTCAACACGCTGCCCTTCAGGCACCACCTGTGCTTGTAGTGCTCGCTCCATAACCTGAAACCATGTATCGGCTTCAGTCAGGCTAGTAGTCCCCTTGAACTTAGGTGGATTAACCTTCAAAAAGTTTGCCAATGTCATCGGGCCCTGAGCTCCGCCTCCGTCATTACCAGGGTTGTTCATTTGTTGCCTAAGAGCCTCAGTAGTGGCTTGCATAGCAGCAGCCATACCATGTTCTCCAACACCATCATAAAATTTACCGGGTTATTTGGGTTAACCTCCAGCGCACGAGCATTAGTACAACCTCTCCCACGGCCTCTACCGCGTCCACGAGGCGCCATCTGGTCTCTATACACACCAAACAATCGATATTAAGTTGATCAGTCTCAATATCGGAAGTCTAGTGCTTCAAAGTCCCAAATGTATGCTCATGAACATTTATGCCAATTATATCAAGTGGATATACTAATAGCACATAACACACATACAGAGAATGCACAGAAGCATAGTCAGTCCGTCCCTCAGGCTCTACAGGAACGAACTGCTCTGATACCATAATGTAACACCCTACCATACAGAGTCTTATGCTTAAGTCATTATTCAGAGATGGCAAGGAATTACGACCTCTAAAATAAAAATTTAGTACATATAGTAGTGTGAATAATGATTAAGCTAGGAGCCTTTGGAGAAAAAGGGGTAAATAAAAATCACAACTCGAAAGCGCAACACTCAGATCGATAACATAACGAACAGGGACAAACCAACGCGAGATTATATATATAAAAAAGAGTGTCAAAAATGGGAATATCAAAACTCAAATCTAGATGCGAAGATAACCGGTCCGGGCATAACAATATATAAATATAATAAAATAAGGAAACCCCAAGGAAACCCAAAGGGACACAAATACAGAAAACCTATTCTCCAAAATCTCCTGTAAGAGGAGCATCACTTATTTAGTAGAGAAAGAAGTATCTAAGCAAGACATATAAACCAAAACAGAGTCCCGAGAACAAAGGATCTTCGCTAATCCAGAAGTCTCCAGCATGCTTCAGCGAGAAGCCTCACGTCCTGCATCTGAAAATCACAAAATCTGCATGGGTGAGAACCAGAGGTTCCCAGCATGGTAACAGTTCCCACATATATAACATGTAATATTAAAGGAAATCCTAGAACTTCCTCCAGATAAAATCAAATCTGATAAACAAGCTAAACCATAAGTAGCAACTGACTAAAGATCCTTCAGTCTAACTAATACTTCCCTTTCCAATTCCTTCAGACCTCCCAACCACCAACAGGAGTATAATATGGCAAACACAGTTATTTCAGACAAGAGATATACAAGTAGGAATAGATAAGGCATTTAGACAGATAGCAAGTAATATGCAGTCAAGTAGGCAATCTCAAACAATTCACAAAGTATGCATATGATGAATGCCTATCCCTAATGGCTGATGATATCATCTGTCAGTTATAGAGCCAACCCGACAAGTGTTGGTAGCTAACCATTAGACTGTCCCTCTGTCGTGTCTCCCCAACAAGAGTTATACTCAATATTAATTTGATTATAATCATGATCCATATCCATCACCCTCACTGGTGAATACAATGCCCAGCCACTCTGACGACATAGGGTCAAAAGAGCTTCGAGTCTCAACCTGGAGCACGTGGTGGCTAGCCACTGCTTCCTCCCAGGGAAACTCTTATCTCCGATAGTGGAAGTATAACATTCACAATTCATTCAACAGCATATATGCATTTATTCTTAGCCATAATCATGGCTCCACCGTAACACGGCAATAATCTAGCCATCCAGCTCACGGTTAAATCTATAACCAGCCAATTCATTAACAATTACGGCCCTTCAGCCCATGGCAAAAGAAGCACTTCCACCGCCATCTTCCGCATCTCACATAATTATCTTTGATCCTCATTGATCATTCATTTTTCCCTTGCTTCACTCACAAGTTACCATATTCACTAGCTCCTTTCCTCATTGCTAGGCATATCATATTGATTTAAGACATAAGTGGTGAGATCGGAGGCTTAGATGTATGAAATTTGGCTTTTAAAACTCAAAAATAAACTTTGGGATGAAAACAGGGCCACGCACACGCTTCCTTCATGCGCACACGTGGATGACCTCGCAGTTCATCGACGCGTATGCGTCATTCACGCGGACGCGTGGGTTGAAAAACATCAAAACGACGCGTACGCGTCAGCCACGCGTACGCGTGGGTAGATTTTTGCCCCAAGCACAAAACTGGCACAACTCTGGCACAACTCTCGGGAAAATGGCTGGGCCACCATTTCAGCACATCGACGCACACGCACACACCACGCGCACGCATGGATGGTGCCATCTTGAAAAATGACGCGTACGCATCAAGGTAGCCTACGCGTGGGTGGTCATTCTGCTAAAAATTTTTCTAAGTTAAAAGCTGCAGAATTCACAGATTCAACCCCCAATATTTCGACGGACATAACTTTCTCATTTTAAATCGTTTTCTGCCCGTTCTTCAAATGGCATGGACATCCCGGATCCAATTTCATTTCTAAACAAGTTTGGTACAAAACAGGGATCCGTAGTCCAAGTTTTGTCCCATCAAAGTATGCCCAAAAACCATGTTTTCATACAAAACCACAAAGTGGCATTTTTAAAACAAGCAATTTTCAACTCTTTTCAAAATCAACAAAAATATGCCAATTTCAACCCTTTTTGAAATCAATCAAAATGTACCAAAATCAACATCAAGCCTCCTCAATTCACACATCAACACTTCACCACAGCTCATAAAACATCATCCCACCATTTTAACACTTCTCAATCAAATGGCTAAGATACAAATACATTAACATGTCATACATCCTTTCTCATCCAAATTTCTAATAATACCATTTCCAATCAACCATCATTGTACATAATCAATATCATACTCACCATCAACATGGTTTCACCCACAATTCAACCTTAATCAATCATCAAGCATATATCACAACATGCATATTTCTCATACATCATACCATCAAGGCATCAATAATCATCATCACATATATGGCCACATTATATATCTCAACCATTCAACAACATCAACAATTCAATCCCTATCTTAGGGCCTCTAGCCTAAGTATTTCCCACCACATTACATATTAGATACGAGAAACCGAGATCATACCTTAGCCAATTTCCCAAGCTCAACCGGAGCACTTCCAAACGACTTTTCCTCAAGCTCTCAAGGTCTCAACACCTCCAAGAACAGATTTTTGCATACAAAACCCTCTTCAAGCTTTTCAAAGTCTCAAATATTCACATATAAACAACTTAAGCCACAATCATCATACCCATACACAACATCTCAATACCCAAACATCATAGAACAATAAATTACACTAGGGTTGAGAATCTAACCACACCCAAGATCCAAGGAGACAAGATTAACCTTCTCGTTCAAGTGAGTTGGGTCCTATAACATCAAAGAGCACAAAATATCAACATTTTGTCCATGAAACTTGAAAATAAGGGCTGGAATTTTGAAGAGAAAAACGTGGCTTACCTCAATATTGATTGTATGGGTTTTGTAGAGCTCTCTGCGGTGAACACGTGGCCGTAAATGGTGCGGCAATCGGAGCTCTAGATCAAAAGTTATGGTGGTTTAAAGATCAACCAAGGGAGAGAACTTGAGAGTGTGTTCTTCCCTTTCCCTCCACCATTTTCAGCGTGTGTGTGTGTCAAGTGAGGAGAGAGAGTGCTGAAAACTAGAGTTTTGGTTTAGTTTAGTTTTGGCTTCACTGAGGTCGAAAGCAATAGGGCTTGTGTAGTGCTCTTGGAGCCAAACTTGGTTTCTCCAAGTTTGTCGCCACCTCCTGGTTTTGCGGTGACTTTGTTTCTTCATAAGAATTCTGTCAAATTCTTCCAAAACACTACTTGTAGTAAACAGAATTGCACACAACTCAAAGTAGCATTCATAGTGGCTAAAAGATATTTAAATCTTGCTTAAACTTAACAATTTAAATGCAAATTCACTTGGAAAAGATCAAAGAGATGCTCGCATCAGAAACCACTAGCTAGGGATTCTAGCAAACCTGAATCACAATCCGAAAGGGTTCACCCAATTAAATTTCTGTGGCATTTATGTATCCGATGGTAATACTGGAAAACAAAGCAGTTAGGGTCACGGCTAAGACTAAAAAAAGTTGTGTTCAAGAATCAAAACGAACTAAACTAGGAGAATCAATAATATCATCTGGATTCTAAGTTCCTAAAGATGCCAATTATTCTGAGCTTCAAAAGAAAGTGACATGCCAAAACTATTCAGAAGTGAATAGCCACTAGTTTCGCTCATCTAATTGAAACTAAGCTTCATTGAAAACTCTGAGATTTATTGTATCCTTCTATTCTTTTTAATCCTATTTTATTTTTGGTTGCTTGGGGGACAAGCAACAGTTTAAGTTTGGTGTTCTGATGAGCAGATATTTTATACACTTTTTGGCATCATTTTCATATAGTTTTTGTTATGTTTTGTTTAAGTTTTATTATATTTTCATAGGTTTCAGTGCAAAATTTATATTTTTGGATTCTACTTTAATTTTTTGTGTTTTATGATGATTTTTAGGTATTTTCTGGCTAAAATTAAGGAGTTTTGGCAAAGTCTAATTCAGAGACAAAGAAAGGACTGCAGATGCTGTCAAATTCTGACCTCTATGCACTCAAAAGAGTATTTCTAGAGCTCCAAAGGTCCAAATGGTGCACTCTTAATAGCTATGGAAAGCTAACATCCAGGGCTTTCCAAAAATATATAATAGTTTATACTTTTCTTTAAAAACAAAGGCCCAAAACTGGCATTCAACGCCAGCCACCAACCCTATTCCTGGTGTTCAATGCCCAAAAGGGAGCAGCTGGCATCCAATGCTCATTCAGGAGCCCAAAGCTAGCGTCCAACTCCCTAGAGGGAGTACCAACTCGTGGCTTCACTCAAGCTTAGCCTAAACACTCACCATGTGGGCCCAAAAAGTGGATTTTTGCATTACTAGACTAGTTTATCTTATTTTTGTAATTCTTAGTTTTCATATTAGTATATATAGGAGGAGATCACCCTTGTTTAGGATCTTTTCCCCCCAATTTTTTTACTTTCGAACATTCTGTAAGCTATGAGTCACTAACCTCCTAGATTAAGGTTAGAAACTTTGCTGATTCTTATGGATTAATAATATCACTATGCTATTTCAATCTATGCTTGATTCCATTCTAAGATGTATCTTTGTTCTTCATCTTAATGAATTGGGAGTGTAAGTTGACCGTCATCCCTATTTCACATAGGTTCTTGCGAGTCCTTGACGGGATAATACTGAACCACAAACTTGATTATACATCTCTTAGACGGCTAATCCATGACTTCGTCGGGTACTTGGATACATCAGTGCAGCCGAGGTACGGGGCGATTAAGGCCTTTGTGGTATAGGCTAGAATTAAAGGAGCAGTGTTCTCTGATTCGGAAGATCCGACCTTGTCTGTGGCGTTTTTAGTAGGATCACCAAGGGAATGGACTGCTAGAGTTTCACCCTCATTCAGATTGGATGACCGCTGGCCCAGCGTTTGATCTGAAACAGAGGAGATTAATGACCGTTGACCCGACGTCAATCATTTACAGCCTGCCATGGAATAAATCAATCAGTAGTTAGAGTAGATGGTGAGAAAAGTCGATCCAGAAGGAAGAAACTTCTCCGAAGCCTCAACCGTTCTCCCATCACTGATTTCACACCTATCTAGTAACGTTTTATTTATTTATCTATTTATGCGTTTTTCACAACAACTATCATATTTTCTATCTGCCTGACTAAAATCTAGAAGGTAACTATTACTTTCTCAAACCAACAATCTCCGTGGGATCGACCCTCACTCACCTGAGTTATTACTTAGACGATCCGGTGCACTTGTTGGTCTATCTGTACGAATATTATGGAGTCAATTTTGTGCACCAGTGATCCACGGTTAGAAAAGTAGAGAAATGAGCATTGCAGATGAACGCTGCGCTCAATTCAATAATGCTACGCTCTCTAGCAACGCGTAAGCATACAAAACGTGCACGTGGGTAAAGGATCAGCGCTCATTAGCAAAGAACGCTAAGCTCTAATTGAATGAGCGCCTGCGATACTTTTAAATCCGAGATTGGAAAATTGGCAAGGGACGCATATGCGTGCTTCATGCGTACGCGTCAATGTGACAATAGTGGTGGTTGGCGCAAATGCGTACATGATGCTGGAGTGTAGAAGTGATAATTTACCATCCACGCGCACGCGCAAAAAATGCGCACACGTGCGGGGCGCTCATAGCGCAAACGTAGAGCTCATTTAAAGAACGCTGCCAAGGGACGCGCATGCATGCATGATACGCGCAAGCATGGCTGAGGCAGGAGATAGTATCGACGCGCATGCATGTGTTACACGTACGCGTCGTTGGTGCAACAATGCAAGGGATGCGCACGCACAGAGGATGCGTATGCGTCGGTGAATGAGTGTTACGCTCTCTTTGAGAACGCTACGTTCTCCTAAAGCTGCATCCAAGTACCAATCCTAACCCACTTCATCAAAAGCCAAAAAGCCCACTCCAAGTACTTGATGACTGAATTGGAAAGTCTATAAATAGAAGAGAATTTGATTTCATGAGGACGGCTTTTTACCTTTTGATTTTTTTACCTTTGGATCTTTTAGCTTTTCTTTTAGGAGAGTTTTAGAGTTTTGAGATCTGATCTTTAATTTCTTCCTGTTCTTCATCTTCTGCAATTTTTCTTTTCTGTTTTGTGCTAGAGCAATGATGAACTAAACCCCAATTTCATTAGGGGGAGGAGCTCTATTGTAATTCCAATGAATGAAATTCTTCTTCTTCTCTATTCATTTGTGTAGCTATTGGGTATCGTCTGTGCTGATTGTGAATTACTCACTCCGGAAGGGGGTTTAATTCAGTGAATGCTTGTGTGAGCCTTGGAAGGGGAATCACTTGCATTAGAATTGGAGCTCTATCCTTCACTACTCTCTTGATCAATACTATTCGGGAGGAATTGAGATATTGAGAGTTAGTGTGGCTTATGGATGATAGAATTGCACTTAACCTCTTCTCATGACAATTAGATCAAGGAATTAGCAAGATTGATTGTGATTAGAGAGATTGAATTGCCAAGAAATTGGGATCCAATCAACTTCAATCCGCCATAGATCTATGCATATGATTGAAAAAGGAGTTGAGACCCAATTGATTCATGATGGATTATGATATCTCCAATCCCTGATGAATCACTTTCTTTGAATTTCTCTCACTTTGATCTCTCTGCACTTGCTTCAATTTACAATTGTTCAGTTCTGTTCTAAATCCCAACACCCAATTCCTTTTATAATTCATGCAATTTAAGTTTTCGTGTCATTTAAGTTTCTGCACTTTTAATTTTCTGCACTTTAAGATTCAGTTATTTACATTTCTTGAAATTTAAGATTAAGTCCTTTTTATTTCTTGCACTTTAAGTTTCAGTCATTTAAGCTTCCTGCCATTTACTTTTCTAGTTATTTACATTCTGCAGTTTAGATTCCTAGCAGTTTACCTTCTATCAATCACAAATCACTCAAATCATTACTTGTTAGCTTAACTAGACTAATCACCATACTAAAATTGCTTGATTCATCAATCCCTGTGGGATCGACCTCACTCCTGTGAGTTATCACTTAATGCGACCCAATACACTTGCCGGTTAGTTTGTATGGAATCATTTTTTCCTCATAAAAAATATTGTGATTTTGGTTATTTAGGGGTGCTCTAGTATGAGATATTTTTGGGTTCCATCACCAATCTCAGTGAGTTAAGGTTAGAAAGCATTATCCCTTTTCAATTGTCCAATCTTATGAACACTAGGTTGACGAATTGTGGACTTTTATTGTGAATAGCAAAATTGTTGTGTTGGTTGATGTGGGTTGAGTTGTGGATCAAGCAGCGAGGTTTTGGTGAACGTTGGGATTGCCCGTGAAAGGACTCAAGGGTTTGGAACCACCACCATTAAGGTATGGTTTAAATTTTGTTTAAATACCATGTATTGTGACATGAATTCCTAGGCTAGATGTCCCTAGGATCAAGATTGTATTGTGTGAGTGGATGGGGTTGATATGTTTACTTGATAGTTTGATGAATTTGACTTGGTTTGGTTATTGAAATTGTAATATGATGGAGTATGTGAAATTAATTGGTAGAATAATCGTTTATGATTTATGAATTGAGAAATCGATGAGTATTGGGCCAAAGGCCGTGAATTTTGGGCCGGATGCTATGAAAGGTAAGTTGAGGTAAATATTGGTGTACTATATTAAAATTTGTTGGGAATAAAGATTATGATTTGGATGATTGCTTTTAGTTTGATTGTAAATGTATGTAACGATGGATTGATAAAAAATATGTATATATTGTGATTTGTAAAGAGTGGTGTACTGTTGGGGCTTGGTGTATATTGGCGTCATATTAAGGATAAAAATTTATGAGGTCGATCAGTGATTAGATATGTATATTTGTGAGATTGATATGAAATAACTTGGTTCCAAAATGTAGGCTTGAAACTTTAAGATTCAGTTATTTACATTTCTTGCAATTTAAGATTCATTCCTTTTTTTTTTGCACTTTAAGTTTCAATCATTTAAGCTTCCTGCTATTTACTTTCTAGTTATTTATATTCTGCAGTTTAGATTCCTAGCAATTTACCTTCTGTCAATCATAAATCACTCAAATCATTACTTGTTAGCTTAACTAGACTAATCACCATACTAAAATTGCTTGATCCATCAATCCCTGTGGGATCGACCTCACTCCTGTGAGTTATTACTTGATGCGACCTGGTACACTTTTCGGTTAGTTTGTGTGGAATCATTTTTTTCACATCATGTTTTTGGCGCCGTTGTCGGGGATTGATTAAGATCGACAATGATTAAGTAGATGATAATCTAGATTAAGCTTTTTTCTTTGTTTTTGTTAAGCACACTAATTGTTTGTGATTTGGTTTCTACTAACCATAACCTCACTCTAGCAACAAAGTGCTCTATTTGTGTTGGTTTGTTTATGTTATATGCCAGGAGGAAGAAGAGATGCATCCACCTCCTTTGATTCTAAACCAGAGAGAACATTCTTGAGATTGAGAAGAGAAGCAAGAGGGATAGGAATGATTGGAGAAGAGGAATCAGAAGAGGAAGACCAAGAGATGGAGGGTAATCTTCCTAATCCACCAGAGGATGTGGCTAACAATAATGGCCAGCCTCAAAGGAGAGTTATAGCCTCTTACACCATACCCAACCCAAGAAACTGTGGGAGTAGTATCTTAACTCCCAATGTCCATGCTAATAACTTCGAACTCAAGCCTCAACTTATCACTCTAGTTCAAAATAATTGTCAATATGGATGAAGCCCTGCTGAAGATCCAAACCAACATCTCTCTGTGTTTTTGAGAATTTGTGACACTGTCAAAACCAATGGAGTCCACCCTAACATCTATAAGCTTTTGTTATTCCCATTTTCACTAAGTGACAAAGCCACACATTGGTTACAAACTTTCCCAAAAGAAAGCATCACAAACTGGGATGATTTGGTTAGCAAGTTCCTAGCCAAATTCTACCCCCTCAAAGAGTCATTAAATTGAAAACTGATGTTCAAACCTTCAGACAGCTAGAGGGAGAGGAAAGGTATAAAGCTTTGATTAGAAGATGCCCAGAAGGAATGTTCAGTGAATGGATTGAGCTACAGAATTTTTATGAGGGCTTATCCATGAGCTCAAGGAAAGCCTTGGATTATTTGTCAGGAGGATCATTGCAGATGATGAAGACATCTCAAGAAGCACATGATCTCATAGACATGGTGGCCAACAATGAGTATTTCTACTCTTCTGAAAGACAAGCAGCTCCCAAGAGAAGCGTATTTGAGCTTGAAGGCGTTGACACAATCTTGGCTCAAAATAAGATTATGCATCAGCAACTCCAACAACAAATTGAAATGATGTCAAAGAGGATGGATGGACTACAACTTGCAGCAGTGAGCACGACTAATCAACCACTAGTGGTGTGGGGACAGCAGGAGGAAAGATATGAAGAGCAGCAGCCTGAACAAGTGCAATACAAGCACAATCAAGGTGCTGGACAGAATGAGTTCCATGGAGACACTTATAACTCATCTTGGAGGAACCACCCCAATCTGAAGTGGGGAGAGAACCAAAATTCATGGCAAAGAAACTCCAACCAAAACAACTCCCGAAACACAAACCATCAAACCCATCAAAACACTAACCAAAATCAATACAGAAAACCACAAAATAATCACCCTACATCCACCTATTATCCACCAAATAACCCATCAACTAACCAAAATAACTATCATCCACCATCTACATCCCACACTCAACCATAACCACCAAGAATCTCAAAGAATCTCCAACTTGGAGATGGTGATGGAAAAGATGATAAAGCATCAAGAATTGGCCAACAATAACCATGAAGCCTCATTGAGAAATTTGGAGAGACAAATTGGACAACTGTCCAAACAATCAGCTGAAAGACCAACCAATACTTTTCCAAGTGACACCATTCCCAACCCCAAAGAAGAATGCAAAGCAATCCAATTAAGAAGTGGAAAGACTTTGAGGAATGACAAAGAAGATAACAAGAAGCCAACAAAGAATGACCAGCATGACTAAGAGAATCTCAAGAAGAAGGAGGAAGAGCCACAAGCTTCAAAGAAAGGAAAGCAAGTCATGGAAGAGCATCCACAAGAACAGAGGAAGGTGGTGAAACCTTACGTTCCTCCTCTGTCATATCCTCAACGATTGTAAAGAGAGCTCAAGGATCAACAATTTTCCAAGTTTTTGGAGGTCTTTAAGAAGCTGGAAATCAACATTCCCCTTGCTGAAGCATTGGAGCAGATGCCTCTATATGCAAAATTCCTCAAAGAACTCATTAACAAGAAGAGAAGCTGGAATGAGAAAAAGACTATGATTTTGACACAAGAATGCAGTGCAGTAATTCAAAAGGGTCTCCTACCAAAACTCAAAGATCCTGGGAGCTTCATCATAACATGCACCATAGGCAATATGACCTTGGAAAAATCTCTCTAGGACTTAGGTGCCAGCATCAATTTGATGCCTCTTTCACTAATGGAAAAGCTTGCAGTAGAGAAAGTCAAACCCACCAGAATGTCATTTTAAATGGCCGATAGATCACTTAAGATACCTAATAGAGTTGTGGAAAACTTATTGGTGAAGATTAGAAAATTTATTTTCCCTGCTGATTTTGTTGTTTTATACATGGAAGAAGAGGGACACAACTCAATTATCTTGGGGATACCTTTCTTAGCCACAGCAAGGGCTATTATTGATATAGAAAAAGGTGAAATGATCCTTAGGGTGCGTGATGAATAAATGATCATCAATGTTTTCAAAGCCATGCAATATCCCCTTGAGAAAGAAAAGTATATGAGAGTGGAAATGATAGAAGATCTGGTGGAAGAAGTGTTTGAAACCAACGGTCAAGAAGAACAAGAAGAAAAGATAGAAGCAGCTCAAGATGTCTCAGAGGAACAAGTGACTGAAATTTCTTCTGAAGGCAAGACAGAGGAGAAGCCAAAACAAGAATTAAAGCCTCTCCCTCCACATTTTAAATATGCATTCCTTGGTGAAGAGAATAGCCTTCCAATAATCTTAAATTCTACCTTGAGTGAAGAAGAAGAAGAAAAACTCCTTGTTGTGCTGAAAGCTCACAAAGATGCATTGGGATGGACCATTGATGACTTGAAAGGCATAAGCCCTGCTATATGCATGCACAAGATACTATTGGAGGAAAACTCTAAACCAGTCATGCAACCTCAGAGAAGACTAAACCCTACAATGAAAGAAGTTGTTCAAAAAGAAGTGATGAAGCTATGGAATGCTGGGATCATTTATCCAATTTCTGACAACTCATAGGTTAGTCTAGTTCAAGTGGTGCCAAAGAAAGGTGGTATGACTGTCAGTGTTAATGAGAAGAATGAACTCATTCTCATAAGAACATTGACAGGATGGAGGATGTGTATCGACTATAGGAGGCTGAATGATGCCACAAGGAAGGATCACTTCCCTCTCCCTTTCATTGACCAAATGCTTAAAAGGTTAGCCGGCCATGCTTACTACTGCTTCCTAGATGGAAATTCTGGCTACAATAAAATAGTGGTTGACCCAATGGATCAAGAGAAGACTTCCTTCACTTGCCCCTTTGGAGTCTTTGCATATAGAAGAATGCCATTTGGGTTATGTAACGCCCCAGCTACCTTTCAGAGATGCATGTTATCCATCTTCTCAAACATGGTAGAAAATTTTATTGAAATTTTTATGGATGACTTCTCTATTTTTGGTGATTCTTTCAATGCTTGCTTGTACCATTGATGAGCGGATAATTTATACGCTTTTTGGCATTGTTTTTAGTATGTTATTTGTATGTTTTAGTTAGTTTTTATTATATTTTTATTAGTTTTTAGTTAAAATTCACTTTTCTGGACTTTACTATGAGTTTTTGTGTTTTTCTGTGATTTTAGGTATTTTCTGGCTGAAATTAAGGGACCTGAGAAAAAATCTGATTCAGAGTCTAAAAAGGACTGCAGATGCTGTTGGATTCTGACCTCCCTGCACTCGAAGTGGATTTTCTGGAGCTACAGAAGCCCAATTGGCGCGCTCTCAATTGCGTTGGAAAGTAGACATCCTGGGCTTTCCAGAAATGTTTAATAGTTCATACTTTTCCCGAGATTTGATGGCCCAAACCGGCGTTCCAAATCAGCTCAAAACTGCCCGGCGTTAAACGCCAGAACTGGCACAAGAATGGGAGTTAAACACCTAAACTGGCACAAAAGCTGGCGTTTAACTCCAAGAGAAGTCTCTACACGAAAATGCTTTAATTCTCAGTCCAAGCACACACCAAGTGGGCCCGAAAGTGGATTTTTATGTCATTTACTCATTTCTGTAAACCCTAGCTACTAGTTCTCTATAAGTAGGACCTTTTGCTATTGTATTTTCATCTTTCAAACTTGAATCTTTTGATCATGTTTTTATGATTGAACCCTCTATGGGGGGCAGGCCTCTCGGCCATGCCTAGACCTTGTTCTTATGTATTTTCAACGGTGGAGTTTCTACACACCATAGATTAAGGTGTGGAGCTCTGCTGTACCTTGAGTATTGATGCAATTACTATTGTTCTTCTATTCAATTCAGCTTATTCTTGTTCTAAGATATTCATTCGCACCCAAGAACATGATGAATGTGATGATTATGTGATGCTCATCATCATTCTCACTTATGAACGAATGCTTGACAACCACTTCCGTTCTACAAGCAAACAAGGCTTGAATGTTAATCTCTTGGGTTCCTTAATCAGAATCTTCGTGGTATAAGCTAGAATTGATGGCGGGACTCAAGAGAATCCGGAAGGTCTAAACCTTGTCTGTGGTATTCTGAGTAGGATTCAAGGATTGAATGACTGTGACGAGCTTCAAACTCGCGATTGTGGGGCGTTAGTGACAGACGCAAAAGAATCACTGGATTCTATTCCGACATGATCGAGAACTGACAGCTGAATAGCCGTGCTGTGACAGAGCGCGTTGAACATTTTCACTGAGAGGTGGGAGGTAGCCACTGACAACGGTGAAACCCTACATACAGCTTGCCATGGAAAGGAGTAAGAAGGATTACATGAAGACATTAGGAAAGCAGAGAGACGGAAGGGACAAAGCATCTCCATACGCTTATCTGAAATTCTCACCAATGAATTACATAAGTATCTCTATCTTTATCTTCGTGTTTTATTCATCATTCATAACCATTTGAATCTGCCTGATTGAGATTTACAAGATGACCATAGCTTGCTTCATACCAACAATCTCCGTGGGATCGACCCTTACTCACGTAAGGTTTATTACTTGGACGACCCAGTGCAATGCTAGTTAGTTGTGCGAAGTTGTGATAAAGAGTTGAGATTGCAATTGAGCGTACCATGTTGATGGCGCCATTGATGATCACAATTTCGTGCACCAAGTTTTTGGCGCCGTTGCCGGGGATTATTCGAGTTTGGACAACTGACGGTTCATCTTGTTGCTTAGATTAGGTATTTTTCAGAATTTTTCTGCTGAAGCTTGGCTAGCCATGTCTAATTCCTTTAGACTAAAGCTTTAGACTAACATTACATGATTCCTAGAATTCTTATTAAAAATTTTGAATCTCTTTATTTTCTTCTCCATATATTTTTCGAAAAAAAACCAAAAAAATTACAAAATCATAAAAACCAAAAATATTTCTTGTTTGAGTCTAGTGTCTCATTTTAAGTTTGGTGTCAACTGCATGTTTCTGTTCTTCTTGCATTTATCATGTGTCTACATTGATCTTCAAGTTGTTCTTGATGATTTACTTGCTCTGATCTTTAAATTCTCTTGTTTTGTGTGTTTTGTTGTTTCTCATATGCATTCTCAATTTGTTAGTGTCAGTAGTATACAAACTTCTAAGTTTGGTGTCTTGCATGCATTGTTTATTTGATTTTAATTGCATTTTGGTTATTCCTCATTACTAAAAATCCAAAAAAATTTTTAATTTGTGTCTTTTCAAGTCAATAATACAGAGAATTGAAGATTCAGAACATACAGTAGAGGAATTACACAGAAAAAAGCTGGGCGTTCAAAACGCCCAGTGAGGAAGGAAAACTGCGTTTAAATGCCAGCCAGGGTGCCTAGCTAGGCGTTTAACGCCCAAAAGGGTAGTGTTTTGGGTGTTAAACGCCAGAATGGATACCATTCTGGGCGTTTAACGCCAGGATGGCACAAGAAGGAAGATTCTGTTTTTAATTTAGATTTTTTTCAAGTTTCCATAATTTTTCAAAATCGAATCTTTTTCAAATCATATCTTTTCAATCATATATTTTCAAAATCAATTTCTTTCCATTTTCAAAAATACTTCCTAACAATTAATGATTTGACTCAACAAGTATGTTGCCTTTTCTGTTGTGAAATGTTTAATGTTTCAAGTATGTTGCCTTTTCTGTTGAGAAAGGTTTAATGTTTGAATCATATCCTTTCTTGTTAGCCAAGTCATTGATTTTAAAAATCAAATTTTTTAAATTGTTTTTCAATCATATCTTTTTTAAAACTATATATTTTCAATCATATCTTTTGAATCACATCTTTTTCAAAATAGTTTTCAATCATATCTCTTTGATTTCTAATTTCAAAATCTTTTTCAAAAATCACTTTACTTCTTTCTCAATCTTAGTTTTCGAAAATCATTCTTCAATTTTTCAAAATGTTTTTAAAATCTTTTTAAATTTATTTTCGAAAATTTCTTCCCCTCTTCTCACATCCTTCTATTTATGGACTAACATGTACAATTCGAACTCTATCTTTCTAAGTTCGAATTCGAAAGCTAAGAGAAGCTAAAGCACAACTCTCTGTAGAGGACCTAACAGAAATCTTCAAAGAAGAAGACATGGCAGCCGAATGCAACAACAATGCCAACAATGCAAAGAAGGTGCTGGGTGACTTTACTGCACCTATTCCCGACTTCTATGGGAGAAGCATCTCTATCCCTGCCATTGGAGCAAACAACTTTGAGCTTAACCCTCAATTAGTTTCTCTAATGCAACAGAATTGCAAGTTCCATGGACTTCCATTGGAAGATCCTCATCATTTTTTAGCTGAATTCTTGCAAATCTGTGACACTGTCAAGACCAATGGGGTTGACCA
>NC_029780.3:70625968-70628842 GCF_000817695.3 Arachis duranensis | reverse complement strand
TGGTTGGACTCACAACCTAAAGAAAGCCTGAACTCTTGGGAAAAGCTAGTCAATGCTTTCTTGGCAAAGTTCTTTCCACCTCAAAAATTGAGTAAGCTTAGAGTGGAAGTCCAAACCTTCAGACAGAAGGAAAGTGAATCCCTCTATAAAGCTTGGGAAAGATACAAACAATTGATCAGAAAGTGTCTTTCTGACATACTTTCTGAATGGAGCATCATAGGTATCTTCTATGATGGTCTGTCTGAACTGTCCAAGATGTCATTGGATAACTCTGCTGGAAGATCTCTTCATCTGAAGAAGACGCCTGCAGAAGCTCAAGAACTCATTGAAATGGTTGTAAATAACCAATTCATGTACACTTCTGAAAGGAATCCTGTGAACAATGGGACAAATCAGAAGAAAGGAGTTCTTGAGATTGATACTATGAATGCCATATTGGCTCAGAACAAAATATTGACTCAGCAAGTCAATATGATTTCTCAAAGTCTGTCTGGAATGCAAGCTGCACCAGGCAGTACTAAGGATGCTTCATCTAAAGAAGAAGCTTATGATCCTGAGAACCCTTCAATGGAAGAGGTGAATTACATGGCAGAACTCTATGGAAACACCTATAATCCTTCATGGAGAAATCATCCAAATCTCTCATGGAAGGATCAACAGAGACCTCAACAAGGTCTCAACAACAATAATAGTGGAAGAAACAGGTTTAGCAATGGCAAACCTTTTCCATCATCTTCTCAGCAACAGACAGAAAATTCTAAGCAGAGCCACTCTGACTTAGCAACCATAGTCTCTGATCTAATCAAAACCACTCAAAGTTTCATGACTGAAACAAAGTCCTCCATTAGAAACTTGGAGGCACAAGTGGGTCAACTGAGTAAGAAAGTTACTGAACTCCCTCCTAGTACTCTTCCAAGCAATACAGAAGAGAATCCAAAAGGAGAATGCAAGGCCATTAACATGACCCACATGACCGAACTTGGAGGGGAGGAAGAGGCAGTGAGCGCCACTGAGGGAGACCTCAATGGACGTCCACTGGCCTCCAATGAGTTCCCTAATGAGGAACCATGGAAATTTGAGTAGAGATTCCATTGGATTTACTTCTGCCATTCATGAGCTCTGATGAGTATTCTTCCTCTGAAGAGGATGAAGATGTCACTGAAGAGCAAGTTGCTAAGTACCTTGGAGCAATCATGAAGCTAAATGACAAGTTATTTGGTAATGAGACTTTGGAGGATGAACCCCTTTTGCTCACCAAAGAACTGGATGACTTGACTAGGCAGAGATTACCTCAAAAGAGACAGGACCCTGGTAAGTTCTCAATACCTTGTACATTAGGCACCATGACCTTCAAGAAGGCTCTGTGTGACCTAGGGTCAAGCATAAACCTCATGCCTCTCTCTGTAATGGAGAAGCTAGGGATCTTTGAGGTACAAGCTGCAAGAATCTCACTAGAGATGGCGGACAATTCAAGAAAACAAGCTTATGGACTTGTAGAGGATGTTCTGGTAAAGATTGAAGACCATTACATCCCTGTTGATTTCATAGTCCTAGAGATTGGGAAGTGCATGGATGAATCCATCATCCTTGGCAGACCCTTCCTAGCCATAGTAACGGCTGTGATTGATGTTGACAGAGGAGAATTGATCATTCAAGTGAATGAAGAATCCTTTGTGTTTAAGGCTCAAGGATATTCCTCTGTAACCATGGAGAGGAAGCATGAAGAGCTTCTCTCAAAACAAAGCCAAACAGAGCCCCTACAGTCAAACTCTAAGTTTGGTGTTAAACCCCCACATTCAAACTCTAAGTTTGGTGTTGGGAGGCCACAACAAACTTCTAAGTTTGGTGTTGAACCCCCACATTCAAACTCTAAGTTTGGTGTTGGGAGGCCACAACCAAATTCTAAGTTTGGTGTTGAACCCCCACATTCAAACTCTAAGTTTGGTGTTGGGAGGTTCCAACATTACTATGAGCATCTGTGAGGCTCAGTGAGAGCCAATTGTCAAGCTACTGACATTAAAGAAGCGCTTGTTGGGAGGCAACCCAATGTTATATTTATCTATATTTTCTTTGTTATTTTATGTTTTCTGTAGGTTGATGATCATGGAAAGTCACAAATCAATTGAAAAAGCAAAAACAGAATGAAAAACATAAAGAAAAACAACACACTCGGGAGGAAAACCTTGCTGGTGTTTAAACGCCAGTAAGGGCAGCAAATGGGCGTTTAACGCCCAGTCTGGCACCATTCTGGGCGTTTAACGCCAGAAAGGGGGCACCAGACTGGCGTTTTCCCCTTTTTGGCGTTAAACGCCAGGAAGGGGCAAGAAGTTGGCGTTAAACTCCAGAAATGGGCACCAGCCCGGCGTTTAACACCAAAATTGGCATCAAGAGCATTTTTGCTCGCCAGTTGGTGCAGGGATGAATTTTCCTTGACACCTCAGGATCTGTGGACCCCACAGGATCCCCACCTACCCCACCACTCTCTCTCTTCTTCACCCATTCACCAATCACCTCAACACCTCTTCCCCAAAAACCCCTCACCTATCAAATCTCACTATTCTCTTCACCACTCACATCCATCCTTCATAAAACCCCATCTACCTCACCATTCAAATTCAAACCACTTTTCCACCCAAACCCACCCTCGCATGACCGAACCATACACCCCCTCTCTACTCCTATATAAACCCATCTTCACTCCTTCATTTTCACACAACCTAAACACTACTTCTCCCCCTTGGCCGAACCCCAAAGCCATCTCCATCTCCTCTATTTCTTCTTCTTCTATTTTCTTCTTTCTTCTTTTGCTTGAGGACGAGCAAACCTTCTAAGTTTGGTGTGGTAAAAGCATTGCTTTTTGTTTTTCCATAACCA
>NC_029780.3:70625286-70625831 GCF_000817695.3 Arachis duranensis | reverse complement strand
AGGGTGCATCAAGACCACTTCTATGAAGTTGTGGCCATGAAGAAGGTGATCCTCGAGGTCCCTTTCAAACTCAAAAAGGGTGAATATCCGGAGATCCGACATGAGATCCGAAGAAGAGGTTGGGAAGTTCTTACCAACCCCATTCAACAAGTCGGAATCTTAATGGTTCAAGTGTTCTATGCCAATGCATGGATCACCAAGAACCATGATCAAAGTGTGAACCCGGACCCAAAGAATTGGCTCACAACGGTTCGGGGAAAATGCTTAGATTTTAGTCCGGAAAATGTAAGGTTGGCATTCAACTTGCCCATGATGCAAGGAGATGAACACCCTTAAGGGTCAACTTTGATCAAAGGTTGGACCAAGTCCTCATAGACATTTGTGATGAGGGCGCTCAATAGAAGAGATATTCAAGAAGAAAGCCGGTTCAACTGAGAAGGCATGACCTCAAGCCCATAGCTAGGGGATGGTTGGAGTTTATCCAACGCTCAATCATTCCAACTAGCAACCGGTCCGAAGTTACTATAGACCGGGCTATCATGATT
>NC_029780.3:70623910-70624461 GCF_000817695.3 Arachis duranensis | reverse complement strand
AGATGTTTTTGGAATTCATTGCATATTCTCTTCTTTTTATCTTATTTGATTTTCAGCTGCTTGAGGACAAGCAACAATTTAAGTTTGGTGTTATGATGAGCGGATAATTTATACGCTTTTTGGCATTGTTTTTAGTATGTTTTTAGTATGTTTTAGTTAGTTTTTATTATGTTTTTATTAGTTTTTAGTTAAAATTCACTTTTCTGGACTTTACTATGAGTTTGGGTGTTTTTCTGTGATTTCAGGTATTTTCTGGCTGAAATTAAGGGACCTGAGCAAAAATCTGATTCAGAGGCTAAAAAGGACTGCAGATGCTGTTGGATTCTGACCTCTCTGCACTCGAAGTGGATTTTCTGGAGCTACAGAAGCCCAATTGGCGCGCTCTCAATTGCGTTGGAAAGTAGACATCCTGGGCTGTCCAGCAATGTATAATAGTCCATACTTTGCCCGAGATTTGATGGCCCAAACTTGCGTTCCAAGTCAGCTCAATAATTCTGGCGTAAAACGCCGGAACTGGTACAAGAATGGGAGTTAAACGCCCAAACTGGCAC
>NC_029780.3:70622138-70623803 GCF_000817695.3 Arachis duranensis | reverse complement strand
CACACACCAAGTGGGCCCGGAAGTGGATTTTTATGTCATTTACTCATTTCTGTAAACCCTAAGCTACTAGTTCTCTATAAGTAGGACCTTTTGCTATTGTATTTTCATCTTTCAAACTTGAATCTTTTGATCATGTTTTTATGATTAAACCCTCTATGGGGGGCTGGCCTCTCGGCCATGCCTAGACCTTGTTCTTATGTATTTTCAACGGTGGAGTTTCTACACACCATAGATTAAGGTGTGGAGCTCTGCTGTACCTCGAGTATTGATGCAATTACTATTGTTCTTCTATTCAATTCAACTAATTCTTGTTCTAAGATATTCATTCACACCCAAGAACATGATGAATGTGATGATTATGTGACGCTCATCATCATTCTCACTTATGAACGCGTGCCTGACAACCACTTCCTTTCTACAAGCAAACAAGGCTTGAATGTTTATCTCTTGGGTTCCTTAATCAAAATCTTCGTGGTATAAGCTAGAATTGATGGCGGCATTTGATGAGCGGATAATTTATACGCTTTTTGGCATTGTTTTTAGGTAGTTTTTAGTAAGTTCAAGCTACTTTTAGGGATGTTTTCATTAGTTTTTATGTTAAATTCACATTTCTGGACTTTACTATGAGTTTGTGTGTTTTTCTGTGATTTCAGGTAATTTCTGGCTGAAATTGAGGGATTTGAGTAAAACTCTGAAAAAGGCTGACAAAAGGATCGCTGATGCTGTTGGAATCTGACCTCCCTGCACTCAAAATGGATTTTCTGGAGCTACAGAATTCCAACTGGCGCGCTCTCAACGGCGTTGGAAAGTAGACATCCAGAGCTTTCCAGCAATATATAATAGTCCATACTTTATTCGGAAATTGACGACGTAACTTGGCGTTGAACGCCAAGTACATGCTGCTGTCTGGAGTTAAACACCAGAAACACGTCATGATCTGGAGTTGAACGCCCAAAACATGTTATAACTTGGAGTTCAACTCCAATAAATGCCTCACCTAGTGTAAGGCTCAACCTCAGCCCAAGCACACACCAAGTGGGCCCCGGAAGTGGATTTCTCTATCAATTACTTACTTCTGTAAACCCTAGTAGATTTATGCATCAATTACTTACTCATGTAAACCCTAGTAGCTAGTTTAGTATAAATAAGACTTTTTACTAGTGTATTAGTCGTCTTTTGACCACGTTTAATCTTTGGTCTCAGTTTTGTTTTATTCTTCATCTTAGGAGGCTATTGATCACGTTTTAGGGGGATGGCCACTCGGCCATGCCTGAACCTTTCACTTATGTATTTTCAACGGTGGAGTTTCTGCACACCATAGATTAAGGGTGTGGAGCTCTACTGTACCTCAAGTTTCAATATAATTACTATTACTTTCTATTCAATTCTCTTTATTCTTATTCCAAGATATACGTTGCACTTCAACTTGATGAATGTGATGATCCGTGACACTCATCATCATTCTCACCTATGAACGTGCGTGACTAACAACCACTTCCGTTTTACTTTAGGCCGGGCGCTGATGAGCGGATAATTTATACGCTTTTTGGCATTGTTTTTAGTATGTTTTTAGTATATTTTAATTAGTTTTTAGTATACTTTTAGTAGTTTTTAGTTAAAATTCACTTTTCTGGACTTTACTATGAGTTTGTGTGTTTTTCTGTT
>NC_029780.3:70620959-70622002 GCF_000817695.3 Arachis duranensis | reverse complement strand
TGTTGGATTCTGACCTCCTTGCACTCGAAGTGGATTTTCTGGAGTTACAGAAGCCTAATTGGCGCGCTCTCAACGGCGTTGGAAAGTAGACATCCTGGGCTTTCCAGCAATGTATAATAGTCCATACTTTGCCCGAGATTTGATGGCCCAAACTGGCGTTGCAAATTAGCTTCAGAATTCCCAGCGTTTAACGCTGGAACTGGCATAAAAATTGTAGTTAAACGCCCAAACTGGCATAAAAGCTGGTGTTTAACTCCAGAAAAAGTCTCTACATATGAAAGCTTCAATGCTCAGCCCAAGCACACACTAAGTGGACCCAGAAGTGGATTTTTACGTCATTTACTCATTTCTGTATACCCTAGGTTACTAGTTCACTATTAATAGGATATTTTGACATTGTATCTGTACCTCATGACACTTTACACGTTTATTTGTGTACCTTCCACGACATGAGTCTCTAAACCCCATGGTTGGGGGTGAGGAGCTCTGCTGTGTCTTGATGGATTAATGCAATTACTACTATTTTTCATTCAATCATGTTTGCTTCCATTCCAAGATATTACTTGTTCTTAAACCGGATGAATGTGATGATCCATGACACTCATCATCATTCTCAACTATGAACGTGTGCCTGACAACCACCTCCGTTCTACCATAGATTAAGTAGATATCTCTTGGATTCTTTAATCAGAATCTTCGTGGTATAAGCTAGAACTGATGGCGACATTCAAGAGAATCCGGAAGGTCTAAACCTTGTCTGTGGTATTCTGAGTAGGACTCAATGATTGAATGACTGTGACGAGCTTCAAACTCCTGAGGGCTGGGCGTTAGTGACAGACGCAAAAGAATCACTGGATTCTATTCCAATCTGATTGAGAACCGACAGATGATTAGCCGTGCTGTGACAGAGCGCGTTGAACATTTTCACTGAGAGGATGGGAGGGGGCCATTGACAACGGTGATGCCCGAACATACAGCTTGCCATGGAAAGGAGTAAGAATGATTGGATGAAAGTAGTAGGAAAGCAGAGATTTAGAAGGAAC
>NC_029780.3:70618532-70620234 GCF_000817695.3 Arachis duranensis | reverse complement strand
CTGAATCACTTTTACCCTCCAAAGAGGATGACACAGCTAAGGCTGGACATCCAAGGCTTTAAACAAGAGGATAATGAATCCCTTTATAATGCCTGGGAGAGGTATAGAGGTATGCTAAGAAAATGCCCCTCTGAAATGTTTTCAGAGTGGGTGCAGTTAGACATCTTCTACTATGGGCTTACAGAAAAAGCTCCGATATCCTTAGATCACTCAGCCGGTGGATCTATACATATGAGGAAGATGATTGAAGAGGCTCAAGAGCTTATAGATACTGTTGCTAGAAATCAATATTTGTACTCTAGCAATGAGTTCTCTCCAAAAGAGGAAGTCATAGAAATAGTCACTGATCCTAATCCTCAAGAACAGATGATTGAGCTTAATCAACAATTGCTCCTGATGACAGAACAGTTAGCAGAATTTAAAGAAATGCTCCATGAAACTAAAGTTGCTAACAAGAACATAAAACTGCAGTTGAATCAAGCAAAACAACAAATATCTAAACAGATAACAGAAGAATGTCAAGCAGTTCAACAGATATCTAAACAAATAACAGAAGAATGTCAAGCAGTTCAACTGAGGAGTGGGAAGACATTGAATAACACTGCTCAAAGTAGCAAAAATCCAAATAAGGAACAATTGACAGAGGATAACCAAACCACTGTCCAAAATCCCTCTGAGGACAGTAAGAGCCCGGAGAGGAGTACTTTTGGCGCTCAAACGCCAGAAAGGGGAGGAAAGCTGATGTTAAACGCCCATTCCCTGCCCAGTTCTGGCGTTCAAACGCCAGAAAAGGGAGAGAAGTTGGCGTTAAACGCCCAATCTTCACCCATTCCTGGCGTTCAGACGTCAAGGGAAGATCAGACACCTGAGAGTGCTGACAGTAATCCCTCTAAAAAGGCTTCTCCAACCACTTCTGTAAGGAATAAACCTGTAAGCAGGCTTCTCCAACCACTTCTATAGGTAATAAACCTGCAGCAGCTAAGGTTGAAGAATACAAAGCCAAGATTCCTTATTGTCAGAAACTTCACCAAGCGGAATAGGATAAACAGTTGGCCCACTTTGCAGACTTTCTCAAGACTCTTGAAATAAATATTTTGTTTGCAGAGGCACTTGAGCAAATACCCTCTTATGCTAAGTTCATGAAAGAGATCTTAAGTCATAAGAAGGATTGGAGAGAAACTGAAAAAGTATTTCTCACTGAAGAATGCAGTGCAGTCATTCTAAAGAGCTTACCAGAAAAGCTTCATGATCCAGGAGGAAGCTTTATGATACCATGCACATTAGAAGGTGCTTGCACCAAGACAGCCCTATGTGATCTTGGAGCAAGCATCAATCTAATACCTGCATCCACTATCAGAAAGCTTGGGTTGACTGGAGAAGTCAAACCAACCCGAATATGCCTCCAACTTGCTGATGGCTCCATTAAATATCCATCAGGCATAATAGAGGATATGATTGTCAAAGTTGGGCCATTCGCCTTTCCAACTGACTTTGTGGTGCTGGAAATGGAGGAGCACAAGAGTGCAACTCTCATTCTAGGAAGACCTTTCCTAGCAACTGGACGAACTCTCATTGATGTACAAAAAGGGGAAGTAACCCTGAGAGTCAATGAGGATGAGTTCAAGTTGAATGCTGTAAAAGCCATGCAGCATCCAGACACACCAAATGACTGCATAGGCGCTGACATTATTGACTCTTTGGT
>NC_029780.3:70613256-70616012 GCF_000817695.3 Arachis duranensis | reverse complement strand
GCTGGAATGATCCTCGGTAAAGGTCCAGCTAAAGACAATAAAGAAGCGCTTGCTGGGAGGCAACCCAGTCATTAGCAGGTTATATGTTTTATTTCTATAGAGGCAATTATCAAAATTGAAGGAATTCACAGAGTTACAGAAGGATTCAGTGCAAAAAGCAGAGAAAAAGAGCTTACTGGCGGAAAAACGCCAATAAGGGGCATTTTGGGCGTTAAACGCCAGAATGGGCACCATTCTGGGCGTTTAACGCCAGTAAGGGTGCCATTTTGAGCGTTAAACGCCAGAATGGTGCCCATTCTGGGCGTTTAACACCAGGTGTGCAGCATCCTGGGCGTTTAGCAAAACGCCCAGTGACAAAGGGAATTCTGGCGTTTAACGCCAGCTAGGGCACCTGGCTGGGCGTTAAACGCCCACAATGGCTAGCAATTGGGCGTTAAACGCCAGAATGGGTGCCATTCTAGGCGTTTAACGCCAGAAAGGTGGGGGACTGAGATTTTGCTTTCCAATCAATTTTTTTCAAATTTTCCTTTTTTTTTGACCCATACTTTTCTACATAAACACATTTCAACCTTTCATCATTCATCTTCAAATCTTCAAAAATTAAAATCATTCTTCAAATCTCTCTCAAATCCTTCCCAAATCTTATTCAAAAACTCACCCTTCTCTCAATTTCTTTCCATATCTTCTCAAATCTCCTTCCAAATTTTCGAAATCTCTCCTTCCCCCCCTTATAAAAACACGTTTAGCCTCCCTTTTCCCCCACACCATTCGAATTTGCTCTTCTCCTCTCTCTCTTCTTTCCTTTCTTTTGCTTGAGGACAAGCAAACCTCTAAGTTTGGTGTGCTTTTCCGTGGTCACTAAGCCAAGATTCATCAAGATCATGGCTCCTAAGGGAAAACAAACCAATTTAAGAGGAAAGAAAGAGAATAATCCAAAGAATCTTTGGAATCAAGAGAAGTTCTTAACCAAAGAACATGAAGACCATTATCACAAAATAATGGGTCTGAGGTCAGTGATCCCGGAAGTTAAATTTGATCTGAAAGAAGATGAATATTCGGGGATCCAAGAGCAAATTCGAAACAGAGGATGGGAAGCTCTAACCAATCCTGAGATAAAGATTGGAAGAAATATGGTTCAGGAATTCTACTCAAATCTGTGGCTAACAGATAAGCAGAGAATGACTGGAACTGCTTTCCATACTTACTGACAGATAAGCAGAGATTGACTGGAACTGCTTACCATACTTATAGAACCATGGTCAGAGGGAAAGTTATGTACTTCCATCTGGACAAAATAAGAGAAATCTTCAAATTGCCTCAACTGCAGGATGATCCTGAATCCTTTAATAGGAGAATGGTGAGAGCAGATAAAGGGTTGGATCAAGTTCTAGAGGACATATGCCTCCCTGGAACAAGTGGATAACCAATTCAAAGGGTATCCCAAACCAACTCAAGAGGGGAGACCTCAAACCAATTGCAAGAGGTTGGCTAGACTTTATTAGGCATTCCATATTGCCCACTAGCAACCGTTCTGAGGTCACTATCAGGAGAGCAGTGATGATTCATTGCATTATGCTTGGAAAAGAAGTGGAGGTTCATCATCTGATTGCTTGTGAGATCTACACAATTGCAAATAAGAATTCCACTGAAGCTAAACTGGCTTACCCAAGCTTGATCTCCTTGCTCTATAAAGAGGCTGGGGTAAAGATGGGAGTAGATGAATTCATACCCAGTGAACATCCAATCACCAAGAAGTCAATGGAAGGACAAATGCAAGACAACTCTATCAAAAGGAGGGCGCAGGAGTTCCTCCCTGAATTTCCTGAAATTGACTACTGGACCAGCCTAGAAGCATCTATCACCAAGTTACAAGAAACTATGGAGCAACTGAAGGAAGAACAGCAGAATCAAAACTGCATGCTCTGCAAATTGCTGAAGGAACAAGAAAAGCAGGGGCGTGAACTCCAAGAGTTGAAACGCCAAAAGCTCTCCTCTCAAGTTGAGGGAGCATCCACTTCTCAAAATTAAGGTTGTTGAGTCCTAACTCTGTGATAACCTCTATCATTAGGAGCCTATTTAAATTTTTGCATTCTATTCTTACTAGTCTTATCTTATATCTATTTTTGAGTCTTGTTCTTAGTTCATAATTAATAAAATTTAAAATTCATGTCCTAAAGCTATGAATGTCCTATGAATCCATCACCTCTCTTAAATGAAAAATGCTTTAAACACAAAAGAACAAGAAGTACAGGACTTCGAATTTATCCTTGAAACTAGTTGAATTAGTTTGATGTGGTGACAATATTTTTTGTTTTCCGAATGAATGCTTGAACAGTGCATATGTCTTTTGAATTTGTTGTTTTGAGAATGTTAAAATTGTTGGCTCTTGAAAGAATGATGGAACAGGAGAACTGTTATTGAGGATCTGAAAAATCATCAGATTGATTCTTGAAGCAAGAAAAAGCAGTGATTCAAAAAAAACGAAAAAAAAAAGAGAGAAGAAATAGAAAAAAAAAGAAAGAAATAAAGTTGTGACCCAAGGCAAAAAGAGTGTGCTTAAGAACCCTGGACACCTCTAATTGGGGACTCTAGAAAAGCTGGGTCATAATCTGAAAAGGTTCACCCAAGTATGTGTCTGTGGCATGTATGTATCCGGTGGTAATACTGGATGACAAAGTGCTTTGGGCCACAGCCAAGACTCATGACATAGCTATGTTCAAGAATCATTATACTTAACTAGGAGAATCAATAACATT
>NC_029780.3:70612781-70613156 GCF_000817695.3 Arachis duranensis | reverse complement strand
TCGATTTATTCCTGTTCTAAAATATTCGTTGCACTTCAACTTGATGAATGTGATGATCCGTGACACTCATCATCATTCTCATCTATGAACGCATGTGACTTATAACCACTTCCGTTCTACCTTAGACCGGGCACATATCTCTTGGATTCCTTGATCAGAATCTTCGTGGTATAAGCTAGAATTGATGGCCACAACCCCAACCAACATAACAATTCCACATACCAAAACTCCAACCAAAGATCATACCAAGCCACACAAAACACTTACTCCCAACCACCATATCATGGCCAAAACAATCAACCTGCCCAACCTAATCCGAACCAACAATTTCAAGATCAATTAAACAGGATAGAAGGAATGCTTGCAACCATGAGT
>NC_029780.3:70609023-70611661 GCF_000817695.3 Arachis duranensis | reverse complement strand
TCCATGTAGTTCCCAAGAAAGGTGGCATAACTGTGGTGCCAAATGAGAGGAACGAACTCATACCCACAAGAACTGTCACTGAGTGGAGGATGTGCATAGACTACAGGAAGCTCAATGAAGCCACCAGAAAAGATCATTTTCCACTCCCATTCATGGATCAGATGCTTGAAAGGCTTGCAGGACATGCTTATTATTGCTTTCTGGATGGATACTCAGGCTATAATCAGATAGTAGTTGATCCAAGAGATCAAGAGAAAACATCATTTGTTTGTCCATATGGGGTTTTTGCGTATAGACGCATGCCCTTTGGATTGTGCAATGCACCTGCAACTTTCCAAAGGTGCATGCTGTCCATCTTTTCGGACATGATCGAAAAGTTTATTGAAGTTTTCATGGATGATTTTTCTGTGTTTGGAAATTCTTTTCCTAGCTGCCTACACCACCTTGCCTTGGTGCTTAAGAGATGCCAAGAGACCAACCTAGTATTAAATTGGGAAAAGTGTCATTTCATGGTCACAGAAGGAATAGTCCTTGGCCATAAAGTGTCCAATAGAGGCATTGAGGTGGACAAAGCTAAGGTGGAACTCATTGAAAAACTACCTCCACCAAGTAATGTCAAGGCAGTTAGGAGTTTTTTGGGACACGCTGGCTTTTACAGAAGGTTTATTAGAGAATTTTCTAAAATAGCCAAACCCTTGAGTAACTTGCTTGTCTCTGATACAACTTTTGTATTTGATAAAAATTGCATGCTAGCCTATGAACTGTTGAAGCAAAAACTTTCCTCTGCACCTATCATTGCCCCACCTGATTGGAACTTACCTTTTGAACTGATGTGTGATGCATCAGACCTTGCTATTGGGGCAGTGTTAGGACAAAGGAAAGACAATTTGGTACATGTGATTTATTATGCCAGTAAGGTCTTGAATGATAACCCAAGGAATTACACAACCACTAAAAAAGAACTCTTGGCAATAGTCTTTGCATTTGACAAATTTAGATCATATCTCATTGGGTCTAAAGTCATTGTCTTCACTGATCATTCAGCTTTAAAATACTTACTTGCAAAACAAGAATCCAAACCAAGACTTATTAGATGGGTTCTTTTATTGCAGGAATTTGACATTGAAATCAAAGACAAGAAAGGTGTAGAGAACAAGGTAGCAGACCATTTATCAAGGATACCATATGAAGAAGGAAGCACACAAAGCACACATATAAATGAATGCTTTCCTGATGAACAACTCATGGTAATTCACAAAGCACCCTGGTTTGCAGACATAGCAAACTTCAAGGCCACTGAGAGTTTGCCGTTGGAATTTAACAAGCATCAAAAAAAGAAATTAGTAAATGATGCCAAATACTTCATCTGGGACGAACCATACTTGTTCAAAAAATGTTCAGATGGCATACTCAGAAGGTGCATATCAGAGGAAGAAGGAAGGGAAGTATTATGGGACTGCCATGGCTCCACTTATGGAGGACATTTTGCAGGAGAAAGAACAGCAGCTAAGGTGTTGCAGTGTGGTTTTTATTGGCCCACGATCTTCAAAGATGCAAAGGAACTAGTGAAGCACTGCCATAAATGCCGGAAAGCGGGGAACCTGCCAAGAAGAAATGAAATGCCACAACAATTCATTCTGGAACTTGAATTGTTTGATGTATGGGGGATAGATTTCATGGGACCCTTTCCCACCTCATACTCAAATAATTACATTCTTGTGGCAGTAGACTATGTCTCCAAATGGGTCGAAGCAATAGCAACTCCAACCAATGATAACAAGGTAGTCCTGAACTTCCTCAGAAAACAAATTTTTTGCCGTTTTGGGGTTCCAAGAGCAATCATCAGTGATGGAGGAAGCCACTTCTGCAACAAACCATTAGAGGCATTGCTTCTAAAATATGGAGTCAAACACAAGGTAGCCACACCATACCATCCACAGACAAGTGGGCAAGCAGAAATATCTAATAGAAAGAAGGATGTTGCAAATTCAAGAGTTGGAAGAATTCAGAGCTGAAGCTTATGAGAATGCCAAAATTTACAAAGAAAGAGCAAAGAAGAAGCATGACAGCAACATAGCCCCAAGGAAATTCGAAGCGGGACAAAAAGTATTGCTCTACAATTCTAGGCTGAAGCTATTTCCAGGGAAGCTAAAATCAAGGTGGTCTGGACCATTCCTTGTCACCAAGGTCTTCCAATATGGACAAGTAGAAATCATGGAAGAAAAGTCACAAAGAACCTTTACTGTGAATGGTCAAAGACTCAAACATTACTTGGGAGATGTAGAGGAGAAGGACAAGGTTAAATATCACCTCAACTGAGGAAACTGACCGTCAAGCTAATGACGTTAAAAGAGCGCTTGTTGGGAGGCAACCCAACCTGAGGTAACACTCTTTTGCTGTTTCTTTTATTTGTTTCAATAAAAAGGTGAAGTAGTTTCTGTGCATTGCAAAGAATTAAGTTTGGTGTTTCACACCAAACAATGAATTCGTGGATCAATAATTCAAAGGGGAATGTGTAACTCTAAGTTTGGTGTTCCACCATACAGATCAACTGAACACAACAACCTTTGAATTATATAAAAGGAATAACCATTCTAAGAAATCACAGAAATGCTTAAAATCCTTAGCAGCAACTTCA
>NC_029780.3:70606890-70607899 GCF_000817695.3 Arachis duranensis | reverse complement strand
AAAAAAAAAAATTGAGAAAATAAGCTAGGCACCAATGGTTTGAACTTCTTAGACAAATGCCTGTGGTGTTTATGTATTAAGGATATGCTTGGATGAATAGGTTCTGAGGAGTGTTTCAACACTTGGTAACTTGGGTTAACTAACCCGGGATTATCAACCAAAAGTCCATTATCAAGAGCAACCTAAATACAAAACATTTAGTCACACAAAGAGGTGCTGGGCACCAATGTCTCAAGAAGAAATGGAACTAAAAATGCCTGTAGTGGATATGTGTAATGCAATGATAAGAAAAAGAAAATGCCAAAGGCTTGTGCAACACATGACATTGAGCAAACAAGGAGCAAAGGAGCTCTAAGAAAAAGAAAAACAAAGAAAGGAAAATGTGCCAAAGACATAAGAATAACAAGAGGCCATAGCAGTGTTTGATGATGCAATGAAAAAGTGATAATCCTACCTGATAAGAATGAAAAAGTGATACTGCAACTTTCTGCATAAAACCCTTCTGATGAACTTCAAATGCTTGCTAATATAGCCAATGTAATTGCTTTTTGTTTCATATTTGTTTTCTCAATTAACTCAGGACTTGCTTAGGGACAAGCAAGTATTAAGTTTGGTGTTGTGATGCCAAGGCATCTTAGGCTAGTTTCACTAGCATTTTTCTGTTAGTTTTAGTTGTTTTATGCATTTTCTTGAGCTTAAAGTAACCAAAAATGGTTAAATGAACAACAAAGTAATGAATCATCCAAAAAAAGTGTAATTTTGATGCAAATTCCATGAGTTTTTAGTTATATTACTTGAATGCTATGAATGGAGGAATTCTCATGAAAATCTGCAAGACTTTGATGCAATTGTGGGGATGATTTCAGGGAAGAAGAGGCTAGGCAAGGAAGCAACCAAATCTATAAAGGAAGCTTGAAGATCACATGTGGAGTACAATGTGAAAGTGGCGTTTAACCTCCAGTTTAACCCTAAACTGGAAGTTAAACGCCAGAATAAGAAATGCACCAAA
>NC_029780.3:70605874-70606735 GCF_000817695.3 Arachis duranensis | reverse complement strand
AAACTGAAGGTTAAACGCCAGAATGAGAATGGCACCAAGGGAGTGTTTCCACGTTTAACCTCCAGTTTGACCTCAAACTGGAGGTTAAACGTGTTCGAACTATATGAGGCACCAGGAAGCCATTTTCACGTTTAAGCTCTAGTTTGACCTCAAACTGGAGCTTAAACGTGTTCGACATTCACACTCCAGGGCTACCTTCTTCATTCCCACGTTTAACCTCCAGTTTGACCTCAAACTGGAGGTTAAACGTGTTCGGCGTTTTTGCTACTCCAGGGTTGCCTTCTCATTTCCATGTTTAACCTCCAGTTTGACCTTAAACTGGAGGTTAAACGTGTTCGAACCAGAATTGCCTCCAGGGTTGCAATCTTCATTTCCACGTTTAAGCTTCAGTTTAACCTTAAACTGAAGCTTAAACGTGTTCGATTAATTACCCTCCTGGGTTGCTTTCTTCCAATTCCACGTTTAAGTTTCAGTTTAACCTTAAACTGAAACTTAAACTTCAACTTAAACGCCACTCTTTGAAAGGGTTTCTGGGCCAATTATATTGAGGTTTAAGTTAGCATTTGAACACAAATATTAACTTAAACCTATTATGGTATGAAACCCAATTGAATATCATAGTTTATGGGATTGGGCCTGAAGAATTGATGAGTCTGGAACTTCAATTTGTTGAGTCTTGTGTCATTACTTGTTTATCACTAAGTTTGCTCAATGAATGTTACAGAATTGGATCACAGCCTCATCAGGATTATGGACCATAAACCCAAAGCAAAAGGAAATCAAGGAAAGGCCTCAAAGCCCAAGAAACACAACAGAAGCTCAATTTAGAAAGTGTATAAATAGGATAGAATTGAAGTTAGT
>NC_029780.3:70604194-70604502 GCF_000817695.3 Arachis duranensis | reverse complement strand
GGGGACTTTAGCAAAGCTGAGTCACAATCTGAAAAGGTTCACCCAGTTATGTGTCTGTGGCATTTATGTATCCGGTGGTATTACTGGAAAACAAAATGCTTAGGGCCACGGCCAAGACTCATAAAAGTAGTTGTGTTCAAGAATCAACAAACTTAACTAGGAGAATCAATAACACTATCTGAAATTCTAAGTTCCTATAGAAGCCAATCATGCTAAACTTCAAAGGAAAAAGTGAGATGCCAAAACTGTTCAAAAGCAAAAAGCTACAAGTCCCGCTCATCTAATTAGAATTAATATTCATTGATATT